>NC_059142.1:43803311-44106341 GCF_020740605.2 Lemur catta | reverse complement strand
TTAACAATAAACATGAAAAGCAACTGAAGAAATTTTCTACGCATATTTAAGTGACTTTCAAGTCCCAATTCGGAGAAATTTCCCACATAGGGCATATGCACAAGTAGGAAATAAAACCTTATTTTCACCAGGCCTTTCAGGTCACCCCCTTCCTCCTAAGCAAGGAACCTCCCACAATCATTGAAAACATCAGTTCCATCCTAACTCACTGGTAGGTTTCTTGGCAGACCTTTCTGTTTCTTTAAAAGCTTAAAAAAGACTTTTTATTATGAAAATTCTTAAATACTCAAAAAAAAAAAAAAAAGAACTAGTTTACCATGTACTCTTCACCCAGCTTCAATAATTGTCTACATTTTGCCAATGTTGCTTCATTTATCCCCCTACTTGTATATTTTAAAGCAAATCTGAAACATGTTGCTTCATCCATAAACTTAATATTTTAAATTTTTATCTTAATAGTGAGAAATTAATTCTATGTCTCCATAATACAAGAAATAACCCACTGGCATCCCATCCAGCCGTGTTTAGGATTACCTCTCCAATATCTCCCTGCACCACTCGAATAGGGTCGATCAGGATGTCTCTGGCCAACTTTTCAATCTTTTTCCGAAAAGTTGCACTGAATAAGAGAGCTAAAAGGTAAAATAAATTCTGTAAAGAAATAGTGTGACTTTTTTATTGAACATCTAAATAAGCTTCCTTGACATTCAGAATTATTCAGACTTTTTTTTACATAAACCCACCTAAACCTTAAATTTAGTTTAAAAATTGATTCACAAAAAAAAAAAAAAAAAAAGATTTTGCTCTTACTCTATTTTTATTGCATTTTCAGTTAAGACAAGTTGTCAGCATGATTCAGAAAAAGGCTCTTGATTTCAAATCAGCAGATCTGTACAGTGCTTTGCCTCTACCCACTGATAAACCTGTATAAACTGGGGCAACCCATTTAATTTCTGAGTCTTGGTTTCATCATCTACAAAGATGAGTAAGTTCTATCTGATGATCTCTAAAGTCCTGTCCAGCTCAGATAAAATGTCATTGTCTTCCCCTTTATGGTTCTCACCAGTACACACATGATCATTTTTACTTTCATAATTGTGATTGCTTATAAAATAAACAGGTGTTCATTCTGAGTACAAATGTGGTTTAATAAAGCTGCTTCATACATACTCTGTCTGTCAGGACGGACATGACTTGCTATGGATCGAACCTGGTACTCTGGAAGAAGCAGAACAGCAAAATTAATATTATAACCCTGTAATACAGACTGGAAGGCCCGGAAAAAGTCATTTTAGTAAACGTCTCCATGAAAAGTTTTATGAATTAAGGAAATTTTCAAATTCCTAGATATAAAGCTGGGTGCAGTGGTTCATGCCTATAATCCTAACACTCTGGGAGGCCGAGGCGGGAGGATCACTTGAGCTCAGGAGTTTGAGACCAGCCTGAGCAACAGCAAGATCCTGTCTCTACTAAAAATAGAAAAATTAGCTGGGTGTGGTGGTGTATGCCTGTAGTCCTAGCTACTCAGGAGGCTGAGGCAGGAGGAACGCTTGAGCCCAGGAGTTTGAGGTTGCAGTGAGCTATGATGATGCCACTGCACTCTAGCCAGGGTGACAGAGTGAGATTTTGTCTCCAAGAAGAACAATAAAAAAAAAATCCTAGATACATCATTCACTATAAAACTCTGAAATTTTTCCCTTCTATACAGGGGGGCTATGTCTGGCAGTGTTCCAATGAGAAAAGATAATCATGTGGACAGGAATACAAAGGATATTAAATGATGTGATGTTCACCTACCCAGGAACACAGATCATGACCTCTACAATCAAAGGCATATGAATAAAAATAAAGAATAGAGAAAATATTCCCCCATATACAAAAGGCATTTTCAACTTTCCTCAGCTCAACCAATCCTAACATACTTTTCCTGAGGAGACACCTAAAAATAGTTAAAATCTTAGCTATATTTCTACAGTCTAACCCTACCCAGCAGTATTTTTAGCTTCTCTTATGCTGAAAAAAATTTGCTGACTCTCTGAAGATATAGAAAAAATTAATATCATGAGGATGGGGACAGAATAAATAGGTATTCAAGGCATACCAAATCCCATGTCAAACATTCGATCTGCTTCATCAAACACAAGGTAAGAGACTCTTTGAAGATTAGTAGCTTTCTTTTTCACATGATCAATCAGTCGACCCTATGAGATCCACAAAGTGAATAGTAAGCATAATTAAAAAGCATTTACAAAGACTTTCTAAAGTTGTGCTCCTGGCAAAAGTGCTAATTCAGTCTTGGATGGTAACAGATGCTGGTCTGACAGCCTAGTACTTTATTTATGCACTACATAGCCCAATCGAGCAGAAATTTTAAAAACTTAAATTAGCTTCTTCCTTTACATTGTGATTTAAATTCTGTGGGAAGATGGCCAGAAGCATTTTCATGAGGCATTCTGAAATGACTTGATTTAAAGCATACTACTGATGGGTTTTATCGTTTAGACTACACTCTTCTGGAAAGTTCTGACCATACTCTGAATATCTGATTCTGGATGCTCTTGGTAACCACGGATCCACTTTCTAGGCAAGCATAAGAAAAACTATTTGAAATAGAGGAGAATTTGTAGCTCCTAATGTATACGTCACAGAGACTCTTACTGGACTGTTATGTAAGTCAACCGATCAAAATTAAATCAAAGGCTGGAAGTGGTGGCCTACACCTGTAATCCCAGCATTCTGGGAGGCTGAGGTGCAAGGATCACTTGGAGATCAGGAGTTCGAGGCCAGCCTAAGCAAGAACAAGACCCCGTTTCTACCAAAAATAGAAAAACTATCTGGGCATGGTGGCGCATGCCTGTAGTCCCAGCTACTCAGAAGGCTGAGGCAGGAGGATAGCTTGAGCCCAGGAGTTGGAGGTTGCAGTGAGCTATGATGATGTCACTGCATTCTAGTCGGTGTGACAGAGTGAGACTCTGTCACAAAACAAAACAAAAAATTAAAAATTAAAACCACAGGCTGCCATTCATCAGGGTATTCTCAACCCTGCTTTACCGCATCTTAGAGGGAATTTCCTGCAAAACTATGTTTTCCATAGAGAGAGGCTGAGAAGTCACTTAACACAAGACATACTTACGGGGGTACACACAACAATCTCTGCCCCTTCCTGAAGAGCCTTGGCCTGCTCCCACATGCTGCCTCCTCCATATACAGCCACTGATCGAAGATTATAAGCTTTTCCAAACCGCTTACATTCTGCATGGATCTAAAAGTTGTTAATATATTAACAAACTGTGACACTAACAAATATCTCTATCACAACCCAAAAGTGAGTTCTGAAAAACAGTGTGATATCATAAAAATATTGAAACCTAGAACATGCTTTAAAATCACAATTTTATTTATTAAGGTGTAACTGAATAAGGTGTAACTGAATAACAGAGTACCATTATCACATATCAACAAGCTATCTAAAGTCTTGCTGTGATTATTCATTTTTTCCCCTTCTTTTCCTGATCCTGTCATTGCCCTTCTACCAAGAAAAATGAATGTACCCTGGAGAAAAACATTGCAAGCTTATAATACAAACAATTCCTGTATCATCATACTTTTTTTTCCTCTTAAACAGTAGTTTTAAGGAAAAAGCATATATTTGGTTACATAGGAAATATTGCATAATGCTTTCCAAAAGTTTCCTGGTAGCATAACAACGTAAATATGCTTAATATTACTGAACTGTACACTTCAAAATGGTTAAGACAGTCGATTTTGTATTTTACCACAATTTAAAAAAAAGGTTTCCTGATCATACTACCTACTTGACTGGCTAATCCCTTGCTAGTCCACACATGGAAGAAGGTATTCTACACAAAACACATACCTGCTGGCAAAGCTCTCTAGTAGGACACACAATCACAGCGATTGGTCCATCACCTGGTTCCAATTCCTTCTGGTCCATTATATGAATCAACATGGGCCAGATAAAAGCTGCGGTCTTCCCACTGCCTGTTTTAGCAATACCAATCATGTCTCTACCACTTAACGCCACAGGCACACCCTGGAGAAAAAATAAAGTATATCCACTCTAAAATTTCAACTCTAAAGATGCACTGAAAGAAATACCAGAGAAGGATAAATTGGCTATTACTGACATTCATTTCCAATGGGGGAAAAACTACCTTTGGCTATGCATACTGGCTGTGAAATAGAAATTTGTGACATTCCCATCAACTTCTTGATTTATAGGAAATAACATCATTCTCTTCATGTGGATTAGCCACCATTTACAGAATATGAATGACTCCATCTTGCTTAAAATATATAAATGAAAAATTATAATTTATAATGGAAGTGATTGCTAAAATTTAAAAAATTTTCTTCCCTTGAAAAGCTACAGAGTCTGTACCAGGGGAGGGGAACCTGTGGTCGTGGGGCTGTATGTGGCCTTCTAGATCCCTGAGTGTGGTCTTTTGACTAAATCCAAGTTTTGCAGAACAAATCCTTTCTGTGAAGTTTGAATTCGGATGAGTGGCCACACTTGGGCATCTGGGGGGCCACATGTGGCCTTGAGGCTGCAGGTTCTCCACCCTTGGTACAGACTATTTCATTCATGTATAGAAAATTCTCATCTTCCGAATAGGAATAAACCCCATATATGAATGAGAAACAGAAGCTATTACTTATAGTAATAAATGAGAATTTTCAAGTCATAGTGCTAAATTTGTCCATGCACAATCTTTTTTGTTACATGTAGGCCTAACTAATTATTTTCTTTCTATTTCAAGATATTTATCAGATACAAAAGAACATTTCCCAATTAATTAGTAAGTTTTTAGAGTGGTAAGTAATTCACATTTGCTCTTTATTTTTTAAGGTTTCAAAAGTAATCCTGGATTTCATGTATATCTTTTTTTCACTTAATCAAAACAAAAGCTGAACACTAAGCCACAGAGGAAGTATGTGGATACCTTCTATCCATGTCAACACAGTTCCATACTAAACACTGTTTTACTTGTTTGTAAACTAAATATAGTTACAAAATATCATTCTACTTCATTTTTCTTTCATTATGTTTTACTCACCTGGCACTGTATTGGAGTGGGCTGTGTGTACTCAGATTTCCGAATCTGGTGCATAAGTTGTTCATCAAACCCAAAATGAGCAAAGCTACTTCCTGGTCTAGGAGGTGCAGCACCAGAGACCTAGAGATAGAGACAACTCCCAAGAATGACTTGTACTTCAACATAAACAGCACTTAAAGTTCAACACTACTTACCTGGATCTAGCATTTTAGCTTGAGTATGAAGAAGTGAAAATATAAGTCTATAGCCAAAAGCATACACTGAAAAGGCAAAACCTCAAATATAAACCTCACACAAAAAACTCCATGATAAACGTTCCTGAGATAGCTGTCACATGATTTATTATGATTAAGTACCTAAAAATCTCTTAAATCAAAATTAATTTTCTCTTAAGAAATAATGAAGAAGGAAGAAAAATTACTGAATTAGGAAACGTCATTAATTTTCTTTTTTGCTATACTGCATAAATATTAACCAAGTGGTAAAAAAAAAAAAATGAATAAATCTTACTCCTGAAAATTGCAAATGGTCTCTGAATAAGACAAGCCTACACATACTGGTTACAGAAATATAATCTATCACCTCTGTTTTCAGTGATGCCTAACAAATTAATGTCTCACTTGGTGATGGTCCAGCTACTGTCTGGCACTGTTTTGTGCCCAGGTGAAGAATGGGGTTTATAAACTCCATGTTGTCTCCAACAGTGGTGTCCTTCAATCCTTCTCCAGTGGTGCTGATATATTCAATCAGGATTTCACTTAAAAGCTTTTGGGGGATATTGGGGGTATCGGCAACCTCTTGGGAAACAGAAAAGTGTACACACACGTACATACACACCGCCTGCCCGCTCAGAAAACATGAGTTCAAACCTAACATAGCAACTGGTAGGGCAGACATAGGCCAGAAAGTTGTCCACATCAGAGAAGATATCAGCATATTTTCTCTGCGGTTTCATTTAACTAACATCTCTCAACACCCTAAACAATGTGGCCAATGTGCAACCCACAACTTTTTCACGGGCAATTTAAACTATTATTCTGAAATTAGTGCATGCAGGCCTTTAAAAGGTGTTAATTTCTTCTAATATTTTTAAAAAACTACATCGTACGTAATTTGAGAAACAAGTATATCTTAATTTCAAAATAGTCTAAGACTTCATATATTGTTCACATCTATTAATTGCTTCCTCTTCCTGAAGATGGGGACTCCTACCCTTCATCACTAGCCCGCCCAGCATAGGTGACTGAACACATGAAAGAAAACAATGATCCTATTCTAAAATATCACCTGGAAGACTAAAACAATCAAATCAAGACACATAAGCCCAAGGAATATAAGAATTATTCTAGCAAAGACCGTTTAAGGACCATTAGGAAATAAATTCAAGGTTATTAGTTTGGTTAAGCAATAATACTAAATCTGGACTAATTAATGTTAGTATAAGAATATTTGGCTTAATGATTGTCTTACCCGAAGATTGAGCTTATGCCGGAGATCTATTAACTGCTGTGGAGTGAGGTTGGTTATCTCTTCATGCTCATTGTAAAAATTTTTTTCAAATGGTGGATAGTCAATCTGCAGGTCCAATTATTCAAAGTTAGTCTAGAATTCAAGAGTCAATCCTGTGAGTTTGATTTTAATGCAAAATAACTTCTACAAATATTATACAAGTAAAGCCATTCCAGCTAGGGAGGATAAAGGAATTTATTTTTGACATTCATCCCAAAAAGTACAACCAATAGAATACCGTTTCCTATTCCTGTTTTCAATATAAACACCAACCTACTTCCTAAAGAGACTCTTAAGGACATCTCAGATTTGAATAACCTTGAGGCAGACTAAGGAATCTTTACAATGCCAAACACCTCAGAGGACAAAGAAGGTATTTTCCCCTATGGTATTAAATATGTTTTGTTTTGGATTAAGATGTTTACTTAGCTCCATGCATTTAAAAATATTTCTAGTATTCCTTCACAGATAGTTGTGCCTTTAGAGAGTTCTCTGTTTAAAAATATGAAGCTGCTTATAAGTTAGCTTTAAAAAAAATGTATGGCCAAGCATTTCCAATCCCAAAGAGAAAAGTAGTCATTTCTGGCACTCTTTTCATAGTTTATTGTACTCAGGATAAAAAACATACCCACATCACCACATAGGAATTTTGCTAAATGATTCTCTTTTTGACATCATGTAATGGCTATAATAAACTTAGTTTTTAAGAATTTAAGCTTTCTATAGGTGGTCAAAATTTTTCACAATTCTGGGTATATCCAAAAAGATTTGGTGAGAAGCGTGACACTTGTTTTACATTTTTGGAAACCTCTTTAACATCTGAGTTAAAGAAAACGACCCATTGGGTTGTTTTAACTTAAGCCCATGAAGAAAATCTGGCCTCAAAAGATATGTAGTTGGAAAAGGGAGGAGAGTACTTTAAAAGACTTTTCAGATATCTGTGGATTTTTATTCTTCTCTGATTCTATACTAAAACTTCAGTGGTCATTTCCTAAAGGTTATTTTCATTGTGTAATCTGAAACCATATCATTAAAATTTTTATACTGTTATATCATAATCCATTAGTCTATCATGTATTTTGAATTAAGCTTTTACTCATATGATTTTGTAATGTTATACATTGGTCACATGGAAAACACTGGTTCACTATAGCATGCAGATCATCCAAATGTTGACACATTCATTTCGTTATATATATATTTTAAAAATTACAATTACCATCACTATCAATTTTATCACAATGGTCTTTAAGTACTGAGAAGTGGTCAAGCTTCCTATAGTGGATATAAGTTTTCTGAATTCTAATTTTTGCTTGAAAGCTTGAATTTCTATTATTGGCAATAAACACTTTCAATTGTGTTCCACGAAAAAAGCCAGCTACTTCTGCTTACAACTCAAACACATAAGATGACTATCATATTTTGGTATGCAACAGAAATGCTTTATGTGTACTTTCTGTCACATAGAATAAAAAGACATGTAACTCAAGGGTCATGATTTACTAAATGACAATTTTTACTGTTTCATAAGAGCATTCTTAAGTGAAACTGGCCTTCCCCTCCCCCCCAAACTGTAATGTCTGGCAGGGAAGAAAATGACTACTAGTACAGTTTGGTACCACTGGCTTGATTCATGCTAAGGCATTAGCAGTTTTACCTATCACTGATTTTACATCACTGCTGCAAATGCTGATAAAATGAAAAAGGAAAATAGTGTTAGTGTTATGAAAATTCTGCTGACTTTGTAGGCTTCCCAAAAGTGTCCCTTTAGGGGTCCCTAGGACCACACTTTGAGAAGCACGGCCCCAGATCTAGAATCACTAGGGTATACAAGATCTAGTCTGAGATACTTGGATGAAACACTGATTTTTTTTTTTTTCAAGTAGGCATACTGATATCCTCATTTGCCTTCCTTGACTTAAGGAACCTGTAATTCCTGGCTCCACTTTGAAAAACAGCCTCTTATCTGCCTCAGATCTGGGAGCAACAGTAAAGATTTACAGCAATTAAAAAATAAATGCAAGCCGGGTATAGTGGTGCTCAACTATAGTCCCAGCTACTGAGAAGGCTGAGGTGGAAGGATGGCTTGAACCTAGGAGTTTGAGGCCAGCCTGGGCAACATAGTGAGACCCTCATCTCAAAACAAAACAAAAAAAACAACAAATGTAGGCCCAAGCGCCCGTTCTGAAAGGAAGGTAGTAGGTGTTGCTTCTGGAAAACAGGTACAATTGTTTAAAAAAATTCTTAAAATTCTAAAATCAAACATGAGCAAATAATGTGGCTATAACCTTCAACAAGATAGGCCATAAAGTCTCATGAAATTTGTGACTCAAGCACTTAACAGAGGTGGCAAGATCCCAAAGCACAAGTATGCTCTTGACATAAGAGTACTCAGCTACTGGGAAAACCTAAATATTAAAGATGAAGGAAACTGTATCATTTTGAAACAAGAATCAAATTCTGTAAGAAACACCATACCTCTGAATGATCAATGGGAGGAAGAGGATCAATGATTTTTTTGGAAGGTGCAATTGGATTTCCATCACTATCATATTCCAGATTGTCTTCCTCTTCCTCCTGAACCACACCAGCAGTTGGGTTTTCTGCCATGTATCGAAAATAAGCTTCCTGCAGGAAAGCACAAGAACATGATCACACCCAAGTACAACTGCTCCTATTTCTGATTCTGTAATTAGTGTGCAATATACCAGATGACTGTACAATTAAAATACCTACCAAGTAAGACAAGACTTTTACTAGCAATGATTCCTTTTATAATAGCTGTATTCAGAAGGACCATCAGAAGAAATAAATTAGGCAGTTATTACTACAAAATGATTTAACTTGTTTAACAGAAGAGTTACAAATCTGTCTGTTCCATAACCTTCCTGGGATGGAGTGTCTACCTACCCTCCCCAGAGCTATAGAACACATGCTGTGGCTTTACCAATAGAAGTTGGGAAGCTGACACTGATTAAAAAGGTCACAAACCTGGAAAGGATTACTGCTCACTCTGGGTTCTCATCATTCCACAACTGAACAATGGAAAAAAAATATACTAATGGACAGTCATTAATGTTCCATCTTGAAATACGAGAATCACAAACAGAACTCTTACAAACAAGTAGAGGTTAGATATTGCTAGAGGCCATCAATAGATCCCATACTACTCTTCCACTTGATTTATCAGAATAAACATTAATTTTGGATTTAAAAAGCAGCTGAATAAAGCTCATATTTGTTTTTGAAGTCATAGTTAATCAAAAGTTCCATCTTCAACATGGGGGAAAGTCATGTGAATCTTTATATTACCAACTGGTCACACAGGTAGAAAAGGAGCAAATCAAATGACATTGCCTGCTCAATGTCAGGAATGGCCATTTCAAGTGAAGGCAAGCTCTAGCTTGTCCCCAGTATAGACTTTGTGGGGTAAAAATAAAAGATAGAAATACTGCATAGGAACTCACTTGGTCATCTTCCTCTTCAATGTCATCTCGAATACCCCTGGAAAAACAAGCGGAGAAACAAACTTCCCTGCAAATGTTCCACATACCCAGCTCCATACTTAACAGCAGATCAGTGTTGAATTCCATACAACTGAGGAACTCTCAACACTAACAATAACAAAGCAGCAATAAGCACACTGTAAACTATCCACCCATAATATGTATGGTTTCACTCCGTAAGCAGCAGTTTACATTTCTTTTAAATGGGATGATATAGTACCCCTAGAAATATCAATTACTAACAAGGATATAAGGAGTAAAAATTTTCTAAAAACAGATACCAAGGACCCTAGCTTTGGGAACCCATACAAAAATCACAATGCAGTTGTGAAAAGCCTTTCATATAAAAAAAGAAAAAAAAATCCTGAATTTGGTATACACTAGAAAGAATGTCACAACTTTTTTATTGTCCCCCAGAGTTTCTAGCTCTAGGGTAACTGCTTTCAAGCAAAATCAGTTAGCTTGGGGACAAGGACAAAGAGGAAAAACTACATTAACTGCTTTATGAGTCTGGGACTAAAACTCCCTAAACAGTTCACATGGACAAGGGGAATATAACCACTTGCTGGATCTCTCAGCAGCTAGGGAAAGTATGGTTGCTTAGTTCCCACAACCATCTCTTTCTAATCAGACTTTCTGCCTAACTTGGAGTACTTGCTATTCCTAAGGCAACCAGCAAGCAACACAACCAGTGTAGGGCAGCTGGAAGAGGATGCAGCATACAGTAGGCACCAAAAAGAGGGCTAAACCTCTATATGGTACAGAAAGAGGGAAGGGCCTGAAGCACTGATTGCCAAGCAGAGGGAGAAAAAAGTTCAACCATGCCCAGTCGAAAAGCCTTAGATATTCAGCAAGGCAAAGAGGAGACTTCTCTTTCCCAGAAAATAAAGTACTTCAAGTTCTGACTATGGTTGCTAAAGCATGTCACTCTTTACCTGAAATTAAGTTTTATTACTAATAACATACAGTCACCCCTTGGTATGCATGGGGGACTGGTTCCAGGACCCCCACATATACCAAAATCTGCATACACTCAAGTTCTGCACTCAGCCCTGCAGAACCGGCATGTAAGACATCAACCCTCTTTATACACAGGTTTTGCATTCCTGTGAATCCACATTTCGTGGGGGGCGGGGGGACAAAAAAAGCAAAAAACACCCCCGCATATAAGCCGACTCGCACAGTTCAACCCTGTGTTGTTCAAGGTTAACTGTACATAGTTTTTATGATATAATCACCATTACATCTTATAACCCTATAGGCATTAAACTGTTATATATTACTTATGGGACAAACTCAAACAATGAACCCAACCTTTAGTAATTATGCTCCTCTAACCCCTACTGTAATTCATTTCTTCTGTTTACTAAACAACTCAACTCTTTATAAAGACCAAATACCATTCTACTAAACAGAATGATTTTTAATTATTATAAACGTAAAGATTTTTGCCATCTCTATACCTAAAGACATATACAAGATACAGAGATAACCTCAAGTAAAGACACTTGTGTATTTTAGTATTTTTTCTCTATAAACTTTGGGGGAATAGGCTTTGTAATACTTCAGCAATTTTTATGTAACCTTTGTGAAAGAGAAGAAAACAACTTACTTTACGTTTTTTCTTTCTTTGTCCTTTTCTTCAAGCCTCTTCATGTCTCTAGCTGCCTGATCCTGATAAAACAAAAGGCTGTATAGAATCACATCAACTAAAAACAGTCGAAAGGAAAATTTCTTTATAAAGAATTTTTAGACTGGAATAAGTGCCATCATAGCTTTAGCTATGCGTTTTGACAACTGCATTTTGCCACAATCAAATTGCATTTTGACAATTATTAATATTTTTCAGAGGAATACATAAATGCTCTAAAAACTCAGTTATATAACGATTGCACAATTTTTACCTATAATATACACCACGAGTGGAAAAATTAGCAAAAATGCTTGATTCACAAATATATAACCTTTAGTCACTTTTTAAAAGTTAATGTTGTAATTATGGCTGTAAAGGGCCTTAAATTCAGGTAAATCAGCCTTTCTCAAAGTGTAGCTTAAGATCATTTACACCAGGTTACCAGTGGGAATGGTAAAAAATGCAAATTTTTCAGCTAGAAAGTGGCTCTCAACCTGGGGCGATTTTGCCCCTAGGCCACACCTGGCAATATCTGCAGACATTTTTGGTTATTCACAACTTTGGAGGTGGGGGTACAACTGGTGTCACTAGTTGGTAGAGGCCAGAGATGCTGCTAAATATTCTACAATACACAGGATAGCCCTCACAACAAAGAATTGTCCAGCCCCAAATGATAACAGTTCTGAGGTTGAAAACTCTGCTCTAGACCTACTAAATCAAAATCCTTAGGGGTAGAGTTAAATGTGTATATTTTTACAATTTCCACAGGCAATTCTTACATACAGCAAATTGATAATCACAGATCTAAATTAGTCCTTTTATCATACATTTAAAAATCAAGGTCAGAAGAATTAAGTAATTTTTCCCAAGGTTATACATTTTGCACAACTGTTTTTCACTATGTTTCAACTGTTTCTAGCTATGCATTTTGACAGCTGTATTTTGCCACAAATTGCATTTTGACAATTAGTAATATTTTTCAGAGGAATACCTAAATGCTCTAAATGTTTTTCACTATAAAACAATATGAGTTTTTCTGGCTATCTTTGATTTATAAAAATGTCACTCAATGTACATGGCATGGTCAGGTATACTAGCAAATCAAATGTTTCCGATAAAGAGGAATTATTTTAATAAGAAGTGTTACACACAAAGAACCTACTTTTTAAGGAATTGAGCCAGATATAAGATATACTTAAGATCATCAATTGAAGACGACATAAGCAATGTAATGTAAGAAACAGGTCATGAACACTTGGAGAACATATTGTTTAAGCCTACATAAATCCTTTTCTGGAACACTGGTTAAAAATAAATCTTCACCTAACTCAGGCACTAGAAAAGTTTTACTTTCTAGAAAAGTTGATTAACTGAGATCAGGAATTAATGCAAATACTTAGGCAACAACACTCTATGCAAGATCTGACAATATCCACTCTCTCTGTCCTGAAATAAGCAAAACTGTTTTTGATACTACACAAAAGATACCCAGAAGAATGATATTGTACCAAAAAGATTTAACCTCCAAACAACTTCAACTAGTGAAATGCAAGAAAATTTAGGCCATTCTTGGATACTCTCACTCAAAAAAGGGTATGCCAGCTTGCACTACCATAAATTAAATCTAAATTTAAGCCTAGAAAAATCAAGAGCTGATTTTTCTTCTAATTCATCACTAAGCATCTCAAGAAATAATGAGACCAGATTCTCTGGGAAACATATCCCTTCAGGGAATGTCTATGTCTCAAGAAGATAAAGAAAAAGCAATGTACATAAGACATCTCAAACATGACAAATCATTTACTGCCTTTACTCCTATAGGGAATCATTTAACATATTAACTAAATACCTACACTATGTTGCAAGACACATGTATGTCCTGAATAGTTTTGGTAAGTGGTAAGTGTCCTGAATAGTCTAATAAATGGCAGAAATACACACTACTATAAGAACTCAGATACAGAACACTACAGCATAAAGAATATGCGGTTTGGAGGTGAATTTTGGCTCTGCCACCTACTAGGTGTATACAGGCCAGCAAGTAACTTAATCTGTTCTAAATCAAAGGTAGGAAACTCAAATACCTAGTGAGTACCAAGCTGGTAATAAATGAAGGATAAGAAAAGTTGTATTCTTTTGACACAAACATGCTTTGCTTGCACTTCGGTAAGTAGGCACATTCTTCTAAAGAAATATGCTCTAATTTTTCTTATCACCCTCAGTCTTTTATTTTCTGATACTTGATAGAGACCTGAGTTCAGAAAAATATTTCTCCAAAGAAAAATCATAATTCAAGTGTGATGACAAATGGTTTTAACCAGTGGCCTCAATGTCAAGAAGAAAACAGAGATTGATGAAACTATGGTGCACAAGAAAAAGCTTGCCTTGTCTAAAGCAGGCAGCCATTTGCTCAGCAATAGCCTATTTTTGCCACATAAGAACACAGGCTCTGTATTGCCAGATCTTCCATTTTTCAACAGTCTGAACTATTAGAAAAAATCCTCTGATTTTAAAAATGTCGGCTCACGTTTTTTAAAAAGCAGTGTCTAGGTCAAACAAAAACACATCTATCTTGGATTCTTTCTTTCCCTCTTTCCTTAGAGCAGAGATAAATTCTGGCTGAAGACAAGAATCTGAAAGGACTTTATGTCAAAAGCAATAAAGTGACAGTTTTAAGCAAGGGGAATAACACGTTTAAGAACCATGCTTTGGTCTAATTAACCTGTAGCTATATACCACGTAAGTGGGAGAGCAAAGAGCCCAAAGCAGGCAGATAATTTGGCCCGGGCAAGAGTTAATGAGGATATAAAGTAGGATGACTACTAGAGGCAACAGAAAGGAACAGATGCAGGCTATTGTAAAGATGACAGAATTTGGCAAATTAGAGGAAAGGCAGCATGATGTACTGGAAAAATCTAGGCTTTCAGGACTACTAAGCAAGAAAAATTAGATTTCAGTCCCAGTTCTTCCATATAAATACCAATTTGATTTGGGGCATGTGATTTGAATTATCTTAGGGCTCAGTTTTCTTAACAGTTAAAAAATTGTATTTATACGTATATACTTTCTGCCTATTTCCCATGGTTGCTCTGAGGATTAAATAAAATAATGAAAATGCTTGATAATCTGCTAAAAAGAAATGAAGGGGGGGAATAAAGGAATACATTAAAGCCAAAGTTTTAAGCCATGTGATTGTATGAATATTGGTCCCATTAACAGAAATAAGACAAGAGAATCACCTGTTGAAGGAGGAAAGACGATGAACTGGGTTTAAGTTACCAGTGGGACACACCCATGTAAAAATGGCCAATATGCTTCTGGAAAAGTAGAAATGAAACCAAAGAGAAAGTATGGGGCTAAAGACATAAATTATGTACATAAAAGTTTTAAAAGTAGGTGAGGTCACTAAGGAATATACAAAAAGTGAAGATATTAAATCAATATAGAGAACTGTAAAGGACCTCTGTATTTGAGAAACTGGAGGAGGATCAAAAGGATAACAATAGTCAGATAGATATTTAATGATTTTTCTTTTGGTGTAATGATCTATTTTTTTGTTTGTTTGTTTGTTTTTTTTAAGAGTTCCGTTATGGAGATACAGAAGTAGTGATGGATTAAATTATATGTCTGAGGTTTACTTTACAATAATAATAAAAGATTTAGAAGTGGGAAGGGTTAGGTAACAAGACTGGCCAAAAGTTGTTAACTAATGAAGTTGGGTGAAGGGTACATGAGGATTCATTTTATTACTCTACCTTGTAACTATGTGTTTGAAATTTTCCATAATAAAAAGTAAGTAAGTACAAAGGGAAAAAAAGTCAGAGAAATTAAAGAAAAAGGAAAAAAAAAGAAAAATCTCAGGCTGGGCACAGGGGCTCACGCCTGTAATCCTAGCACTCTGGGAAGCCAAGGCGGGAGGATTGTTTGAGCTCACGAGTTCGAGACCAGCCTGAGCAAGAGTGAAACCCCGTCTCTACTAAAAATAGAAATTATATGGACAGCTAAAAATATAGAGAGAAAAAATTAGCCAGGCATGGTGGTGCATGCCTGTAGTCCCAGCTACTCGGGAGGCTGAAGCAGGAGGACTGCTTGAGCCCAGGAGTTTGAGGTTGCTGTGACCTAGGCCGACTCCACAGCACTCTAGTCCAGGCAACAGAGTGAGACTTTGTCTCAAAAAAAAAAAAAAAAGAAAAAAAATCTCACAAAAGCCTAGTTAGAAGAGTAGCAAGGAGGTGGTGGTCATGAGTTTCAATTTCTACAGCGAGGTCATGGATATTGATGAAGAAATAACATTTAAAGTTACAGAATCTAGCAGAAATGTTAGACTGAATGATATAATGTTCATTCCATTTAAGAATATAACAAGGTTATTAAAATAAAACAAAAGACACACATAAATCTCAAGCTACTATGTTCAAGGGTTATACGGTTCAAATCTGTAGTCACAGTCATCTCCAAAAATACAGGGCAACTGGAAGTAGATACATGAAACTGTAGAGCATGAGAATAAATATCTCAAAAAAAAAAAAAAAAAAAAAGGCTAGAAAAATTTTGAACGTACTAGGCTAACTTGATCTGTTTCTAATTGCTGAATACTTTAATGAAACAAAAGAATTGATACTTGCCTCCACTTCTGCCATGAATGCCTCCAAGGGATCATCATCGCTGTCAGAATCTACTGGCTTGGAATGGAATCGCTGGCGGGTTGGTGAGTTTTCGGCAGGAATATAAGGTAAATCAACATTGCTAGAGTCTTCTTCCTCATCTTCAAAATAGCTGAAAATTAAAATGCAAATTGGTGAAGTCAATGTTTAGTTTGGGGTCAGGGAATCTTTCATTTATTAAAAATTTTTATTACTGTATATCTTATTATTAAGAGATTTATCCTATACAGATCAAATTAGAGAACTCCAGGGCTTTGGCTAAGGACCTAATTATTAAGTACTACTTAATATAGACAAAATTCTAATATTACAAAAAAAACCAGTCACAGCAGATTCTCCATTTAATTAGTGTCTGTTCAAATCATATTCTCAGTTCTATTAAAAGAGATGTGTTTTCAGTACAACTTAATATTTCATTATTGAATAAATATGGCAAATATTAAAGAGTTTGTGCTATGGAAAAAAATGAGACTTTTTTACGAAACATTAAAAATTAAGTTTACTCTTTATAATCCTTAAAAAAGACTTGACAATATTTTCATAAGGCTAGAAACTTTCTTTAGAAGTCTTGGGCTATTTTCTGAGAATTGACAGAAAACTTCTAGAATTAAAAATGCAATCCAAAAATCATTCTACCACATTACTTAAATATTCAGAAAGGATAACTTAAAAGTCTAAAGTATCACTTTCTAACAGTTCAGAAAAAGATGTCAATATAGCTCTTTACAAACCATATACTAATGCAAACTCATTTATATAATAGGTTTCATTCAACCAATGAAAAGGTATCCAAACCTGGTTAACTGCTCTCTAGAATAATATTTGACTCTGCTGAACCTTAAACACCACCACTGTATTTGATTCCTGAATAACATACCAACTTTCTAAAATGCTGAGGTGTGCTTTTTAAAAATTTAAAAAAACAATCTTCAGAAGATTTTTTTTTTTTTTTTTTAGAGACAGTGTTTCACTTCATTGCCCGGGCATGAGGGCAGTGGTGTGATCATAGCTCACTGCAACCTCAAACTCCTGGGCTGAAGTGATCCTCCTGCCTCAGCCTCCCGAGTAGCTGGGACTACAGCTACGGTGAGCCACCTTGCCCAGCCCCAGAAGCTTTTTTTAATTAAAACAAATATATATCACGCAGTGTCACAACCAATTGAAAATAACAGCAATAAGAGATTTCTTCAGATTCAGCAAAGAGAAATTATCTATAGAAATTAGACTTCAAACTTTCAAACTCCAGCTTTTTATTACTACTTTATTACATAGCAAGTTAAAAATTAGGGCAGGTGCAGTGGATCATGTCTGTAATCCTAGTGTTTTGGGAGGCCGAGATGGGAGGATCACTTGAGACCAGGAGTTCAAGACCAGCCTGAACAAATTGAGACGCCATCTCCATAAAAAATAGAAAAATTCGCTGGGCATGGTGGTACATGCCTGTAGTCTCAACTACTCAGGAGGCTGAGGCAGGAGGATCCTTTGAGCCCAGGAGTTTGAGGATGCAGTGAGTTACGATGATGCCACTACACTCTAGCCTGGGCAACAGAGAGAGAGAGACCCTGTCTCAGAAAAAAAAAAAAAATATATATATATATATGTATATATATATACATATATATACACACGTGTGTGTGTGTGTGTGTGTGTAAATGTTTTTAGAACTGTGGGAAAAATCTGAGTAGATTTTTCTACCACTATCATATGGTTCCAACATGATAGTTTTAAGGACTTAGAAGTTAACACAAACTTGTGTTTCTACCAGTTCTGACAAATGCCTATGTTTACAAAACAATTTATACTGTGTCAATGAAAGCTGCAGTAAAAACCACATGGATCATATAAAATTTTTCTTTAGCCATATTTAAACTTCAATAGCTTCAAATCTTGCAACCATGCATTTATTGAGCAACTACCCACTAAAACACTATCCAGGAAGAAACCACAATTCACTGAATGAGTAAAGATATAATTAAGCACAATAGGTATTATATTCCTTACAAATGAGTAACTTGTCAATTTAACTTATTAAGAAATATGGGCCGGACACGGTGGCTCACGCCTGTAATCTAAGTACCCTGGGAGGCCGAGGCGGGTGGATCACTCGAAGTCAGGAGTTCAAGACCAGCCTGAGCAAGAGGGAGACCCTGTCTCCCCCGTCTCCACTAAAAATACAAAGAAATTATCTGGACAACTAAAAATACATAGAAAATATTAGCCGGGCATGGTGGTGCATGCCTGTAGTCCCAGATACTCGGGAGGCTGAGGCAGGAGGATCACTTCAGCCCGGGAGTTTCAGGTTGCTGTGAGCTAGGCTGACACCATGGCACTCACTCTAGCCTGCGCAACAAAGCGAGACTCTTGTCTCAAAAAAAAAAAAAAAAAAAAAAAAAGAAATATGGAATTCAGTAAGATAACCAACTTAAAAAGTCATCATTATTTAGGAAACAAAGTTTCTTTGCCTCAGTTTCTACTGGTGGAATGACTATGTCAAAGCCCAATCTTTGCTAAATCATCAGGAATCACCACTTACGCATTTTCTTCATCAAAGTTGGCCCGTTTAGATCCAATTTTGTAGAAAGAAGGAAGCTGTGGTGGAGCTGACTTTCCAAATCCAGAAGAAGAGCTGGTTGCCCCAAAGGCACTGTGGGACTGTTGTGGGAGTTTGGGTTCCTCCTTCTTCCCAGCACTGATGGCAAAACCTCCAAAGCCAAATCCCCGCTTAGTGCCAGGACCACCTTTATTCCAGTTCATGGTGCCAGTGAGTGATCTGTTAGGAATAACACACATAAATATAAATTTAACTTTATAAAGTAAATAGCTCCACTGACTTGTATGTCTCTTCCAACTTCTACCTACAATTTTATTCTAAACTTTAGCCTCTCAAAACTATAACATGGTAGCTGGGCGCTATGGTGCAAGCCTGTAGTTCCAGCAATGATCACTTGAGCCCAAGAGTTCAAGGCTGAAATTTGCTATGATCACGCCTATGAATAGTCACTGTACTCCAGCCTGGAAAATGTAGCAAGACACCGTCTCTTAAAAAAAAAAAACAACGCCGGGTGTGGTGGTGGCTCATGTCTGTAATCCTAGCACTCTGGGAGGCTGAGGTGGGAGGATAGCTCAAGGTCAGGAGTTGGAGACCAGCCTGAGCAAGAGCGAGGCCCCGTCTCTACTAAAAATAGAAAGAAATTAGCTGGACACCTAAAAATATATAGAAAAAATTAGCCGGGCATGGTGGTGCATGCCTGTAGTCCCAGCTACTCGGGAGGCTGAGGCAGAAGGATTGCCTAAGCCCAGGAGTTTGAGGTTGCTGTGAGCTAGGCTGATGCCCCAGCACTCTAGCCCAGGCAACAGAGCGAGACTCTGTCTCCAAAAAAAACCAACAAAACTTTAATGTATTTCATACACACACAATACTAGAGCCTCAACCAAATGATTACATTTTCTAAAATATTGAAGAAATTGTAATTCATTTTATTCATTTATTTTATTCGCAATCTAAACAGGAATGCAGTATTTAATATTATCCCCTTCAAAAGGATTTGACTGTTAATTAATATCTTACTCAGCTGACAAAATATTCTCAAGAAATATTTCTGGGAATCTGACATGTGCTAAGCATTGTGTTAGGCAATTAGAGATACGATGAAAAGAAAGATGAAAAGACTTAATCTCTTAATTTTTATGCTCGAATAATTTACAGGCAGCCAGGAAAAGGAAAAAAACTCCACATTTATAATATAATGCTTGTCATAACAAAGACTGAGGTGCTATCAGCAAGATTGTCCCCAAACTAAAGATTATCCTCTAGTAATGACATCTGGAAGAATCAAAACTTTAAAAAATCAGAAATTGTTGATGTTATCTATGTATTTGTCTCTGAACCATCCTTATGAACCATGCATTTATTAAGCAACTGCCCACTAGAACACTATCCAGGAAGAAACTATGATTCTATGTTGCCTAAAGTATTTAGCTAGCCTATTACAAAGAAACTTAAGCATTGATAAAATCAGTTTACAAGCAATACCTTCTGTCTTACTAGTCTTGGCTTCAAAAAACCACTTTTTTAATGACAAAACTAACCTAAATTTTATAGAAAAGCAGAATGCAAAAAAGGAACGAACTTTAAAACTACCTGAAATCTCCTCTCCCAGATATGTACTTTCTTATTTTTCTTGCTATTTTTTCTATGCAGATGTGCACACACACACAAAATTTAAAAACAAATGTGAAACCATATTGTACATATTTTAGTTACAGACTTATTCACATAAGGATACAGTATAATAGTTTTCAATGTCGATAAGTATATTTCTTCACTTTACATTGTTACATTTTAGATATATTTTTGAGCTTAACCTTATTTCCTTAGAACCAATTTTTAAAATGCAACTGCCCCATCAAGAGAATATGCATTCTAAGTATAAAAAATTTTAAATACTAGCTGGGCATGGTGGCGCGAGGTTGCAGTGAGTTATGATGATGCTAATGCAGCCTAGCCAGGCGACAGAGGAAGACTATCTCAGACAAAAGAGTAAAGAGTACTTTGTAGACCATTTACCAATAACAGGAAGGACAAGGTGATATATTAACTAGAGGAATTTTATTTACTTAAAAAACGTAAGCAGGTTTATATGCTAAAGGGGGAAAAAACAATGAAGTTAGAAAAACTAAAAATGTACAATGTCAAAAAAAAAAAAATCATAGGATTTCCTGAGAGAACAGAATAGACAAGATCAAAACCTCTAACAAGAGAAGTAAATAACTCTTCCTCCCAGATTGGAAGGAAGGAGAGAAAAGACAGACATGGGTATGAATCAGTCCTACTAAATAATCAAAAGGCTTGTATAAAGAAGCAAATCAACTTCTGCCAGAGGCAGGCAGTGAGAGCTTGGGCAGGTGAGAATTGTTTAATGGCTCTCAGACTCAGCAAGATGGAAAAGCAATCCTTTCACTAGCAGACATAGAACACACTGCCCATTTCCCCTAATTCATTGTCTCTAGCAAGGCCAAACAACTGTGCTTTCTATATACTCCACTGGCTAGAATGTTAGCTCCATGAGGGGATGGACTTCCTGGATTTGTCCACCACTGTATCCTTGGTGCCTAGCATGTGTGTAGCACTCAAAATTCTGTTGAGTGAATAAATATAATGGATTCAGGCTCTCCAAAATTCATCCTAGTATTTGCAAAAACCACCACCTTCCATCATGACAAAGCTTGTCAATTAGCCATCCACCTTTCCTGATTAAATCTAAGCCAGATCATCCTCAATGAATCATTACTATCTTAACAACTGTTTAGCCTACT
This sequence comes from Lemur catta, assembly GCF_020740605.2. Classification (NCBI taxonomy): domain Eukaryota; kingdom Metazoa; phylum Chordata; class Mammalia; order Primates; family Lemuridae; genus Lemur; species Lemur catta. The sequence continues at coordinate 44,084,635 of NC_059142.1, read as the reverse complement.
ATTAAATCACATACTATATATGCTATTGAATCTTGACAATCAGAGGTTTGAGAGATTATAGTTGATACAAGCAGCAAAAGATATTCACCCTAATTTCTATTTGGTTGTAAGAAAAAAAAAAAGAAAAAAGATGAGGTCAGGCGCAGTGGCTCATGCTTACAATCCCAGCACTTTGGGAGATCAAGGCGGGAGGATCGCTTGAGCCCAAGAGTTAGAGATTACACTGAGCTATGATTGTGCCACTGCACTCCAGCCTAAGCGAAAGATCAACCTGTCTCTTAAAGGAAAGTTAGATGATGAACCCTCTTCTACTTAGGCTATTAATATTTGCATTCTCTAAGCAAACACTGTTTCGAGAAAAGACACCTACTAGTTAAGTAAGAGTCAAAATATAGTAAGGATATTAAAAAATTAACTATAGTCCTACTATTTGTGGGTCTGTTCACAGTTCCCTTTATTTGGTCTTAACACACAAGTTATAACAATATACCTGGTACATCATCCTTTCCAACAAATTGTCAAACTCACATCAAATAGCTCTGAAACCTCACCTATGCCTCCATAAACACTTCTCAAATAGATGACAGAAAAGGTGAAAACACCCACTAGCTTCAGGACATATATTCACCACATAGCTTCCCATACCCAGGAAACTTTCAGATTTCATTAAAAATAACAAACTCATAGGCTAGGTGCGGTGGCCCACGCCTATAATTCCAACACTTTGGGAGACTAAGGAGGGAGGATCACTAGAGACCAGGAGTTCAAGACCAGGCTGGGCAACATAGCAGGACCTAGTTTCTACAAATAGAAAAATTAGCCAGGTATGGTGGTGTGCACCTGTAGTCCAAAGTACTCAGGAGGCTGAGACAGATGGATCATTTGAGAGCCCAGACAACAGAGTGAGACCTTGTTTCTAGAAAAAAAATAAAAAATAAAAAAAATAAAAAATAAAAAACAAAAATCCCCCAAGAAACTCAACTACATAAAAGCAACCCAATTAAAAAATGGGCAAAAGGCATGAGTAGATATTTCTCTGAAGAAGATATACAAATGGCCATGAAAAGATGCTCAACATCACTAATCATTAGGGAAATCAATACCACAATGAAGTATCAATCACCTCGCACCCATTAAGATGGCTACTTTGGGGAAAAAAAGCAGAAAACAGTGTCAGCAAAGATGTGGAGAAACTGGAATCCTCTCACATTGCTGGTGGGAATGTAAAATGGTTCAGCTGCCATGGGAAATACTACGGTGGTTCTTCAAAAGATTATGAACAGAATTACCATATGATCCAGCAATTCTGCTTTTGGGCAAATAGCCAGAAGAAATGAAAACAGGAACTTGAACAGATATTTATACACCCATGTTCATAACAGCATTACTCATGATAGCAAAAGGTAGAAACAACCCAAGTGTTCCTTGATGGATAAAGTGGTACATCCATAAAATGAAATCTTATTCAACCTTAAAAAGGAAAGGAATTCTCAAAAACAAACAAAACTTGAGAATGATCCTATGTAAAAAAAAAAAAAGGAAGGGAATTCTGATACATGCTGCAACATGAATGAACCCTGTGGACATGGCAAGTCCAGTCACAGAAGTACAAATATTGTATGATTCCTCTTATATGAGGTACCTAGAGTAGGCAAACTCAGATATAGAAAATAGAATGGTGGTCATCAGGGGCTGGGGGGAGGAAAGAATGGGGTGTTGTTTAATGGGTAAAGAGTTTCAGTGAAAAGGGTTCTGAGGCTAGATGGTGGCAATGGCAGCAAAAAACTCGGATATACTTAATACTACTGACATGTACACTTAAAAATGGTTAATATTTTTATGTGTATTTTATAATTTAAATAACAAAAACTATGAAAACTAGATTCCATTTGCACATGTATTTTTAGATTGTTATTTTATCCAATTTATGAGGGAGCAATGATGCTATCTAGGCCTCAATCTCTACTTTGAAATGCAAACATACTTGTGAAAATTACATTTTTCCTCTTTAAAAGATTCCCTTTAAAAATTAAATATCTAACTTGAAAAGAATTAGCTATATAATGGAACCATAAACAAACTTTAATGAGCATTTGCTTTACAACCTAAGTTGGGTCTTAATAACATCCATTATTTGATATTGACCTTTAACCCCTAACAACTTTCTGTTGCATGCCCAGTATAATGAAGGACATCTCTCATGTATATCCTCTTTTCATCTCCCCCTCCACTATTGCAATAATTTCCTAACAAGTTTCTCTGATCATTATCCAGCTTCCATCACTACAAGAGTAACCACTAGATCAAAATATACTGAGTGTCTATTTTGTGCCACTAAGGATACAGTGATGAAATCAGACCCAGTCCCAGCTTACAAGGAGTTCACAGTATGGTCCAGGAGAGAGAAAAACCAAATAATGTAATTTCAGGCAGTAAAAGTTCTATGAAATGTAAGCAAACCGGTAAGAGGCAAGCTATTACAGACAGAAGTCAGGCAAGGCCTCTTTCAGGTGAATGACCCTTGACATATGACAGGCACCCTTCTCCCCTCATTGTACCATTCCAAGAATGTCTTTTTCTCTTTTTACACTGTTTAAGTCTATATAAACGGCTTGTCTCACAGAAGGGAGAACACTGGAATAGGTTAGACTTTCTTGCTACAGCAAGCTCAAATTTTATCAATTTTGATCATCTGCCACAGTGTTGCTTGCAGTAAGAATGTGTTATTGGAAAAGTCATAGTAATGTACATCCAGAGGCTGCATCTACAACCAGTCAATGTTTCATAATCCATAACAGGTGACTGCATGTAGTAAAGCATAAAATGATGATGTGAGACAAACAGTGAAAAGAGAAAATGAATTTTTACTTCCTTTGGCAGGGTAGCATGGTTTGTGTTAATACTGTAGAACCAGAGAAAGTCATACTGAAGGGAAATGAGTATTCATTCAGATACTCAGCAAAAACCCTCTTCTTCCAGGTTCTTCCAGACCCTGGCCCCAAATCTTTGAACACACATTTCTGATTCTGTCACTTCCTTCAATTCAATAGCTCTCCAGTTAATCTGGCTGAAATGAGACCTCCCAGTGTGGCAACAAACCACTTTACCACTCATATTCCCCAGGGTCTCCCCACATGTCCTCAGTTTTCCAAGCAAACCAAGCACTTTGGTGAATCCTCTTCCCTCTGCCTAGATTCTCTCCTCACCAAATCTCTCTCACTCTATCTACCTTCCTTCAAAGCCCATCTCAAATACTAACTCCTAGAACAATGACATGAATATGATTTCCCCAGAGAAGTGATATCTCCTTCTTCAACCTCCCTTTCCAGTCTTAAAACACCTGTGTTTAATTATAACTATTTTGTGTTGTTCTCCAACTCCATATGACAGATTTCATGGTTGAAGAAATAGGCTTGTTCATTTTTTTATCCCTTATAGTATGTTTTTCAGAGTACATACTTTTTATTCATGTTTATTAAATATGCAGAAGACCGAAAGAGATCTACCACTTGGCTGAGGAACAAATTCAAGATGGCATGAAGTCCTACTTAGTATGGTTCTAGGCACTAAAATGCTGTGATTTGGTAAGAAATCACAACAGAATTGTAAAGTAGCAGAGAATGACTATGTTCAAACTCTAGCTCTGCCACTAATTTGACATGAGCCTCAGGGAAGTTATTTAGCTTCTCTGGGCCTCAGTTTCCTCATCTGCAAAATGGTGAGACTATCACCTACCTCAAGGGTTGGTGTGAAAAACCACAGAATCATAGAACCACAGCTAGAACCCACGCTAGGCACAGAAAGATGCAAGCTATGTAGAGAAGGTAGAGATGTGCAGAGGAGGAAGACATTCCAGAGAGGAAGATAAAACTACCAAAGGATAAGAAGAGAGAATAAATGTGGAACGTAAGACAGTCGGCTAGTTTTTGTTTGGGGCAATGGTGGGAAAATAAGATATGATTTAAATGATTTTAAAAATAGTGGACTAAAAACTGATTATATAAACCACATTACTTTATCACGGGTATTTTTGGAGGTAGATGAAAGAATTCTAGTGACAGTAATTAGTACCCAGTCTACAGAAAAATCTGCCTTGAGAACATCTCACATACTATATATCGGTCAGTTCTTTAATGAGAATCTGTATAAAACTCAAGAATTCCATCACATTTTGTTCAAGCCAAATATAAGTAAATGCTGGATTGTAGTTATTTTAGAAGCACCCCTTTCTTTACGCTAGCTTAAAGAAACCAAGAGCTGATTATATGACTATCAGTATGATAAAACACAAATTCAAAGAACTGCACTCCCCCATGAATTACCTTGTTACAATGTAAGTAACATTTTACGACTCCTCTGCTCAAAACCCTCAGCTAGCTCCCATCCCAGTAAAGGTGAAATCCTCACAACAGTCTAAAAGGCTCTGGTTGTTCTGCCCACCCCTTTTCCCCCTCCTTCCCTGACCTCATCTCCTACTACTCCCTCTGCTCACAGGACTCCAAGCACATTGGTCTTCTCACTGTTCCTCTAACAGGCCAGCTTTGTCCTCTTCAAGGCATTTATGCTTGCTGTTCCCCTGCTTGGAACGTTCCTTTCCCAGGATACTCACATGGCTCACTTCCTCACCGTCTTCTAGTCTGCTTAAGTATCAACTTGTCTGTAAGGACGTGCCTGACTAATATACTGCAAATTCCAACAACACGTTCCCATTCCCTTTTCCAGCTTTATTTTTTTCCCTAAGGCACCACCAACCATCGTCTAACATACAGAATAATTTATGTATTTGTTTGCCTCTCTTCCCCCCACCAAAAAGTTAAGTTTCATGAGGACAGGGGTCACAGACCTATCCCTGACACCTAAGATGGTGTTAAGAAATAGGCACACAATAAGCACCAATAAAAATATTCATTGAATGAATGAGTTACTAGGCTACATAATGCCCCTTCTAGATACGGGAAAATACATTTTTCCCCACAAAGCTGAAAGTCTAAAAATTAATTTTTGGTAGAAACACTTATTGCTTACCTCCTATGTGCCAGAACTGGGCTTAGCTCTGAAAAGTTTAAATGAATTAAGACAATTCCTGCCCTTTAGAAACTCCTGGGTGTGTATATGGGGGACAGACATACAAACATCGTTTACAAAACACCATATACAGGGAAGCCACAGGAAAGTGAATAACAGCCTAAAGGAGCGAGGGCAAGGGCAGAAACGCTCACTGAGGTGAGGAGACTATAATTACCTCAAACTCTCGACTAATACGACAGTTTTTCCTTATATTTTTGGTGCGTATGCTTGCAACTCCACATAAATTATTTATTCACGTCAGATAGGCTTTCAAGTAGGCCGCAAAAAAGTTTGTGTGACTATGGTGATCTCCTCAAGACTCCACAAAGAACATCGACTATGTCTTTTACAGTCTTCTCGTTTGGCAGGTTTTGCCTATTGGGACCCTTAATTTGGGGGCTTGCATCTCCCAGCTGCTACCTGCTTGGGTCAGAATCCTCCCCGCGGCCACCCCTGCCTCAGAGCTGGGCACCGGGCAAATCCCTTCCTAGCCTGGCGGGCGCCGCCTCCGGAAAGCCGCCAACTGGGCCTCGGTAAGAGTTGCGAGAAGCCGTAGCCGTGGGAGGGCGGCGCGGCTCGGAAGGCCCCCTCAGGCCTCAGCCCGCTCTTCCCTCCCTCCCCAGCCCCCTGGCCGCTGGTGCCCGGAGGCTCCGCGGACTCTTTGTTAAGCGAGGCCGCAGTTCTCCGCCCTCGCTAGGCCCCACAGTTGCCTCCAGTGCCCTCGAGGGTTAGCAGCCCTAAGTCCAGAGCCCCCACGCACAAACCTGCTGCTACAGCTGCAGCAGCAGCTGCTACTACCGCCGGCGCGGGGAAAAAAAAAAATCTCGCGGCCCAAAGTGCGCGCTGTCCGGGCTCCGTCCCGCCGCGCTCTTCCCTCTCCGCCCCCTTCGCCGCCGCTGCCGCCGCCGCCTCTGGCCCGTTGCTGAAAGGGGGAGGGGAATAAAAAACCTGACATGCGCAGTGAAGAGAGCGCGGGCCAAAGGGCGGGGCCTGGGGCTACGGCTCCCGGAAGACGCTGCTGGCTCCCGGCTTTAAAGTTCCAGAATGCCTCACAGGCTCCTCAGACTCAGACGGGAAGCTGCTGCTGGGTGGAGAGTGTTCATGGCCCACCTAGAAAGTGGGTCTGGGAATGAAGAAACAGGGTCAGTGACAGGGAGCCGCCCAAAAATCCGAAGAGAAAAGGAGTGGGGCGAATACCACATTTACATTAAAATGTCAATTCCCTTAACTCCGGTCCCTTGGAAATACGATTTGAGCAACGTTTCTCAGCTTGCCTCTAGCCACGTGGTCCCACAGAGCATGGCCACCTTTAGCTTCCGGAGCACCCGTTCAGCGTGACGCCAACTTGACTGAACCCAAGTGAGGAGGACTAGGATAGGCGAGGACAGTTCCGGCCCTGGGGCGGGGATTATGTAATTTTCCCAGCAGCCCCACCTCGCCTCAGCTGGGCGGGGAAGAGGGAGGTCTTGCGCTTTCCCCGCGGCTGCGTCCCGCCCTCCGCGCTGCGCGCAGGCGTGGACGAGCCGCACGCATTCTACGTAACGGACGGCGGAGGCTAGGTGAAGGGGGCGCGGCGTGACTGAGCTACCTGGTCCGGCTCTGTCTTAGAGGCTTCTGGGAGTGAAACAGAGGCGGCGACCAGACTGAGAGGCAGGCGGGGTGGAGGTGGCGGACCCAGGAGCGCTGGGCCGAGTTTTAGCCTCGGCTACAGGTAGGTAGCGGGCCATGACGCGTTAGTCGGTGGGTCCGGGCCAGGCCGAGCGGTGACTCTTGAGTTGCGTGGCCTGTATGCCGGTCTGGTTTCTCAACCAACCCTTAAGTCCAGCGTGTAGTGACATGCATAGGTCCCTGCGCCGTCTAACTTCTCCCGACTTTATTTTGTAGAAAAAAAAATTTTTAACTGTCCATCCACGCTAAGGCCCATTTTCTGTTGGTTTGCGAGGGGGTTGGGGATTTTAATGGTTTTCGGGAACTTTCCCACAGAGCTGTCGGGGGGGTGAAGAAATGCCAACCAGAAGGGCAAAGTTAGAGGAAATTTACAGTGTGCAGCAGGAAGAATGGAAGTAGGCATTAGGATGAATTGATTCTCCATGGTAGGGAAAAACTAGACAAGGGTGGTTTAACAAGCAACAACTTCTGTAGCCAATTTTTGATGAAGGTTTCTAGCTTGAAACGTTTTTATCCATCACATGTAAGGAGACGGGAATGAAATCTACATGATTTCCGGAAGACTCATATTCTGGCCGTTGTCAGAATGGCCTAATCTAAAATGACATCAAGGAATGATGGCCTCCCTTCTCTTTCGTTTTTAAATTCAGAGTGAGTCGCTGAGAGATTGTTGGGTGAGCTTACAGAAAATAATCAAACCAGATTCGTTAATGCTTTTGCCTTGACTTGGTCTTGTGTTCCTTGCTTCAGGAGTCTCAGACTGGGTGGCCTGGCAGGGAGTTGAGCATTTGAGAAATGAGTTGACAGGTGCAACAGAGACTTCTGAGAGGGAAGGCCAAGGTACAAATGGCTTGGATAATTTTAAACTTAATAACTTTGAAGGAGCTTTGTTACAGTGCTGAGTTATCTTGGAAATGTTTTTATGGTGTGAACATTCTAAATGGAAATTCTATTTGAAATGATCAGATATTTTAGCAGGCCATTAATCAAGTTGACTGTACAAGTGTTAACCTTTAGTCACTTCTATTTGAAAAAAAGTTCAAGACTGGGATCTGAAAAGGGAAATACTAAAAATGAAGTTTTTTTTAACTCTTAAAGGGTATTTGTAAGGCACAGCAGAAGAAAGGAATAAGAACTAATATTGAGCACCTTCGCTGTGCCAGGCAGTGTGTTAAAATGGCACGTATCTCCTGTAATACCCACCAAAGCCCAGAGGCAAGTAACAAATGGTATCCCTTTTTTGCATGTGGGGAACAGGGAATTTTAAGTAATTAGCCTAAGGTCATATGGCTGGTAAATGATAGAGCTGACATTTTAAACCAAATGTGAGGAGAAATAGGAGAAAAGAGCACATATTTCACTAAAGTTTTTCCTCTTTTTGCCACTTTTGACCAAATGTCACAACAACAGAACTAGGGGGAAAGCCTAGACAAAGTAGAAGAGAAACTTTGTTTAACAGATAATAACCGGGAGGATTGATGACCCTTAGAACTAATGGAAGCTGAAAATGTCCATTCTAGAGTTTAGGAGCATTAATTAATAAAAAAGACCATTAAAGGAAGCTAGGGGTGGTTGGAGACACATCACAAACCTCTTTGAGGTTGGTGTTGAGAAGGCAGCATGCTTTCCCACAAAATGTCCTCTGGTGCTAACCTCAAAGATCAAAGAGTGGAAAGGTGTCTCTCTGTATCCATGGGAGATTGGTTCCACAACGCCCTCCTCAGAAACCCAAATCCATGGATACTCAAGTCACTTATATAAAATGGCATAGTATTTGTATATAACCTACACACATCTGCCCATATACTTAAAAGTCATTTCTAGTTTACTTATAATACCTAATGCAATGTAAACACTATGTAAATAGTTGTTACACTGTATTGGTTTTTTAGTTTTATTGTTTTATTTATTTTTTTCCTGAATATTTTCAGTCTGTGGTTGGTTGAATCCACAAATGTGGAACCGACCCATACAGAGGGCCTACTGTACTTTTGGCCTATATACTTTATGGCATTTCTCAAAATTATTTGTAACTTTCAAAATTTATGAACTTTAATTCTAAGAATAATTATTTTTTTAATATAACCTCAGATGGGAAAATATAATTCTAAGAATATTTCTTGAGCATCCATGGGTTGCAAGATATTGGGCAATAACCTTTTATATTAAACTAATTCCTTTCAGAATTGGTGGTGCTATAAATATGCAATTTAGATCATTCATTATCCCCAAGCTTGAAAGAGTAGTACATATTTACTTTTGCCACACTCACTTCCATTAGTACTCAACATTCTGCACCTGGCTTCCATCCCTACCACTTCCTTGCACTTAGCAATAATGATTTCCTGAATATTGGAAATTTTTGGTCTGAGGCTAGCATCACTGCCTCATTTCCACCTCAGATCATCAGGCATAAGATTTGCATAGGGAGCATGCAACCTAGATCCCTTGCATGCAGTTTACAGTAGGGTTCACACTCCTATGAGAATCTATGCTGTTCTGACAGGAGGCAGGTGATGTGAGCTATGGGGATCAGCTGTAAATACAGATGAAGCTTCCCTCCCTTGCCTGCTGCTCACCTCCTGCTGTACAGCCTGGTTCCTAACAGGCCACAGACTGGTACTGGCCCAGGGGTTGGGTACCGCAGCTCTATCATACTGAATTCCTAAAATATGCTATTTCAGGCCTCTGTGCCATAGCTGTTCCTCAATCTGCAGTGCCTCTTCTAGAATGTTGGAGGAACCATGCTTTATTTTTTACAACCATTACTTTTGGCCAAATGTGGTAGCTTGCAACAGAGGCCAAGGTGAGAGGATCACTTAAGGCCAGGAGTTCGAATCCAGCCTGGACAACACAGTGAGACCCCATCTCTACAAAAAATGGAAAATTTAGCTGGGCTTGGTGGTGTGCACCTGTAGTTACAGCTACTTTAGGGAGGCTGAGGTAGGAGGATCACTTGAGCCCAGGATTTTGAGGTTGCAGGGAGCTATGACATCATTGCACTCTAGCTGGGGCAGCAAACAAGACCCTGTCTCAAAACAAAAACAAACAAATAAAAAACTGTTTCTTTTAATTACAAAAATATCTTGTAGAAAAATATAAAGAAAAATAGAGACAAAATATCCATAATCCTACCATACAAACTAACTACTATTTATGCGTAGATGTATGTCCTTCTAAATCATTTTTTAGATGTGCATTTGCTTCAAAAACAACATGGGTTCTAACTTCATTTGTAACAATTTTTAATGGACAGAAAGTAACCTTGTTTTTTTGGATACACCCATAGTGCAACCAAATAGTTTCAAAATTTTCACTCTCCCATAAGTAATACTTTAGCAAATAACCCTTGAAACTGAATTCCTGTGCAAATTTATGATTATTCAGGAATCATGCTTTGCTTATTTTGGTATCTACTGTAGAGATTTGCTTAGTGAAGGTACATTTAATTACTTATGGTAGGATCATTTATCAAAAGCAATGGAAGTCAAAGGAGTTTTTATACTAATTGGTTAGCCTTTGATGATTATTGAATCCTTATGTAATAAAAATTGTGTTTTAGAAAGATGATGGTTTTTAGCAAGGAGAGAAGTAGGGAGAGAGTTGAGACAAGGGAGACCATTTAAGATAATTACTGTGGTTCTTCAGCTGGTAGTTGGTGGTAACTTGGATTACAGTGGTTTTGGAAATCAAAGAAGAAAACACTAGGATTTGATGGCTAATTAGATTTCAAAGGAAAAAGAAAGTGAGAAATTAGATATTTTATTCATTTCAACAAGTAAGACTGGAAAAATTGGGCTGACACTGTAATAGTATAAAAATAGAGAAATTCAGGCCAAGCACAGTGGCTCACACCTATACTCCCAGCACTTTGGGAGGCCAAAGTGGGAGGATCACTTGAGGCCAGGAGTTTGAGACCAGCCTGGGCAACATAATGAGACCTCTGCTTCTACAAAAGAAAATTTTTTTTATTAGCTGAGTGTGGTTGCTGGCTGTAGTCCCAGCTACTCAGGAGGCTGAGGCAGAAGGGTTGCTTGAACCCAGGAGTTTGAGCCTGCAGTGAGTTATGATTGTGCCACTATACTCCAGCCTGGGTGAAGAGCAAGACTCTGTCTCAGAAAAAAAAAAAAAAGGAAAACGCAGAGTTTGAGTTAGAGCTGCCTGTAGGGCAGGTGTCAGCAGACTACTGCTTGAGAGATGGCCTGTGAAAGAATGGTTTTTACATTTTTAAAGGGTTGTTTAAAAGAAAAGAAGAATATGCAACAGAGACCAGTATGTGCCCCATAAAGCATAAAATATTTACTGTTTTACCAGATACAGAAAAAGTTGTAGGGCGTCAAAATAGAGATGTCTGTTAAACAATTGATGACACAAGGCTGGTCTTGAGATAACTGCTATTTGTATATAGATGTATGTCCTTCTAAACCTTTTTCTGTGTGTGCCTTAAGGGTTTTAATGGTTGAAATCTAACTACTTTTCAAATGCCAGCTCTAATGTTCTCCCCTTTTTTTGGTAGAGCCTTATCTGTTTGATAAAATGGTTACATTGCCCTCCATGTTTTTGTATAATCTGATATATATTTTTGTCACATATATGGTTTCATCTATCAGTTCAAAACCTTGTTCAGTTGCTGGAATACTCAGGTGTCCTTTTCAAAAAGCTATATATAAAATGCTGATACATTGAATTCCATCATACACACTAGGAACAATTTGTTAGCAGAAAATTACTACTTTTAAGTAAGTAATATAAAATCAGAGCCAGCAATGTGCATTTGAGAAGCAGCCTGAAAAGTGGTTCATACCATGAATTTTGGAGGCAAAACTCTGGGATCAAATCACAACTCTGTTGCACTTGATAGTTGTATTAATAATTAGCATTTCTGTGCCTCATTTTTCTTATCTGAAATGGGGATGTTAGTACTGCTACTTTCCTTAGAGGGCTGTTATAAGATTAAATAAGTTGCTTTTTATAAAGCCTTTAGAACAGTGTCTAGCTAGCACTTGGTGTCTTAAGTGTTTGATCTCATGATAATGGTGTTCACACATGCACACACAAAGTTGATCTAAGGAGGAATGGCTTTTCTGTTCCTGAATTATTCTTGCTACAACTAACAGATAAATAGTTATGTCTTATTCTTTCATTATACCCCCTTCTCAGTTCCTATATAGACCCTCAAAAAACACTTACTTGAATACTCAGTGTAAATATGAAGAGATGTTTAGAGAACCCAACCTAAAGAAATTAAATGACTTGATGACTTGTCCAAGATTTTATAGATACCTAGTGCCAGGATCTGGACTAGAACCCAAGCCTCTTGACTTCGCTTCATTTTCCTTTATCTAATGCTATCTAAATGGAATAGTATTGCATGAGAGACAAGCAGGAAAGGTTTATAGATTTATTAACTATTTACAAAATCTGATCAGTATATATAGAATGGCATTCCATTTGTTTGTTTTTTTTTTAAAGGTGCAATGAAAGCCTTCCATGCTTTCTGTGTTGTCCTTTTGGTATTTGGGAGCGTCTCTGAAGCCAAGTTTGATGATTTTGAGGATGAGGAAGATATAGTAGAGTATGATGATAATGACTTTGCTGAATTTGAGGATGTCATAGAAGATTCTGTTACTGAATCTCCTCAACGGGTGATAACCACTGAAGATGATGAAGACGAGACTACTGTGGAGTTGGAAGGACAGGATGAAAACCAAGAAGGAGATTTTGAAGATGCAGATACCCAAGTGAGGTTCTTTTTTATTGATTTCTTGGAAATCAGAAGGATGGAAAAATTTGTAACTAGTGCTTTTCCCAAACATTAAGAGTAAAACCCAGATCTAGGGAGACCTTTACTGTCTGGCATCTTAATTTTTGTTCTGTAATTAGAACTCTTCTAAATGTTTTCTGGTCTGTTCCTACCTCTTATATTGATAGAATGGATTGTATTTTTCTCTTCTGTTGAAACCCTGGCTGGGGGAGGGGCTGGAGAATAATGTGTAGGATGAGAATTATACTATTTAGAACTTTGGGTTCAAAAGCATGGGAAGTCATCATTTTGGTGTTTGGGGTTTTTTCCCCCCAGCTTTTTTGTGGTATAATTGACAAATAAAAATTGTGCACATTTATGGTGTACAACATGATGTTTTGATATGCATATACATTGTGAAATTCTTAACGCAATCAAGCTAATTAACATAGCCATCACCTCACATAGATACCTTTGTGTGCGTGTGTGGTAAGAATACTTAAGATCTACTCTGTTAGCAATTTCAAATATACAGTACATTATTAACTATAGTTACTATGTTGTACATTAGGTTTCTAGAACTTACTCATCCTGAAAATTTGTACCCTTTGATTATTTTGTTAAAAGTGTAATATCTCTGTGTTCTGTTCTTGCTGCTTATGCATTCTGTTTTCCTCTATAAATGTTGCCTACAAAATGAGACACAACTGTTGGTGACATTTGTAGAAGAAAACAGATGGTGCCTCATTTTTGTAGGAGGGAGATACCGAGAGTGAGCCATATGATGATGAAGAATTTGAAGGTTATGAAGACAAACCAGATACTACTTCTAGCAAAAATAAAGATCCAATAACAATTGTTGATGTAGGTATACAGAATTCTGAATTTCACACTAACCAACGAAATATCTTGTTATTAATCCCAGAAATATAATTAGTGACATATAGCTGGTATTGATGTAATAGTGGGAACTGGGAAAGAGCTTGACATCAATTCTTCTGATAAGAATCCACACCTAGGGAAGGAACTCCTATTTTTTTATTCTAGCCCTCCTAGTTTTACTTATAAATGAATAAGTAAGGGGATATATAGTACATTGGATTTATTTTGAGGTGGAACTCAGGACCAAGTGTAATACAAAGGGCTTTCCAACTTTTTATCCCATTTGATTGTCCTCACATTTCCTTAAAGAATCTTTTATAAAGCTGACCTAGAAAACCAAAATGGGCATATTTTTCAAAGAATAATCATGTTCAGTGACAGTTATGGGTTTCTCATTCTTTATTCCATGAGTTAGACTCCCTCCTTCAGTTTCAGCCCACATTAAATGGAATGCTTTTGCTTCTTTAGGTTCCTGCACACCTCCAGAACAGTTGGGAAAGTTATTATCTAGAAATTTTGATGGTGACTGGTCTGCTTGCCTATATCATGAATTACATCATTGGGAAGAATAAAAATAGTCGCCTTGCTCAGGCTTGGTTTAACACTCATAGAGAGCTTTTGGAGAGCAACTTTACCTTAGTGGGTAAGTTAGGCCAATGTAAATCCAGCTTCCTGCTTGAAAACAATCTGGTAAGGATGGTTTATTCCTATCAATATAAATGTGTAACTGTTTTCATTGAATGCTGAAGAGGACACATTTTATTTTATCCCGAGGATCTTGTTTTTTGTTAGGTTTTATGTACTGAATAAATTGCATTTATGTAAAAATTTTCTCATCTTTCATTAATCAACAGTATAATTGCCAGACAGCTTGTGATTAGAATGATATAGTCAGTATTACCAAAGCAAATTGATAAAATTCTGGCTGAAACCAAATAATTTTGACATTTTAGGTAGCTTGATAATTGCTTTCAATTCATAAAATTGGAGGTCCCTCAAAATTCCCTCAAGTTCTGGGCACTTTAGTTTTGGATCCACTGATGAGGTATACAGTGAAGTACTTAGAGAAACCCTTTTAGTTATATGGTGTGGGGAATGAGATGTACTCCCCTCACATTCACCTCTGTCTGGCATTTAGCACTTTATTTCTCTTTAATAGTAATCCATCTGCTCTGCAACAGACAAAGGTTTATATATTGTGCTGGGTACTTTGCGCACATTGTCTCTTATTTACTCTTTGTAGCAACACTGTCAGTTAGGTACTGTTTCTATTTTCCTGAGGAGGGACCTGCAGGGCAGAAATGTTAAAAACTTGTCTAAGCTATTAAGTAATTGTGAGAGCAGTACTGGTAGTCCCAGCTACTGGGGAGACTGAGGCAGGATGAACGCTTGAGCTCAGGAGTTCAAGACTAGCCTAAGCCACATCATGAAACCCCATCTCTAAAAATAAAATATAAAAAAATAAATAGCAACCAAAATATTAAAACCTATGGACCTGTTTTAAAACTCCATGCTCTCTCTATTCTACTATAGTACTTCAGAGTACTTCTTGACCAGGAAATCAGAAAAAAATAAGCAGCCTGTGGCTCCTTCCACTTCTTGTTTGTTTTCATTTGGTGTGTCGATCTATTTTACCTGGTGAGGTCGAGAACAGTTCTTTTTGTACATTTAATGAATTAAATAAAGAGAGAAATTATTGGAATTTGAGTTTTTTCTATATCTAAAATACAACTCAATACCACTGATAAGACTCAGTCATTTAGCTTTTAACTTTTGGCAGAGATATTTAAACTGATTTTGTTCCATTTTCTACCTGCTTGAGAGATTTATACTCTAAGGTAATCATCGTTAAACTAACAGTATGTGCTAGAGTCCATAATTTTTTTTATGGAGACAATAGAGTTTTAAAAGTAAAAGGAACAGTGCCAATCTGTTTTAATCCCTGTCCAAAGGAGAGTTCTATAAGATAGCAAAGTATTTCTACCCTAAATCTATGATCATTAGGGGATTAGGGTAGAGGAGGGTATTAGACCTCCACATTTTCAGTTAATCACATTACGTGGTTTTACCCCTAGGAGATGATGGAACTAACAAAGAAGCCACAAGCACAGGAAAGTTGAACCAGGAGAATGAGCACATCTATAACCTGTGGTGTTCTGGTCGAGTGTGCTGTGAGGGCATGCTAATCCAGCTGAGGGTAAGTAGGGAACTTCTGGTACAATGTGTATCTTCTCTTAATTTTTTCCAGCCATGATTCCTAATTCTCCAAATTTAGTGTCTCATCCATTTATGTTTGTCTTGAAGTCTACAAATTATTTCTGCTAATTGGCAAATGTGTCATAGAGTGTATTTGATGAAGTATTTGGTACTTCAAGGCCCTTTCTTTATTGTAGTAAGTAGAAGCTGCAGTTGCGTTAATCACTTCTCTCATTTTTCAGTTCCTCAAGAGACAAGACTTACTGAATGTCCTGGCCCGGATGATGAGGCCAGTGAGTGATCAAGTGGTATGTATTCTTCCCACTGTCTTTCTGTGTACACACTGAATTCTTTACTTCTTAAAGTTTATTCCATTTCTGCTTGGATTGTGTTTGGTGTCTCTGGCAACTTGTGTCCCTTGCCAAAAAATTGACCCTTTTCTGTTTAGACAGATTGTCTTCTTCCACTCTGCAGCTGTCAGGGGGCCGCCTTCTGCTTTTTTGGAGCGAAGGAGATAATACTCTATCCCCACATAGATCAGCTGAATTAGCCTTGGTAATAGAGGGAAAAGCAATTGTCATAGATAGTTGGCCTTCATAGCCAACTGTGCTCCTTGTATTTGCTTTTATCTTCCGCAAAAAGCTGGATTTCTTTTCAAATAATTTTTGCTTCAAATAATACATTTTTGGCTAAATGAACTCAAATCATGATCTGGGGGCTGTATGTTTGGTTTGCTTTCTTTCCTTTATTAACATGTTAATCTGAAAATTGTGCACTTTGTAAGAAATGCCACATTCCTCCTCCCTCCATTTTTTCAGTAAATAATTGTATTGGCTCCCACTACTATAAGAAACAAGTATACAAGACAGTTTCTTTTATATAAACTAAGAGAACAAGAAATATATATATGTGTGTGTATATATATATGTGTGTGTGTGTGTGTGTGTGTGTGTGTCAAAGTATGAAGTAGTATTTGTTTAATAAATACTGTGTTAGTGATGTAAATTAGGGACTTTGAAATGTCATTGGATTTAAAATCATTGTTATTATTTAAAAGGTGTCATTTTTAGTTGTAAAACCGTATCTTTAATTTTTCTAATATGGTCATGATGGCTTAATCCATTAAAATTTAGACCTCCATCAGTTAACATTTCTGTCATCTTTTCTCCCCCAAACATCACCTTACTAGCTGGAAAGGAGGAAAGTTTGCTGTATCCCCACACCGTCTTTGTTTTTTCTTCTTCTTCCTTTTTTGAGACAGAGTCTTGCTCTGTCACCCTAGGTAGAGCGCAGCTGCAATGCAACCTCAAACTCCTGGGATCAAGGGATCCTCTTGCCTCAGCCTTCTGAGTAGCTGGGACTACAGGTGTGAGTCACAACACCCAGCTAAATTTTCTATTTCTAGTAGAGACAGGGTCTCACTCTTGCTCAGGCTGGTTTTGAACTCCTGAACTCTAAGTGATCCTCCTGCCTCAGCTTCCCAGAGAGCTAGGATTACAGGTGTGAGCCACCATGCCCGGCCTCCCTGGCTATCTTTTTGTAGAAATTATTCTTTGGTGTTTTAATCATTTTCACTTCTTTCCTAGAGTACACTTAATCTTCTCTTTGCCTCTGGGCCTGCCATCTTTTATATCTATCTCTATCTCTATCCCTGCCCCGCCCTCCCTACCCTACCCCACACTAAGAAAAATAGCCTCAACAGACTGTTTATTTGCCTTGTGGCTCTTTATTTGCTTTGTTTTTCTGGATTCTGTTTAAGGTGTGGTGATGGAATACAGAAAACCCTTTCTTTTACAGCTGCCGTCTTGCTAATTCTATCCCTACGTTAACATTTCTGTTCTTCCCCATACTGAAAACGTTTGACCCAAACATTTTAAGATATAATTAATATGACAAATAGGGGGCTGTGTTTTATCATATCAGACTTTTTAGGCTATAATTTTGTCTTTCTGGCCCCATCAGAGTACTCACTATTTACCTGCCTAGGATGTTTTGCAACACCAACCACTTCTCAGATTCTCTGGATGCCAACTGGGTGTCCAACAATTCAGTTCAATTCTGACACTGTGTAAGTGGAGTTAGCTTCACATCCCACACGTTGAAGGGCTCAGTCCCATAAGACTGCCCCCACTTCAATTGCAGTCTCCAGTCCCAGGTTACCTGTACAGTCACCTGTACTTCTCACCAATTAACTATAAACCAGGGGATCCCACAACCTCCCTTTACATCCAATAATTTCTTAGAATGTCTCACAGAACTCAGGAAAACTCTTTATTTACATTTTCCCATTTATTATAAAGGATAAAACTCAGGAATAGCCAAATCAAAGAGAGGCATAGGGCAAGGTATGGGGGTAGGGGGTTGCGTGGAGCTTCATGCCCTTTTCTGAGCACGCCACCCTTCCTTCCTGCAAGATGATGTGTTCACCAACTTGGAAGCTCTCAATCTTGTTCAAGGGGCTCATTTTAAGTAACCAAAGATCCTTATATTATTCAGGAAATTCTAAGTGTTTTAGGAGCTCTGTGCCAGAAACCTAGAATAAAACCAAATATATTTCCTCTATTATTCCATACTGTCTGATATGGTTCTTGTTGATTTCTGATTTTTGGACTTGAGTAGTCCTATATGAATGTGCATTAATGTTCTATTGCTACATAACAAATTACCCAAACTTAGCAGCTTAATGACACTCATTTATTTTCCCAATTTTTGTTGGTCAGAAGTCCAGCATGGGCCTCTGTTCAGGGTCTTACTAAGCTGAAATCAAAGTGTCAGCAAGGCTAGAATTCTCTGGAGCTTGGGGTTCTCTTCTCAAGGCTATTCAGGTTGTTGGCAGAATTCAGTTCCTTGTGGTTAAAGGTCCCTATTTTCTTGCAAGCTGTCAACTGAGAACTACTCTCAGCTCCTAAAGGCCACCCTTGGGTCCTTTCCAGCATCTCCATCTCCCCCCATGAGCCCTTTCACACTTTGACTCTCTTCTTCAAGTAGGGCCCATCTTCTTTTAAGGATTTGCTTGATTAGTTTGGGTGCACCCAAGATAATGTCCCTTTTGGTTAATTCAAAGTCCCTTGAGTAGGGGCCTTCTGCCTTATAGCAGCATAATTATGGGAGTGCTATTCCATTATATTCACAAATCCTACTCACTTAAAGGGAGGATATGTACACCAGGGGGTGGGAATCTTAGGGGTCATTTAGAAATCTGCCTACCACAGACTCTAACAAGTGGGTTTTGTTGTTGATTTTTAAAGCAAATAAAAGTAACCATGAATGATGAAGACATGGATACCTATGTGTTTGCTGTTGGGACACGGAAAGCCTTGGTGCGACTGCAGAAAGAAATGCAGGATCTGGTATGTCAGGTTGTTCCAACTGAAATATATGGAGAAGCTGTGCCTCTTTATTACATAGATGCTCAACTTCGTAGCATAGGATAATTAATTATATCACTTGAGTGTTTGAAGCACTCCTTTGAAATAGGTCAGTACATATTCTTTTGAGGGGGGGGGAAGTCGTCTTTGTGCATAATAAAATGTTATGTCGTACTTTCAATTACTTCTTCCCCCAGAGTGAGTTTTGTAGTGATAAACCTAAGTCTGGAGCAAAGTATGGACTGCCAGACTCCTTGGCCATCCTATCAGAGATGGGAGAAGTCACAGAGGGAATGATGGATACAAAGGTAAATGCAATAGAAGACATACATCTGCTAGACCTTGTAGTTATAGGGCACTCTCCCTAAAAGTCTCACTGTACAAGATCTTCATTTTATGGCAATGTGCTAGTTATGTATTCCTCTCCCACACAAATATTAAAATACCTCTTTTAGCAGTAGATTAACTTGTCAAAAGGACAATTTGATTAGTCAAGAAGTTCTCTCTAATTCAAGAGCAAATTGTTCCTGGGTTTGCTAAGGACTTTCAGGTTTTTTGAAAAGGGAATATAATTTTAATCCTTTTCACCATGTCATTTAGTGTTTTTTTTTCTTTTTTTGAGCTTCAGTTAGTGTGGAAGAAGAGAGATATATAGAGAGCCCCCTCCCCACCCACCCCCCTTTTTTAATAAGAGATGGGTCTTGCTATGTGCCCAAGCTGGATTGCAGTGGCTATTCACAGATGTGATCATAGCTGACTGTAGCGTTGAACTCCTGGGCTCGAGCAATCATCCCACCTTAGCCTCCCCAGTAGCTGGGACTATGGACACATGCCACCATGTCCAGCTGAGAGAGCCATTTCTTTCTATTGGTTGTGTAATGGTAACAAATCTTAGTATCATAAAAATATAGGATAACTCAGACATAGTTATAAATGTAAGTTCAAGGTGATTCTTTATAAAGAATCCCCTGAAATTATTTTAGGTTTTATTTTTATGCTTTCATTTTTGTTTAGAACATTGAGACATTTTCATCTGCTCAATGAGAAATTTAATATTGGTGTGACTAAAGAAGGGTACTAGTTTCATTTTAGAGAGGTTCCTTAATTTTTAAAAAGCTTTGGTCTTAATGACATTGTGCAAAAGTAAGGAAGGTTGAAGAGTGAATATCTTTATGAAAAAAGGGAAATGCCTCAAACCCTACTTTAAAAATATATATATTTTTTTCAGATGGTTCACTTTCTTACACACTATGCTGACAAGATTGAATCCGTTCATTTTTCGGATCAGTTCTCTGGCCCCAAAATTATGCAAGAGTACGTATGAGATAAAAACGTTAAAATTAATTTTCCTTACTCGCTTTCTGTGTTAAAATACCTTAAGGTGCTTCTGCAATTTCCCTTATCAAATGAGTGAGGGAAGTGGGTGACAGGCCTCCTAGTGTTCCTTTGCTTTGAGTGCATGCATCATGAGAGGTCATTGGAAACCTATAAGAGACAAACACGTGAGCTACCCTCCCCCAGTTTGCATGTTTGCACCACCCATGCAGTGCCCTCCTGCATGTTTGTACCACTCACTCAGTGAGGTGGTTGAGAATCTTACAGAATGAATGGCTGATGCTAAGAAAAACAATTGCTAATTTCTTTTTCCTTTGTAGTATAGGTTCTTTTTTTTTAATTTATGATATTAATTTGTGGTGTTTGATTGCAAATCTGTGTATTTTGTACTTTATGGCCTTTTCGGGCTTCCCTATCTGAATAGTTGGGTGATTGTATACTTTCCTAGCATATTATCAGACACCCTCAATGCCCATAGAGTTTCCAGATTTATAGTAATATTGTTCAAGTGTACATATTTAGGTCTTGGATTTGTTCTTTGAATTCACAGCTTGCATCAGGAGAGCATATTTATTTCCCTTTATCCTTGGTGTGGAACTGGTTCTGACCCAAATTTTTAGCTAAAGTTTTCTCATAGGCTGTGAAGTTGAGCACAGTTAAAAGCCAATGTGGATTTTAGTTGTATGTTAAGATTACTCAGGTCCTTATGCCTCTAGGTAGTACAGCATCATCCTTGCCTTGCTCAACTCAATAACGACACTGGGGACAAAGTTTCCATTGTAGCATTCATCAAGCCTTTTGCTTGTGGAAGGGAGGGCAGTTGGTCAAAGGATTTATAGTCAAAAATTACAAAGGAATTTTCAATGACAGAACTAATTATATCTGCTATTCCTAAATTTTTTTCTGGGCCTAACTAAAAAATAAGATGCTTCATTATAGGAAGATAGCATAGGAGTTGGAAATAAAAAATAAAAATCCATCAAAATAAGCAAAAATGTTGCTTAAAATATGGGCCTCATGTTTAAATAATAGGCTCATTTCTGGCTCCCTAGGTGAGATGGAGTGTACCCTGCTTGGGGGGAACATCACTGGAGGTGTTCAAGTATAGTGTAAAGATCACTTGGGATTGCATCCATCAGTTAGATGAGTGGACCAGATGACTTGTAAACCTTCAGGCTCTAGGATTATATTTGACTTGGGAATGCCAAACCAAATACTGTGCTAATTATTTGTAGGTATCTGTTCATCTAAGTGGATTGGGTGGCTTGGATGCATGGAAAATATCTTTCTTGTATTCCTTCTTAATAGCCTTTTGTTTTATGACAGGGAAGGTCAGCCTTTGAAGCTACCTGACACTAAGAGGACACTATTGTTTACATTTAATGGTAAGCGTTCTGGATTCTTAGTTTTCTATGGCATGATCTTGACAGCATTGTTCCTTCCTAAATGATAGCTATAAAACTATGTTAAAACTAACCCCATGCTTGCTTATTGATTTCTGGGTTTCTTCAAGAAGAGAACCTTTTATATATTTTAATGTCTATTTTCTACTGCATTTCAACTGCTTAAGAAACTTAGAGAAAGGAGTCTATTAACATAAAAAGAGTTGGAGTATTAATATTAATGCTGCCATTAACTCATAGAAAAAAATGGCTTTTTTTTCCAGTGCCTGGTTCAGGTAACACTTACCCAAAGGATATGGAGGCTTTGCTACCCTTGATGAACATGGTGATTTACTCTATTGATAAAGTCAAAAAGTTCCGACTCAACAGAGAAGTAAGCCTCAAAGCCTTTATTTTAATTTGCACCTTTTATTATTTTTTCCGGGGGGAGGGGCAGGTGGGAAGTCCCTGAGAGAAGGGGCTATCAAGGATTTCAATGATTGAATCTTTGCTAGTTGACTGGAAAGTGTCAAATGGGAGTGCTTTTATGAAAGAACGATAAATGGGATTTTGCTCCTGTTGGATAGAAATGGATTTCTTATGAAACACTTTGTTTCTTGGGAAAAGGGCAAACAAAAAGCAGATAAGAACCGTGCTCGAGTAGAAGAGAACTTCTTGAAGCTGACACATGTGCAAAGACAGGAAGCTGCCCAGTCTCGGCGGGAAGAGAAGAAAAGAGCAGAGAAGGAGCGAATCATGAATGAAGAAGATCCTGAGAAACAGCGTAGGCTGGAGGTACGACAAACTTTTCTTTTCTTTTTTCTTTTTCTTTTTCTTTTTTTTTTTTTTTTTTTTGAGACAGGGTCTTGCTCTGTCACCCTGGGTAGAGTGCAGTGGCATTATCATCCATATCGTAGCTCACTGCAACCTCAAACTCCTGGTGTCAAGCGATCCTCCCGAGCAGCTGGGACTACAGGTGTGCACCACAATACCTGGTTAATTTTTCTATTTTTAGTAGAGATAGGGTCTCCCTCTTGCTCAGGTTGATTTTGAACTCCTGACCTCAAGCGATCCACCTGCCTCAGCCTCCTGGAGTGCTAGGATTACAGGTATAAGCCACCATGCCCAGCCAAACTTTTCATATCTCTGATGTAAAACTAAGATTTATGTCATATTGTGTCATTAGTTGTTAAGGTAATCCTATGTAGGAATGTACACAAGCTAAAAGTTTAGCATTTACTCAGCATTTGGGACATTTTGTCAGTTGATCGTATTATAAAGAATAAATAATCCTTCCTCCAAACCATGCAGTTTGAGTCTATGAACCTGGAAAATGATCTGACTTATCCTATTGCCTTAGCACAATTTCATTTTGAAAGTTCCACTGTCATTTTTCAAGCCAAACACTGCAGTAGAAAGAAATTAGGAATTTTAATAGAAACTAGCACAAGTGCCCCTTTTGTATTTTTGTTTTCTGTTTGGGGGTTTTTGTTTTGTTTTTTGGGTTTTTGTGGGGAGTATAGTGGCATGATCATAACTTACTGCAACCTCACACTTCCAGCTTCAAGTGATCCTCCTGCCTCAGCCTCCTGAGTAGCTGGGACTACAGGTGTGCATCACCACACCAAGCCTTGTTTTCTGTTTTTCTATGTAACTAGAACCTCAAACTTAGAACTTTTTAGGCTGTAGTATATCTTTCAAAGATCAGCATGTTCTGATATTTTTGTGAAAGAAAGATGCCATAATCCAGCTCTAAAGTAATTTTAAACTTTGTAAATGCTGGTCAAAACAGAGAAAAGTCCTAAAAGATGTGAGTTTTAATCGGAATAATATTGAGAGGATTGGGCCGGGTGCGGTGGCTCATGCCTGTAATCCTAGCACTCTGGGAGGCCGAGGCAGGAGGATTACTCGAGGTCAGGAGTTCGAGACCAGCCTGACCAAGAGCAAGACCCCGCCTCTACTAAAAATAGAAAGAAATGATCTGGACAGCTAAAAACATATATAGAAAAAAATTAGCCAGGCATGGTGGCACATGCCTGTAGTCCCTGCTACTCGGGAGGCTGAGGCAGAAGGATTGCGTAAGCCCAGGAGTTTGAGGTTGCTGTGAGCTTGATCCCACGGCTCTGTAGCCTGGGCAACAGAGTGAGACTCTGTCTCAAAAAAAAAAAAAAAGAAAGAAAAAATTAAAATAATATTGAGAGGATTGAAGAAAATTCTTAGGAGGGGGCATGCTTCCAAGAAAATGTGAGCTGCTGTGTGGCACTGCAATTGCCAGTAGTGTCATTAATGCTCTTCAAGAAAGTGTCCAGGATACCAGAGACCTGTCCTCATCTTACCCTCTTTCTCTTCAGTTTTTGTTTGATTTAGTTTAGTGATAGGCTATTTTCCCTGAAAGTGTAGCGCTTTTTGCAGTCGTCATGATAAATGAAAATGGCTTTTAATGTACACATGAAGAATCTACACAGGAATAGGTAATGCCTTTTATTTTTCTATGAAAAGGAAATTCTAGGATTTGAAACTACAATGGGTTAAAGGAAAAGGGGCATCTGGAACTTGAGTTGGATTTTTAGCTTCTTGTGGATATAAAGAATTAATTTTTTTAGAACCACCACTATAAGCCTGTCACAGTGGTGCATGCTTGTAGTCCCAGCTGCTCAGGAGGCTGAGGCAGGAGGATCACTTGAGCCCAGGAGTTCAAGGTTGAAGTGCGCTCTGCTTTCACCACTGTGCTGCAGCCTGGGTGACAGAGCGAGACTCTGTCTCTAAAATGAATAAGAAACAAAGGAAAGAAAAGAAAGAGAAGATTATAGTAAACTTCTGATTTGAATAACTCATCCATACAAATGATCTGGACCTCCCTGCCACTGCCAGTGTAGTAGCTTGTTTGTTTTTATGTATTTAATTTGAAAAATACAGAGCAACATTATACACAGAAGTTAAAATTAAACCTTGATTACCATGTAATTACTATGTAAAAATAATATAACAATCCTTCAGACAACCCCCATCCCTAAAAATAACCAGTGTTAACACTTTATATAGTTCTCTATGTGTTTGATGTATATATTTCTTAATGTACCTTATCTTAAAAACAAGTGTTCTGCAAGTTTTTTATATTAAAAATATATC
This sequence comes from Lemur catta, assembly GCF_020740605.2. NCBI lineage: Eukaryota > Metazoa > Chordata > Mammalia > Primates > Lemuridae > Lemur > Lemur catta. The sequence goes on along the minus strand of NC_059142.1, from coordinate 44,059,865 downwards.
AGTCTTTGAAGAAAGTGATGTCTTTCCATATTTGTGCTTTTTAATTTTCTGAGGAAAACAGTCTCAGAAGGTACACACACAGACACACACATACATTCATGTATGTATATGCATATGTATACATATAAAATAAATTTTGAATACATACTACCAATAAGAAGTTGTACCAATTTATACTTTTACCAGTATGAGAGCTCCTCTTTACTCATATCTTTTCAAAAACTAGTAGTTATCCTCTTTTTTTTTTTTTTAATCTGTGATTCTGGTGGGGGGAAATGGTATCTCATTTGTTTTGCATTTTTTCAATTATTGCAAATGGACATTTTTCACACGTGTTCACCTTAACATAAATATATTTCTTTCTTTTTTTTTTTTTTGAGACAGAGACTCCCTGTGTTGCCTGGGCTACAGTGAGTGCTGTGGCGTCAGCCTAGCTCACAGCAACCTCAAACTCCTGGGCTCAAGCGATCCTACTGCCTCAGCCTCCCCAGTAGCTGGGACCACAGGCATGCGCCACCATGCCCGGCTAATTTTCTCTATACATATATTTTAGTTGGCCAGATAATTTCTTTCTATTTTTTTTTAGTAGAGATGGGGTCTCGCTCTTGCTAAGGCTGGTCTCGAACTCCTGACCTCGAGCAATCCACCCGCCTCGGCCTCCTAGAGTGCTAGGATTACAGGCGTGAGCCACCACGCCCGGCTAACATAAATATATTTCTTAACCATGATACTGTATGTTGTGTATCAGTAGTTTTACACATGTATATATGGGAATTAGGGGTGGCTAACACTGGGAAAGGAGTGAATATAGTGGAGATAGGGGTTGGGACAGTGAGAAGAAGACATTGGGACAATACTTTGCCTACCTTGTGTAGCTGCCCCAGAATAGTATAGCTCTTGAGATTTTTGCTGTTGCTACTTCCTTGCTACTGGGCCCTCACAGGAGGCAGCAGCATTGCCAAAGGAGGTGGGTTCATTCCTGCCTTTGCGAATCCAAACTCAGAATGTATTTTCCCCTAAAAGTGGCTTACTCTTAACATTGGTGGTAGTTTCACAGTAGCACAGCTGAGGATGCATCAACATTCGGGCTTATACTGCTGTATAGGTGAAGAGTTCTTTGTTATCTAGTGCAGGAACATAACACAATCAATAGTTCCCAAACCAGGAATTTACAAATCATCCTTTGAAACCTAATTTGTTATACTATGAACAACTATGTATGCTAACGTGCTTCTGCTTTTTCTCATCCATATTTTCTTGATCCTGTACCAGTTGAGGAGTATAGTCCTCAGGACATTTCTACCCCAGTCTCCCAAAAAAATGAAGTTTGAGATTCCAGCTGAAATAAGCTTTAATCAAATGTACCAGTAATGGCCATCAGCGAAGTCTTACTTTGACTTAGCCTCTAAGGCCATATATCTTGGCAGGTATATATTTATCTGCCATCATAAATGGTATGAATATTGGGCTTGTGTTTCCTGGGTATAAGAAAAATCAAACCCAATAGCAAAACCTAGTTAATTGTAGTAGTTTCTTTCTAAATTGAGATTTTAGTTACCTCTACTTCATTTCAAGTTAATTTTCATTCACCAACATAGGTATTGGCCATTATTTTTATAACTGTATTCTAGAATGTCATTTATGGTGCAAGCCTAAGTTTGTAAATAATATTATAGGCAATATTGTAGTTTTGATTTTTTTAAACATATGCTTGGAGCTTAGTTTGGGTTCTCTCTCTCCCTCTGCCCCTTTCCCTCTTTCTCTAGGAAGCTGCTTTGAGGCGTGAGCAAAAGAAGTTGGAGAAGAAGCAAATGAAAATGAAACAAATCAAAGTGAAGGCTATGTAAAGTCATCCCAGAGATTTGAGTTCCGATGGCACCTGTAAGCTCTGAATTCACAGGAAACAAAAAAACACCTGTCCATTTCTCACCTTAAATTTCAGACACTTCTAGCAAACTGAGATAATTTCATCATCCACTCTGCTTTTGGTTTGGAGTTTTATGGGGGTTGTAGATAGATTGAAAGGACTCTGTTTCAGTGATTTTCTTCCAGATAATCAAATTATTTTGATTATTTTATAAAAGGAATGATATATGAAGTCTGTGTAGTTTTAACATATTTTTAAAATTATAACATGAATCGGCCGGGTGCGGTGGCTCACGCCTGTAATTGTAGCACTCTGGGAGGCCGAGGCGGGTGGATCGCTCAAGGTCAGGAGTTCGAGACCAGCCTGAGCAAGAGCAAGACCCCGTCTCTACTAAAAATAGAAAGAAATTATCTGGCCAACTAAAATATGTATAGAAAAAATTAGCCGGGCATGGTGGCGCATGCCTGTAGTCCCAGCTACTTGGGAGGCTGAGGCAGTAGGATCGCTTAAGCCCAGGAGTTTGAGGTTGCTGTGAGCTAGGCTGATGCCACGGCACTCACTCTAGTCTGGGCAAGAAAGCAAGACTCTGTCTCAAAAAAAAAAAAAAATTATAACATGAATCATCAGTGCTTTTAGTACTTCAGTGTTTGAAGAAATATCATGAAATGTATGGGTAGATTGTTGCTTTTTGTTTAAGCAGTTGAAATGACTATGAGGACTGACTCTAAACCAAGATTCCACAAATAGCTGTTGGAATTGCACAATAAACATTGCTTGGTGTTTTCTTCTGTGTCTGCATTAAACTTGTGAAAAAGTAAAATTTAGAACACTATGTGCAGTAATGAAATTTCAGGGACTCAAAACAATGCAGTGTATGTTTTGTAGGTGGGAGGTGCTGATGACAGTATTACAGGAAATCTGTAGGCATTAGGATACTGACATACATGGAAAATTCTAGGGATAGGTAGTACGAGAACACAGTTTCTCCTTACCTGATACTACAAGCTAATGACAATGTGAATGCTTTATTTTAAGTGGTTGTATGTTTATTTTTCTCGAGTAACAAATGCATGAAAAATTAATACTTCACCTAGATTAGATCACAGTCAGATCATTGGTCTGTGTGAAATCACACGTTTTCCTTCTTGGTTGCTGCAACCTAGTAGATGCATGGAGAAGCTCTATTCTCTGTGCTGTGGCTATGTACCTTTGTTTCTCCCTTTGCTTCTATCTCTTCCATAGTTGAGGCTGGGTATGTTCTTTCAAAGAAATAGCTATGAATATGCATAAGTATACTTTAAAAATGAGCTTTCCTAAACTATTGAGAGTTCTTTCTGCCTCTTGAAGGGGAAATTCTGGGAGAGAGGCCCATCTATCTGCACAAGCATTTAGCTTGTTCAGATCTCTGCATTTTATAAATGCTTCCTACTAAGAAAGCATTTTTTAGGTCACTGCTTGTACCAGGTAATTTTTGCTGGGGATGGGAAAAAGTTGGGTTTTTCAGGGGGAGTGGGGTGGGTGGGTATTTTTTGTTGATGCTTTATGTGCAGGTCTGTTCTGAGGCAATAACAATAAGTTGCTGTGAAAACAGCATGTGCTGCTGCCTTTGTAACTGCATGGAAACTTTTCACATGGGTTTTTCTCTAGGTTAATACAGAAATGTGTAAACTGAGAGATGCAATGTAATGTTTTTTAACAGTTCATGAAATTAAGTTATTAAAATAACAAAAATAACAAAATTTAATTACTCTAATGCTATATAATTCTAGAATTAGCCTTGTTTTATAGACCTTTAAAATACATTCTAGAAGTCAAAGTTGATATGCTTAGTTATCTTTTGAGTAATAAAAGCTTTCTTAAAGTCCCATACATTTGGACCATGGCAGCTAATTTTGTAATTTAAGCATTCATATGAACTACCTATGGACATATATTAAACTGATTGACAAAAATCTCAGAGTGCCGCCTTGACTTTCTGGAGTTGTCCTGTAAGAGCATAAGCCCATAGGAAAGATCTTTCTGTTCAATAAAAGTCAGCATTTAAATACTTTGCCTTCTAAAGAGTTGGTCTTGAATAGTCCCTTTGTTGTTACTATTTAAGCACGTTTAGAATGTTTTATATTTTTAGAGCCCCATATGTTATTAATGGGCTACTCCCTGCAGTCCCCCTCTTGAGCTAACACTCCATTAACCCTACTGTGAATGTGAGGACAGAGAGGAGAATGTTGTTTTACTGTTACACACTGAAAAACCACTGAGTCCTCCAATCTGGTCACTTAGCAATGCTGAAATAAGCACTGCAATAGAAGACAAAGACCTGGCTTTTAGTGCCAGCAAAACCAATTGCTTATCCCTTGACATTGGGTAAGTCATTAACTTCTATAAAGTGGGGATAGTAATTATTTGCCCTACCTGTTTCACAGGTAGTTCAACACGAAGAGATAATACTGTATATGTAAAATTGTTTTGTAAACTATTTAGGACTTTACAAATGTAAGGCATCATCTAGGACCATTCTGCAAGTGGCACGTTTTTGCTTTCCTTTTTTTTTTTTTTTTATACAGGGTTCCACTCTGTTGCCCGGGCTAGAGTGCAGTGACGTTATCATAGCTTACTGCAGCCTCAAAGCCTCTCTTGAGTAGCTGGGACTACAGGCATGTGCCACCATGCCCTGCTAATTTTTATACTTTTTGTAGAGAGATGGGGTCTTGCCTTGTTGCTCAGGCTAATCTCAAACTCCTAGCCTCAAGCAATCCTCCTACCTCGGCCTCCCGAAGTGCTACTAGGATTACAGGCATGAGCCACTGCACTTGGCCTTCTTTTACTCTCTTTTTCTTTTCTTTCTCCCAATGAAAACCAAGCAGCAGATCCCTTCAGAGTCCTCTAACTTTACAGCAAAAATTGATAGGGTATCTTTTGAGGAAGAAGGGAGTAGCTTATGATTCTGTTTCCTTAATAATAAGAAATTTTTCCCTGTTAGTGACCAAATGTGAAACTCCTTTCTTTAGATGGGATTTAGACCCAGGAAAACCACTGATAGTCTCATTTCACTCATTTAATAGGAATTGGCAATGTGAAGATTATTTAGAATCATGTTTTTTAAGATTTATTGGATTTGGTAGAAGGGGTAAAAATACTGTACTTTATCCTCCTAGGTTACCTTTCTTGACTGTTCCTGCCTCATTCTTAATGTGAAAGGATATAAGAGGAAGAGTTATACCCATAGGAGTGACTTCTATTACAGACTGCTAAAACAGAATAATAAAAAGTATTTTCTCAGTTTCTGGGGTTTGGTGACCAGCAAAATATTTGATCCCCTGTGAAAGAAAGTAATGTTTTTATCTTTAAACAAGTTGAATGCCATCTTCTCAGCTCTGTGAACTGTGAAGTAATACCAATTTCAGAAGAAAACTGACATTTTTTCTGAAAGGGAGAAACTTGTGTCTATACTACTACTATACTACTTTTAAATGAGTATTGGTTTTTATTGGATACTTTGTTGCTATCTCCATCTTTTAAAAATAAGTATCTTCTTTAAATTTACCTAATTCATTTTATCTAAATAGTGTAACTATTTAAAAGACACTCCAGCCTTATTAAAGTATTCAATTCCATGGGAGTTATTTGAAAATCAGATATTATCTCTGCCTAGGTTATTACATCATTTACTTGAGGCAGAAACCCAGATGCTGTCCTAGTGCTTTAACAAGTCTGTTTCCTCATCCATAAATGGGCATTATCACCCCTTTCTCAAATGGCTGCTCAAGGATCATATTAGATAATATGTGTAAAGTACTTTGAGATGTAAAATGCTCCATAAATAATCCTGTTCAGTCTGTTCTACACATCATATAAATTTCCCTGTTATCTGTCACTTGAATATTATCGGCAACTAGTTTTACCTTTTTCACGGTTAATTTATGTGGTATCATGAAGAGGCCTGCGTACTTGGTTTAAACTGGGTACTCAGAGTTAAACAGAAATAGCCAGGAACTTCAGTCCATCTTCATTCCTCTAGGCCTCAAGCCAGTTTCAGAAAGCTGGAAATCTTGGAGAGTCCGAACCTTTCTAAGTGAAGAACGTTACAGAGCTTACTACGCATCCCAGGGCTCATAACAAGTGAAAAGCAAAGCAGGAAAAGACTTACTTTGTAAACTAAAAATTGACCTTTTATTGCACCGTTTCCTCTAAATTACATGGATTAGTGTGTGGGAGGTCCTTTCGCAAGGAAAACTAAAGCTAATACAAATTCGCTTCTCAAAACAGTCACAGCAGAATCTGGGCCAAAGAGTTCTCTAAGTAGCGTATGTGGATAGTCATGAAGTTGGTAAAAATCTCTTACCCCCTTTTGCCATCCAGAAAATGATGTAGCATCTGGGCTACTAGGTTTTGTTTTTGTTTTTTGAGACAGTCTGCTCTGTCGCCAGGGTAGAATACAGTGGGGTGGTCATAGAACCTCAAATTCATGGGCTCAAGCGACCCTCCTACCTTCGGAGTAGCTGGGAATATAGGCGCCCTCCACATCCCGCTAATTTTTCTATTTTCAGTAGAAATGGGTCTCACCCTTGCTCAGGCTGGTCTCCAACTCCTGAGCTCAAGCGATCCTCCAGCCTTGGCCTCCCAGAGTGTTAGGATTACAGGCGTGAGCCACCGCGCTCGCCTTGGCTACTAGGTATTAGTACAGAAGTTTGACGTCTTTTCAGGCAGTCTTCGCTAATATTCCCAATTCCAAAGACCACATGTGAAAGTCTTTTCAATAGAACACTGCCAGGAATTTTACTTCTGTTTCTGCTACTATCTTGCTTTGTGAATTTACAAAGTTTGCTCCTGAGAGTGGCATCTTATTTTGAGAATGAGAGAATGTGAGAGCAGTGCTTTGGATAGGATCAAAGTGGTGTGTGTACAATTCAGTGAGACCCTCGTGAAGGTACAGGTGCATGGCTAAGACCACACACAGTTTCAGTGGCATATTTCCATCAGTCCCAGCTTGGATGTAGCTCAACTTCTCCCCAGTCTTGGAAGTTAGGACAGTATAAATGTTTCAAGGGTCAGAGCTAGGAAAGTGAGTGTTCATTACTTGATGGTATATATCCACTTTTTGGGCACCCCCTGCTCCCTGCGGGTGGAGTAAGTCGCTGAAACACCTAGTCTCAGAAACGAGTCTTATGCCATCACTTGACCGCTTCCTCATTTCTCAAGCCCTGCATAGCTTGGCTTGGGCAAACCTTATCACAGGTTTCCGCAAACAGCCCGTCTTTGAATTGTGGATGAGGAAGGGTTCGGGGGCAAAAAGACCCAGAAGGGGAAAAAATGATAGTGGTTCTTATCAGGTAAGCTATTTTCCTCATTTTACCGACAAGCAACCTGGGGCAGAGAAAAGATAGGTTTCCTCTTTTATAGTTTGTCGTCTGGTGCCCAAGGGCCCAAAGTGAGGGGTGTTTGAGATGTCTTCAAAGAAAAGTGCGAGATGGGTTTTTCCACTGAAGTTCTACCACAAGAAAAAAAAAAATCCTCAGAGTAGCCGAGTCAGTAGCCAGAGGTGGTTTGCACTTTTTAGTCCTCTTGGCCCCTTCATTACTGAAATCACCCACTCCCTCTCCTGCTGAGGAGGCGGAGGCTCTGGAGTGCCCCGTCCGTGTTGGCGACAACCTAGGTCTTTGGCTTCCACGCTCTCGGAGAAACCGGCCCCCTCCGAGACGGAAGCACCCGGTGCCGCAGCGAAGAGCGACCGCCCGCGCGCGGCGGCCGAGGGCGGGGCGGGGCGGGCCGGGGCGCTCTACTGCGCATGGCACGTTGCGTACCTCCCCCGGCAACCGGCCCGGCGCGGCGCGGCCATAAAACTGAGGAGGCGGAGCTCAGACGGTCGGGACTGCGCGCTCACTCCAGGAACAGGTACCGGGCTGGCGGGGCCGCCTGGTGCGCTCCAGGGTCCAGTCCCTCCTCGCCCTGACGCCCATTCCATCTCCTCAGAGCCGGGCATTCGTCAAAGCGGCCATCCTGGGCTCACCGTCGCCCGCCACGGGCCGCCTTTAACCCGCGTCCTCAGTCCCTCAATGAGGGGCCGCAGCCAGAGAGCTGAATAGGCTTGGGCCTGGCGGGCAGACGCTGGAGCGGAGTTCCCGGGCGGGAGACGCGAGCTCCTGCTTTCCCAATCCCCTTTTCTCCCGGGACTTCCAGGTGGGGAACCTGGGGCCAGGTGTCATTTTGTCCTGCTCAAGCAAAGTGGCAACAGATCCTAGTCCTGACTTCCTCCTGCTTCCCCATCCCCATTTCATCTCATCCCAGGCTGGACAGGCAGCCGGTCAAGCCCCCATAAGGACACAAGATCCAGATGACTCCCAGACTAACAGACTAAGCCAAAACGAAGAGTTTCTAATTGTCTTTTTGCAAAGTATGTTAAAGTGCCCGCAGCGGATTGGGGGCCCGAGATGGGGGTCGGCGGTAGGGAAGTGAGCAAGAGGGAAGGGGAGTGGTTAAGTAAAATTGTTCATGGTTCTCAGGAAATGGGGAACTAACCTCTCTGCCCAGCTTTCTGCTAATACCCTGGCATACTTTAGCTGGACTTCCCCCAAACAGCAAAAGCTGTTGGAATTGGTCATGTTCTTATTGTAATATCTGTTGAAGTAGAACCATGTTCAGATATTTATTTGTGGCATTAAAACAGTTCTTCATTGACTGATTCATACTTTCTAAAGACACTCCAGACTGTTTCTTGTCCCCCGAGAGTTGATGAAGACACTCGATTTGATTACCTGCCTCAGGCCAGGAGCCTGTTGATTCAGCCATTAGTTACAGTGCTGCACTAGTCAAATCTGACCCCTACCCTTTAACCAGGTTTCTTGGAGGTATTTTGGCTCAAATGAGGTGCTTATAATTGTGACCTCAGACATGGAGGAAGTTTAGAAAACCCGTGACAAGAATAGGGAGAAAGGAAAAAATTTCAAATCAGGGTAAATGAATTTTTTCTGTACCATTTGGCATCTGGTCCGCAGCATTTGCCAATCAGTTGATATTTTCTTAATCATTTTATCTTTGTGCACCCAGTCTTGAAACTTCTTTGGCTTGTCTGTCATCACTCCAGTTTCTAGAGCACAGACTTTGGAACAGATTTAATCAGTCCCCTATCACTTGCCTGTGTGACTTTTGGGCATTTAACCTCCCTGTACCCTAAGTTCTGGATTTGTAAAACAGTGATGATAATACTTGTCAGCTGATCTCCGTGAAGCATTTAGCACAGTGCATGGCACATAGTAAGTTTGACATAAATGTTTACTGCTTTTATTATTTTTTACTATTATTAATTTAACAGCTACCCGGGGGCACAGTTGCCCCTGGAAGTACAACACTATACAAAATTCATTCCCTGCCCTCAAGGAATTTCTATTCCTAGTGGAAGAGATAAATTGGCAGTTAAGAGTGTGGTAGGTGTTAGGGATCAATAGGGGTGAGGGGGGTCAGGGAGGACTTCCCATAGCACAGGACATCTGAGGCGAGTACTGAGGGACAGGTGAAAGTTAGCCAGGTTGGAGACAGGAGGTGGTCCAGGAGGGGAAGCAGGAACTTTAAAGTGTTTTCTTTGGGCTCTACTTCTAGCTGTCTTTCAAGGGCCATGCCCTAAATATAGATCTATCCCAAGGCTTGCCTCTCAGCCTTCTGCTTTTCTCTCACCATTTTCTTTAGTGAATTTCTGTCATTTTCTTTTTTTTTGCCCAGATGTAAAGGCTGAATTTTTCTGTCACTCTTAAGTGCTGATTCCCAAGTCGACATTGCCATCTGACCTCTCTTAAGCATCAGTCCTGTTCTTCTAACTGAATGCTGTATATTTCCTCTTGGAATATATAACTGTCTTCTCAGCCTCAATATGATTTAAAAACTCAAACTCATCCTTCTACTCAAACTGCTTCCACTTCCGAGCTTTCCTGTTTCCATCATGGACACACTACTCTTTCCCCAGTACTCAGGTACACAAAAAAATCAGAGTCATAAGAGTTATCCACAAGTAGAATGGGCCCCCGGATAAGGTAGTGGCATGGAAAGTTTTCAAGTAGAAACTGGATAACCATATATCTAGGAATTTGTAAAAGATACTCTTCCAAAGGGTAGAGGATGACCAGATGACTTCTGGTGTCCTTTCTAACTAAACGTTTTATGCTTTCTTTATTCTTCCTTCTCCCCCATCTATCTATTTCATTAACATTCCCAGTGCCACAGGCCTTTATCATCACAAATGTCATCTGCTGTCATTGTATTCTACCTGGCATTCCTTTCCCAGGGTTATTTTCACCTCTCCCCTCCCCATCCTTTGGCAGATTAATATTCCTTAGAATATTCCTTAGAATAAGACGACTCTAACATTAGTTAATATCATGGGCCACAGATCAGCAGCATTACCATCACTTATGAGCTTGTTAGAACTACCAGGCCCCCCTCCAGACCTTCTGAATCAAAGTCTGCATTTTAGCAAGATCCTCAAGTGATTTGCATGACAATAAAGTTTGAGAGACACTGCTTTAGACCACTGTTGTGTTTGTCACCTTTCTGTTCAAAACTGCAGTGGCTTCTGACTGCTGAGTAAAGTCCGTACTCTAGCATGCATTTAAGGCCTATTCATTGTTCTTATATATGTGGAGTTCTGTTTCTGTAACTGCCCTGACATTAATTTCAGAGTATGCTCAAAGTGCTAAAATACTTCTCTGCACATTTGGCCAGCCATTCAGTATTATGGAGTGCTTACTATATGAAAGGCATTATTCTGGAAGTTGGGAGATACACCTGTGGACAAGACAAAGTACAGTAGCCCACCCATAACCATGGGGAATATGTTCCAAGATCCCCAGTGGATTCCTGAAAGCCCAGAAAATATCACACTGTGATACTGCCCCAGTTGATCTGATAATCACGTCAGCTACTAAGTGACTGATGGGTCGCTAGCATAGACAGTGTGGATACACTGGATAAAGGGATGATTCATGTCCTAGGCAGGATGGAGCATGAGGGTACAAGTTTTCATCAGGCTACTCCAGAACAGCACACGTTTTAAACCTTACGAATTGTTGATTTCTGGAAATTTCCATTTAATATTTTCAGACCTCAGTTGACCTGAACTAAAATCTCAGAAAGTGAAACCGCAGATAAGGAGGACTACTATAAACACAAAATAATCAGTAGCTAATACTATTTTAGTCTTGGAATTCCCATTTTCTTTAATTCCTACTTGACATTACAGGATTACCACAGCTCATAGTAATCTCTCCCTTTGCTGATCTCCATAAGGAGTTGCCCATCACTCATTTCTACTTGTGTGTTTTCTTGTCTTGCTTGTGTGTCCTGTTTCCACGACTAGTTTGTAAGCTCTTTACTTTCCAGAAATGTCTTACACCTCTTTGTATCCCTAAGGCCAGGCACCAGGGCTTTATCAGAGGAGGTACTAATAATGAAAACTTCTCCTGATTATCTTTTGAGTCCTGTCCCCAGCATACACCCTGGGTTTTTAAGATTAGCTGGAGGCCCCATACCTTTTTCCAGTCTAAGTATGCAAACCTCTCCAAAATAGTTACTTTTTTTTTTTTTTTTTGAGAGAGTCTCACTGTTGCCTGGGCTAGAGTGCCGTGGCGTCAGCCTAGCTCACAGCAACCTCAAACTCCTGGGCTCAAGCAATCCTTCTGCCTCAGCCTCCCGAGTAGCTGGGATTACAGGCATGCACCACCATGCCCGGCTGATTTTTTCTGTATATATTTTTTAGTTGTCTGGCTAATTTCTTTCTATTTTTAGTAGAGACGAGGTCTTGCTCTTGCTCCGGCTGGTCTCGAACTCCTGACCTGGAGCAATCCACCCGCCTCGGCCTCCCAGAGTGCTAGGATTACAGGCGTGAGCCACCGCGCCCCCAGCCAGTAGTTACTATTTCTATCAGTGCTGTGAATGGAAAAAAAGACCAGACTCTGTAAAATAATTTTAAAGAGATTTACTCTGAGACAAATTTGAGGACCATGACCCTGAGCCACAGCCAAGAAGCCTTGAGCAAGTGGACGCGCTATGGTTGGGTTACAGTTTGGTTTTATACATTTCAGGGAGACAGGGGTTACAGGTAAAGTCATAAATCAATACATGGGACGCATACATTGGTTTAGCCCAAAAAGGTGGGCCATCTGGAAGGGGGGCTTACAGGTTATAGGTGGATTTAAAGATTCTTTGGCTTGTAATTGGTTAAAGACATGAAGCTTTGTCTAAAGGCTTGGAGTGTTTTAACATAGGAGCTGTTTATCAGGGATAAGCCACTGTACATACATTTGTTGTGTAAATTGAGGACCTGTAGGTTTGTCTCGCATACCCTTAGACCTGTTAATGGGTTACAAAGGATGTCCCCAAGAAGGGAGAGGGGTATGATGAGGCATATCTGACCTCCTTCCTCTTGGCAGGCAATTTAGTTTTAGGATATTCCTTTCGCCACTAGGGGGTCCATTCAGTCAGCCAGTGAGGGGGTGAGCCTTAAAGTTTTATTTTAGTTCACAGTGCTCTTAAGGTAAATAAATAAGTATACCACATTAGCTTACTGTTGATACTTAGAGACAGTTTGTGAAAAGTGTGTGTATAGGATTTAGTCATTCTAGTCAAGACTAAAGCCTCATTCTCACTATTTAAGATTTCAATTATAGCCTTGAACAGCAGTACATTCTTTTTTAATAACCATTTAAGGCCCGGCACGGTGGCTCACGCCTGTAATCCTAGCACTCTGGGAGGCTGAGGCGGGAGGATCACTTCAGGTCAGGAGTTGGAGACCAGCCTGAGCAAGAGCGAGACCGCGTCTCTACTAAAAATAGGAAAAAAATAAATTAAAAATAAGTAAATAAATAACCATTTAAGACTGCTTCTAAATAAGAAAGCTATTTTTGTATTTGTCTACTAGTAATATTGCTTTGCTAATTGTATATATGGTGTTAAATATTCTTGATAAATGTGAATATGTCCTTCAAATGATATATCATCCATCTGCCCTTCCACTTTGAATTACATTTTAAGGAAATTTGAAGGCAGCATAATGATTTTAATGTCACACAAAGTTCATGATTTTTACATGATTCATTGTGAAACTAGAAAGTCCTTCAGAATTTATATAATGTTTACCCCTAATCACTAGGTAGAGCTACTCTAAACCGTCTCAGATGAATATCTTTTTTATTAGTTAATAAAATTATCAAAGAAAATATCTGCATGCAGTTATTAAAGTAATGCTATGGGGGCTAATACTGAAAAGCAGCAGTCTCTCGGCTCTACCTCTCCCATGCCTACTTCTGTTCCTCATTAATCATTTTTGGTTTTAGTTTTTAATGATGGACTTCTATAATTCTAAACAAGTTCAGACTTTCCACTCTAATAGGAGAGACAGAGAAATGACTAGGGAAGCTTATCCTTATCTTCCCAAGAGAGTAGAGGTAATGTTGAATCTCACACTGCCCTCTTTTTCTTCCTCCCACATTTTCATAGTTCAATCCCTGTATTTTTAGTTCTTCTGTGGGTTATCTTTGTGGTCTTAAATATTGTACGTAAATTTCTATTTGTTATCTTATCAACTTTCAGCTTCACCTATACCTTCTTTGGAAGATAGGGACATTAGCTTCTCCAGTCATTCCTGTCTCTTCCCCCTTACATCTTCCATCTTCTGTGAGCCACCTCACGAGGCCTTTATTTTTTTCATGTCTGACAAATTATTTTGCTTTTATAATGTATTGGTAGTTCATTTGAGTATAGTTATAGTATAGATTCAAAATAATTTTTTTACTCAGAATCTTATATCTTGTTTTATTTCTTCTAGCATTATTTGATGTTTTTAAGAAGTTTGTTATCCATCTGATTCTTTTTCCATTGTAGGTGCCTTGTTTTTTTTTTCCATTTCTTAATATTTTTCTCCCTTTTATTTTCATATTATATTTCAATGCAGATATTATATCCCCTTGCTTGATCCTCTGTGCCTCTTATGTTTTTTCTAATATTCTTCATCTGTCATTTTGCTTTGTGATCTAGAAGATTTTTCTCTTTATTGAGTTTGTTACTTCCAATATTTATAATTTCCAAGAATTCTTTCTTTCTTATTGTTTCTATCATCTTTTTTGGTTTTATGGAAGTGGTATCTTTTGGAACCTCTGAAGATATTAGAGTGTTGTTTTTTGAGTTCTTTTCCCTGAATCATCTCTGTTTCCTCTGGAGTTGGTGTTTCTGTGAATTTTGTGAGTGTGCCTGTGTGTGTTTTAAATGCCATGGTCTTTTTTTCTGAGGTCTGATGATGCTTGATATTCACTCATATATAATGATAAAGGAATAGAAAAGCTGACTGGGAGCTGTGTGAACTTAACAGGGCTAATCAGTTGGCAAGTGTGGATTTAGAACTCACGGGCATGAGTGGGCAGTTACACAGGGGGCCAGTTTTCAGCCCCACAGTCTCCTTCCCTCACTGCTTGTTGCTACAGTTTGGGTTCAGAGCCCTTAGGATTGTCTGCTGGGCAGATTTGCCTTCTTCTGTGCTATAATCTCCTTCATTCACATTCTAGCCTGCAGCTTTCTCCTATTTCCTGGGCCAGCCCTCTTCTGTCTACTTTTCACCTCCTAGAAATTTATTGAAACTTCATCTAATGGTCTCTCTCATTCTGTCCTCTGATATAGGCTTATTATTTTTTATTCCTTTAATGATAATGGGACCTTGGGAAGAGAGGTGAGGTAAGTACTTGGTGCTCCATCTAAAATCTTGAATCAAAAGCTTGAATATCTTCTATTTTTAAATCTCTGAAAAGGTTAATTTCAAGGTCTCTCTTAGAAATGTAATAATTATTAGCAGGGCGTGGTGGCACACATCTGTAGTCCCAGGTACTCTAGAGGACGAGGCAGGAGGATCACTTGAGCCCAGGGTTTCAAGTCTGTAATGAGCTATGACTATGGTTCCCAACCCCCAGGCCGCAGCCAGGTACCCGCCGCGGCCTGTTAGGAACCAGGCCACACATCACCACCTGAGCTCTGTGTCCCCCACCCCTTGTCCATGGAAAAATTGTCTTCCATGAAACTTTGCAATAAAAAAATAAAGAAATGTAGGAACTGGGTACACAGCAGGAGGTGAGCAGTGGACAAGCTAGCCAGGAAGGCTTCATCTGTATTTATAGTTGCTCCCCATCGCTGGCATCACTGCCTGAGCCCTGCCCCTCCACCCCCGCCAGTGGAAAAATTGTCTTGCATGAAACCAGTCCCTGGTGCCGAAAAGGTCTGGGGACCACTGAGCTATGATGATGCCACTGCACTCTAGCCTGGACAACAAAATGAGACCTTGTCTCAAAAAAACAAAACAAAACAAAAAAACAGAAAGAAAGAAAAAGAAATAATACAAGAATAATTCAATCCCAGAATTGAAGGACCCAATTCTCCATGCTATAAAGGCAGGCTGCTCTTCTTTCTTGAAAGCTCATCCTCTTTCCAACACCCTCTGAAAGAAATGCACGCTTGCTCTCTTTCCCCGCGAAACACTCATTCCATGAATATTAACAACTCACAATATTTCTATACAGAACATACGGTTCCCCACAAAAGCTCCCATCTCTCTCCTATCCCTACTCCCTAAATAATTTTCAATTTTAAAAAATAAATGAAAAGGCAGACTAAGTGCAACTGGCCTAGAAAGTGAGGAGTCCAGATTGCAGCAGGAGGATGGAGGGTGCTGTGAAGGCAGTCTCCAGGAGAACACTGGAATGGAAGGTTTTGAGGGAATGGAAAAATATTAATACATGGATAAGGTAAGTAGCAGAGATTTTAGATATTTGTAGAAAGTTAATAGCTATATGGGAAACCAAGCAAATGAACAAAACGTGAAGCAATTATTAATGCTAGGAAACAATGGAGTGTACGAGAAAGGAGACATGGTCATTTCCATTTGTCTCCACTGTGAACCATGTTTGCATAGTCATAGTAATATAAGTGTGGACTATTGATTTAACCAAAAATTATGCCAGAGCTATGTTGCAAGACTGAGGACAGGACAGAGATTGGAAGAAGATGATGTAGGAAAGCTTAGTCTTCATCTACTGTAGTAAAGTTAGTAGATAAAAGTCCAAAATGAAGTCGTAGCCATATAAACATTACTTAAGAATAATGATTTTAAAAGGAGGATAAACATCCAAAAGAATTGAAGGTAATTGCTCCTGGGAAGGGGTCAGGGTCAAGAGAAATTTAAAAATTAATTTAAAGAAAACCAAGGCCAGACTCAGTGGCTCACGCCTGTAATCCTAGCACTCTAGGAGGCCAAGGCAGGAGGATCACTTGAGCTCAGGAGCTTGAGACCAGCCTGAGCAAGAGCAAGACCCCTTCTCTACAAAAAAATAGAAAAAATTAGCCAGGCATGGTGGCACGCGCCTTATAGTCTCAGCTACTCAGGAGGCTAAGGCAGGAGGATCACTTGAGCCCAGCAATTTGAGGTTGCAGTGAGCTATTATGATGCCACTGCACTCTACCCAGGGCAACAGAGTGATACTCTGTCTCAAAAAAATAAAGAAAATAAAGAAAACCATATAATAATAAACTTCTTTTATAGAAATTGCAGAATTTCAGAATGTACTAGGCCAAAGTACATCCAAGTTTATCATCACTGAAAATTTCTCTAAGCAAATCTTTAACAATTTATACGTCTAGTACAGTGCTTCGAATGGCAGACTCATAGTAAGTTTTTGTTAATAGAAAGATATTTCTGTAAACAGAGATTTTGCTAACTCAACCTTTTTCTATTTTCCTTTTAGGTTTAAGTTTTTGAAATTGAAGTAGTCTACATATTGAGAACTCATGTCTTTTCTTGTAAGTAAACCGGAGCGAATTAGGGTGAGTGTTTTTCTATTCTTCTGGATTTATTATTTTTGTTTTCTGAAAAGTAATGTGCTTTGGCATATATTGTGGGTGGTTTTGTGTGATGCTCAGAAACATATAGAAGTGAGGGATGTAGGAAGTAAGGCAGGGATTGCAGTCTCCACTCCTGAGAAAAGAGTTTGCAGGCAGAACTGACCAGAGACACATAATTTACCACCAGCTTGTCTGATAGAGAAGACACAAGAAGATAGCTTATTTTATGAATATCAGTTGTGCAACACTGAATGAGTTGGTTGCCCTTTTCAGTGTAGATATGTAACTGTTAATGATCTCCCCATGGGTTTGTGTGTTTTTAAA
Organism: Lemur catta; assembly: GCF_020740605.2. Lineage (NCBI taxonomy): Eukaryota > Metazoa > Chordata > Mammalia > Primates > Lemuridae > Lemur > Lemur catta. The sequence goes on along the minus strand of NC_059142.1, from coordinate 44,042,812 downwards.
ATCAGCATCAAGTTGTAATTACTGGAACACTTTTTTTCTAGCTATAATCATTTGTTTTAGTTGAAGACATTTTGAACATGAAAGATTTTATTATACCTCAAAACTTCATCAGCTAAAATGACCTCAAGAACAAATACTAGATTTTGCTTCTTTACAAGCTCTCATGATTTCATAAAAGACAATCTTATTTTGTTTATTATCAAATACTCAATTTCTAAATACAGTAGTAATTATTTAAAAATTTTGTAACTGTGTAAGTGCTGTGAGACATGAGTATACCACTCTTTAAATATTAAAGCATAAATTATATTTTGTGATACAGTACATATAATTTTTTATATTAAGTTATTTAGGGTGTTATTTCTTTTTTAATTCAGAAAAAATTATTATAGGGAAGGACAGAGAATGATGCTATAGTTCCAATTCATAATCTATATTCAACTTATTTCTGAATGTTATTTAATCTTTTTTCTTATGTTTATGCATATAAGAATAATTTATTAATGTTTTGGAAAGAATAAACTTCACTGTTAATTAAGAGGATAAAGGAAATCTCTCCTTAGCCTGAACTCTGCCCAGTGGAAAGAAAGCCCCCAAGCCAAACTTTAACACCAGTCCTTAAGTGAAATACAATCTTGATTCCATTGCTTTTAAATATGAGCTGCTTTTCTGTTTCAACATAGCCTAATTCAGGTGAAATGAAACCACTGATCAGTATGATGGAAATCCAATACTCATTTGAAGTAGGCCAGTAAAGTGAACCATAGATTGGTCTTGTTAGTTTGATCCTTGTGAACTTGGCAGAAAATGTAAGCAAAGATGTCTTTAGAACCCTTAGTTGGTAAAAGAATATGCAGCTTGCTGTGTTTCCTTTTACAGACTAATAGAGTCTTGTGAAAAACTATTTCATCCCTATTTTCTATGTTGTGAATTCCAATAATTGTTTTCAAATTGGCATTAATGATTCAAGGCATCTGTAATAGATAGCTATGGAATGGATACGATGGAACCAAAAGGTAGTTTTATAAATAGAAAAGACAAAAACAGTCATCGTTAGTTATTAGGATCAGTACTGCATATTTTTCATATGTCATATTTAAGAATTACTCATCAAATTAGGCAAAGAGGAGTAAAAAAAGGAATTAATCTATTGTTTTTAATTGATTTCAATGTTCTTTTCAACACTTTTCCATAAAAATGTATCCTAACTATACTGCATGATTCTGTTTTTGTAGTTGTATTTTTGTCTGTCTGAAGGCTGGTAGCTAATTTGTTGTGGCTTGGAAGAAATACTAATTCTCTTTGGGGTTTTCCTCTTTAGCGGTGGGTCTCGGAAAAATTCATTGTTGAGGGCTTAAGAGATTTGGAACTATTTGGAGGTAAGTACAGTATGGCAATTAGCCATCACTTCAGGATAAACATCACTACTCTTTTGTTGACTAAATCAATTAGAAATTAGCTATTCTAAAGGCAAGTGTAAAGTACACTTGTTGGATTTATTTGATTCCTTTTTGAATTCATGGTTTCCCAAAGGTTTGAGGACTAATCCAGCCTTGTCCTTGACCTGCCTTGATTGTTAGAAAGCCAGCATTTATTTAAGGGCACATATGTCACTTTTGTCCAGTTGAATTATATATTTTTAAGGGAAAAAACCTGAGTGTTTAAAGTCTCTAGCCTTGAAGATTTTAGAAATAAAATAATAGGACAAAGGTAGCAATGATATAAAAGTTATGGTTTTACTGATCAATCAGTTGACTCATTCTTTTCATGGTAGAAATTATGAGACTTAAAAGAACAAAGGAAAAAATCTGTCATGGCAAAAATATTAACTACTATTGTAAAATCTAAATGTTGATTTCAGAAGTAAACTTTGAGATTTAATAGGCCCAAGCATGCAGTCCAGATCCTGTTAAAAAAAAAAAAAAAAAAAAAAGTAGGCCCAAGCATTTCTCTTTGGCCATTTTCAAAGTGAGCTTTTTTGAGAACTCTCATCTTAATTTAGGACAAAAAAAAGTTCTTTTCAAAAAAAATAATAGTAGTAGAGCCCCATTCTTTGTGTTTGAATACTAAGATACTCTTTGAGGATCCTATAGCTAAAGAAACAGGTTATCTAGCAAACAAAATTAAAAGAAGAAAATCCCATTTAAAAGCAAACAAAATTAAAAAAAAAAAGAAACAGGTTGTCAGATTGAGTGCATTCATTGACTGATGCAAAATACTCCCAAATAGGTTTAAGAGATTGAAAACTCAAACTTGTTAGTTGCTAGATGGTACTTATTATTTTCCCTAATGCATCTCAGAGATCTTCTAGAGTAGTATTATTTGTGAACTTTGTTAAAGTGTTATATTTTAGACAAATGGGAGTTTTAAAAAATGATGAGTTCTTTTTGTTTCAGTTACAAAGAATAAAAATTAGAGGCCGGGCGTGGTGGCTCACGCCTGTAATCCTAGCACTCTGGGAGGCCAAGGCTGGAGGATCGTTTGAGCTCAGGAGTTCAAGGCCAGCCTGAGCAAGAGCGGGACCCTGTCTCTGCTAAAAAAAAATAGAAAGAAATTAGCTGGACAACTAAAAATATAGAAAAAATTAGCTGGGCACAGTGGCGCATGCCTGTAGTCCCAGCTATTTGAGAGGCTACTTGGGGGGATCACTTGAGCCCAGGAATTCAAGTCCAGCCCAGGCAACATGGTGAGACCCCCCATGTCTTAAAAAAAAAAAGTGAACATTGTCATTAATGGAAATTTGGTAGTCCAGTTATAAATATTCCAGTATTTGGGAACTGAATTAATGGGTTTTGTTTTCAGCATCTTGAGCATAGTATCTCTGACAGTCTTTGACGATGCCAATCGTCTCTGGTCTGAGGAGTGTGAAGAGGTTGTTCGGTATATCATTGAAGCTTGATGAAGTCTATATTACTAAGTTTTATACAACTTGGAATTTGCCTTCTTCTCTGGAAGGTGAAATTTCTTTTAATCCATTCACCTGGCTTCTTACCTTTGATAGACTATATTAAGCAACTGCTCCTGCCATTTGTATACCAGAAAACTGATGTCCAAGGGGAAAAAGAATTTCTGTTTTGATAAGTTGAGGCTAATTTACTCTGCAGATAATCTCCTGTAAGATATCTTATGAGAAAGCATTTTCCTTGGTGACTAGACTTACTCTTATGATTTTTGTATAGTTTAAGGTATTTTGAACTGTTATAGCTTAAGATAATTAAAAATGTGTAATCACCCCAGTATTTTACAGTTAAAAATCTTGAGTTTGATGATTTTTATCCCTTTTAGAGAATGGTGAAAATCAAAGACACATGCAGAATTTGTCTGATTTAAGAGCAGAAAGTTATTTCAGTTGTCCTTTGCTTTGTTGATTTTCACTAGGTGTAGCAGAGTGTCAAAATGCCTTTGCTTTGTTTGCATTCAGAATAGAATTTATCTGACTTTGGAGAATCAGATTGGGAAATGGCCTCTCATACATGTGTTGCTGTATTAAAAACTTTTTTTGCCCATTTAAGAAAAAAATCTGTTTTCTAGTCCGTACTGTCACTGGGAAATGGCCAACCACTTATATAACTTTATAATGAATTTTTTGTTTACAAAGTATAAGACTCTGAAACTAGTCTATTCAATAATATTGTGTGCTGATTAAAAGTAAAAGTAAATGTAAATGACCAGAATTGTAGCAATTGAGTTATACCTAGTAAAGAATACCTGTAGAGTGGTAGCCTTGCCAAGTTTTGAAGAGCCATAGATTCATGTTTAAAACCCCTACCTCTAACAGTGTTTTTACCGTGGATCTCTATGTGTGTGTGTTTATATGTAGCCCTGCAGGCACTTTTGCTGCAATGACTCTTAAGTGGTTTCTATTAATAAATGTAGCCCTAAGTGCAATAATTGCTGTTCTGAATGTGGGTGTGTCTTCTGCTAAAAAAACAAAATGCCAACAATCAATTTCTCTACTCCAGAACAGCCTCCGGGTGACACTCGGAGAAAAGTAAGTGACTTTCTAGGCTCTAGCACTATGGCTGTTGCATGGAGATGACTTCTTGTGGAAGTTTGTGTGTTTTCTTGGCTTATCATTTTATGTTTCTGCTTATCTGTCATTGAGCTTTATTCGTAGTATAATTCTTTTGCTTGTGGAGATTCAGGTTTCACCCTGGAAAGATTTTGATGTGTACTTTGAAAACTGAAAAAAGTCTCAGGTACTTTTTGTCTCTTCTAGGGATTACAGTCTCCTCCCCTTCCCAACCCTACCAATCACCCACCACCCCCTTCCCCAAAAAAGTACCTGAAACAATCTGAAATGTGGTTATCTTTTAGTGGCTAGTGGCATTAAATTTTCCATCCTTAGTCTATTAATAGATTTCAGTCCACAGAGATAATATAGATCTCTGTTTAGATAATAAAGCTAGACCTCAAATCTCCTACCTTAAAAATAAAACAAAAATTAAAAAGTATAAAACAGAACATTTACTTTTTTCATTGGTGAAAGCTATGAGATTCTCTTCTAGTTTAGTTTACCTAAATAAATAGTGCCAGATGTGCACAGTGTACCAAGCTATTTTGTAAAATATGAATCATTGTCTTATAAAGAGAGAGGATAAGAACCCTTCTCTATGTAGACTTATAACACTATTCATGTTACAAACATTTACACGTTTGCAGGCAGCCCCAAGACTGAGTGAAGGATGAACATGTTGACTAGGCATTTCTTTGAGTGAAGCTTTTACTATGCTTATGTAGTCTGCTAATCAGGAGTACCTCTCTATCAGATCCAAATATTTTCTAATCAGGAGACCAAAAAAGTTTCCTATAGGATCAGTGAGGTACTTTTCCAGAATATAATGCCAATTATATTTTCACAGCTGCCAATGTTATATCAAAAGTTATCCTGTGTGAAACCTGTGGGAAGTTGAATGTGTTTGTTTGGTAGCATTTCATAAATACTGTCTTTGTATGCTTTGTTGTATTTTGTTTTAAACTCTTTAAACAAAGTTATTTTATGGTCATTTCTGGATATCAGTAGCTTATGTATTTTTCAAATGCTTCAAAATGAATAAAATGCTTTTCATTGTGGGAAAAACTAAGAAAAGACTTCGATAGAATTAGTTCCTTTCTCTGAGCAATTTGTGATTATACATTACACTAATTAAACTGTGCCATGCTATGTTTAAAGAGAATGGGTTAAATATTTTTCTTTTCATCTAAACTTTGACCTTTTCTAAATCTGAAGTAATATAATGAACTAACCTGTTTTTCTGGTGGCAATATCAGACCAGACCTCTTCCTTTCAAAATATTGCCTTTGTTTCCTGGTTTATTTGTTTTCCTAAATACAGCTGGTCTCTCTCTGAGTTTAGACCTGTAGAATACCCACAGAGTAGAAAGCTTCCATTTTAGGATCATTTCCGGTGAGTTGGGGACAGAGTGGTTGCTATCACTGGACCAGTTCATTTCATGCAATTCCAGATTGCCCATGAACACATATTCCCAATTACCTAAAGAATTTTATTTTCTAAAATTAACACTTTTGAGTTAGTTTTAGTAGTTTTCTGTACTACTAGAAAATAGAAGTGTTTGTCAGGTTACTGACTAAGAACATCAATAGTTTAATGAATCACTCCCTACCTAGGCTCAACAAAGAATGTATCCTGGTGTATTGCCCAGTAGACAGTATGTCTTATATGCCTCCTGACAAGGAAGAGGGACATAGGTAATAAAAAAAAGTATCTATCTGTAACTTTTCCAAAGGGAGTTTTTTTTTTTTTTTTTTTTTTTTTTGAGACAGAGTCTCTCTTTGTTGCCCGGGCTAGAGTGAGTGCCGTGGCGTCAGCCTAGCTCACAGCAACCTCAAACTCCTGGGCTCAAGCGATCCTACTGCCTCAGCCTCCCGAGTAGCTGGGACTACAGGCATGAGCCACCATGCCCGGCTAATTTTTTTGTATATATATTTTTAGTTGGCCAGATAATTTCTTTCTATTTTTAGTAGAGACGGGGTCTCACTCTTGCTCGGGCTGGTCTCGAACTCCTGACCTCGAGCGATCCACCCGCCTCGGCCTCCCAGAGCTAGGATTACAGGCGTGAGCCACCGCGCCCGGCCCAAAGGGAGTTTTTTAAAGTATAAATCGTAAATATTTTAATTTCAGGACTCAGCTGGCCTTCATAGTGTCCTTTTCAAATTACAGAAATTTTAAGGAGTTTGCTTGGAGATCAGAGGAGAGAAGACCTTCAGATACAAAGTAGTTGCTTCTCAGTGAGGCCATATGGTTACCTGCTAAAAAATGCAGTACTTTCTCACATGCAGGTATCAGGTTCTGATCTACAGAGCGCCCTAGCAGTAGGGGACTCTGGTGAACGTGCTATGGCGTTTCCAGTGTAGGTCATTATGTTGAGCCCATCTGCAAAGGAACTGGCTAGCACATTTCCCCTATTCTCCTCTTCAGCTCATGGGAATGAAAAGGTCATAGACAGAAAACCTCCTCAGTTCAAACTTTGCTTAAATGATTTTTATTTTTTAAATGTTTGCCGACGTTGTTCTGGGCATAGGGGAATACACCAATGAGCATGACAGACAAGGTCCCTGCCCTCACAGCACTTGCATTCTAGTGGCAGAGACGGACAATAGATCAATAAACTGCAGTGATAACTCTGTGAAGAAAGTTAAGCAAGGTGATTTAATAAAGTGACTAGGAACCTACTTTACTTTGGCTGGAAATCTTTTCTGAAGAAATGACATTTCAGCTGAGACCGCATGATGAGGAGGTAGTGTTGAGAAAATGGCAGGGGCAAGGGAAGGAAGGATGGGGCAGGAGGAAGGATCCAAACAGAGGGACAGTTAGTGAAGGTTTCCTAAGACTAGAGCATGTTTGTGTGGGGAGAGGGATGTGGGATGAGATCATAGAGGCAGAGTGTAGGTAATTTGGGTTTGAAAACAACCCGCTGAGTTTTCTGTTACCTGGTGACATTGATTTTACTGAGGAATAGATTAATACTTGAGAAAACAGGATCTGCAAAGCAAGAATACTACAGGGGTTCAGAGGTGCAAGGTTGAGAAGACAGAATGCTTTAAGACTAAATTAGCATTGTAAATTCTAAACAAATGAGAGTTGCCTTTTCAGAGCTCTTGGTTTAGGCTTTTTGCTCAAATTGCTGCTCCATTTTTGTCTCTTTTATGTGTATTTCTCTCACCTGTATGAAGTACCTGGTATGTAGTAACCAGTATCTTAAGGTTGTTCTGAAGATAAGATAGTTTCAGAAAGCTACAGTGGCAATTAAATGATCCTAGAATTTGTTTTCAGAGCATTTGAAAACACAAATAAATATAAAACCCCAAATCAAATCAACCTTAACTCTTGATCTGACTCCACTTAGGAGTCTCTCTTTGCTCCATTTTCTCTGTTCCATTTTATTTGTTGAACAGGAGAATCACCAAAAGGTAGACAGCAGTAGAGAGAGAAGAAGAATAGAATTCACATATATTAAATATTTCATTTTTTGTGGAGTTTTTTTGAGACAGGGTCTCACTCTGTTGCCCAGGCTGGAGTGCAGTGGCACAACTGCAGCCTGGAACTCCTGGGCTCAAGCTCCTACCTCAGCCTCCTGAGTAGCTGGGACTATAGGCACATGCCACCAAGCCCAGCTAATTTTTTCTATTTTTTGTAGAGATGAAGTCTCTATGTTGCTCAGGCTGGTCTTGAGCTCCTGGCCTCAAGCAATCCTCCCACTTGGGCCTCCCAAAGTGCTAGGATTACAGACATAAGCTACCACACATAGCCTAATACTTGTTATACCAGGTAGAGCTAAGCTCTTCACATTTTATCTCATCTCATGGTCACAGCAACCCTATAGGATGGGAATTATTTCACTGAGATAATGGAGATCCCAAGAGGTCATTGACTTGCCCTTTCACAGAGCCATTGATAGACCTGAGTTCAAATTCTGCCTCTGCCTGATCCCTAAGCCTATGGTCTTTGCATTATGGCATATGTTTTACTTAAAATATCCTTTCCTAAATTATCTTTCCCAAAATTTAACAGAAGCTTCTCTAGACAGATATCTTTGGGAAATCCTAGGTTAAACAAAGTAAGTTTCCTTACTAGAGCATTTCTCAACACCTTTAGTATGGGAGTATGACTAGTGATTCTCCATGTGAGAGAACTTCCTCACTGCATTTCCTCACTTAATTCATCATGGAAACTTTCTTCATGCATCAACTGCCAGGATCAGTGTTCTGTGGGGCCTGCTTTGGGGAAATAAATCCTGCACTGAAACAGCTCAGTAGAAAAATGGACAAGAGACAGGAAGAGGCATTTTCACTTGGAGAAGACTCATATGGCCAATAAATAAAAGTTGCTCATCTTCATTAGTAATCAGGGAAATGTAAATCAAACCCACAATGAGATTGGCAAAAATTAAGAAATCTGAAAATACCAAGTGTTGGGGAACAGTAGGATCAACAAGAACACACATACATTGCTAGTGGGAGTGTAAATTGGTATAACCATTTGGGGAAAAGATTTGGCATTATCTCATAAAGTTGATCGTTCATATAGTATGTGCCCTAGCAATTCCATCTACTCCTAGGTATAAGTGTTAGTCAGGAGAGATATTCAAATGTGTTTATAGTAGCACAGTTCATACTAGAACTGAAAACTAACCCCAAAGGCCCATTAACATTGGAATGATGATGGATAAATTGAGGTACACTCATGAGATGAGTATATTATACAACAGTGAAACGGGTGAACTATAGCTAAGTAGAACAATATGGCTGAGTCGCAGAAATATAACAATTGATTAAATTGGAAATGGAATTTGATTGTTAGCAGGGCTTGATTTTGCTTTGACTAGTTTCCTCTTAATGTCACTGTAAGCAGTGAGGGAGACAGTGCCCCCCTTGGTTTCTTTCCCCACCCACAGTGTCAGCTATTTTGAAACTAGATGCACTTGAAACATCAGCCAGCAGGGTGGTATGTTAATTTCAATGGCTTGAGCCTGGGTCCTGACATCCGTGCCATGTGTTCATGTTTTGATTTTTGCATGTTACTTAATCTCCTTGGCCCTCATTTTTATTATCGAAAAGTGGAGATGGTATCTGCCCCATCTACTCCACTGAGCTGTGGACGTGCTCTGGAAAGTGTACTATGGTCAAATAACAGGCAGAAAACACCGTCTTCATGGTTTCCTCTGCACAGCCACTTCCCTGATAGTTGCTCAAGTAGCACATTGTCAGAACATTCTCAGCTCGCTCTTCTGACTAGTGCTAAGCCAAGAGCCTTCATATGTTCACAAAGATCTTTTTCTGACTAGAAGTCAGGCTCATGAATGCAGAATGTGAAATATGAGCTGGCCTAAGCCTTCTCTATTTCAGTTAGACACACATCTGAAGAAAGCAAATCTGAAAAAAAAAGAAAATACTCACAGTCCCTAAATCATATAAATAAATTTAGGTCTAGAATAAGGAAACTAAGCCATTAAGCTGAAAGAAGAGCTATTGGTCTGCCATGTGTTTTGCTGCCACCACTCAGACATTGCTGGATATCTTCCTCCGGGACCTCAAAGGCTGGAGTGTGACACCCTAAATGGCTGTGCTCCAGCTTCAGGTGCAGCATGCGTGGGCAGGAATGAGGGAGCAGGCTGCTGCTGCCTGGATGATGCGTGCTACCTGATTGACCCCTAGCTCTCAGCTCAGGACATCAGTTGTTCTCTCACTTGGAAATGCCAGGCAATGACTGGCCTGGACTCTTGGTTTGCTAAGGGGGGGTCTACGTCTGGCCGTGTTTTCCCTAGAGCAAGATATAGTGTTTGACCTTTTGGGATCTTGCAGTCAGGACCTTAAAAATAGCAGTCTAATACAATAGGAAATTCAGGAGAACCCCCACCTCTCCATCTCCTTCTCTCTCTCTCTCTTTTTTTTTTTTTTTTTGAGACAAAGTCTCACTTTGTCACCCAGGCTACAATGTAGTGGCATCATCATAGCTCACTGCTACCTCAAGCTCCTGGGCTCAAGCCTCCCCAGTAACTGGGACTATGGGCACACACCACCACCCAGTTAATTTTCCCTTCTCTTTTCTAAACATGCCTTTCTTTCTCCAGACATCTTTTCCCCAAGTAATAAATTTATAGTTTTCTGTACATGAACCACTTTGTTGGAAAGGACAAGCAGGTTAACAGTTGACTGGAATGGGTCCTTGTCCCCCATTTGTAGATAGTCCTAACACTTACTTGCTTTGGTATTAGTGATGATTACTACATTGAATGTGTGATGTTTTATTTCTCTTTGAATGGTGCTGGCACTGTTTTTTTGCCACAGAGTCAGGATTTGTATGTGTGTTTGGATGCCAGTCTCCTCATCGGTCTGAATTACCACCTCCACTCCGCTCCCATCCCACCCCCAGTTTTGTCTATTAACCCATTTTTCTTTTCTTTAGACCAATGAGGCGAGCTCAGAGTCGATAGCATCCTTCTCTAAACAAGAGATCATGAGTAGCTTTCTGCCAGAGGGAGGGTGTTATGAGCTACTCACCATTATAGGTAATGTCCATGGACTGTCATTGCTCTGTCCGGGGACTGCTGCAGCCTTGTCAGCATCCCCAGATGCATGTGCACCAGACGCTGTCAGCTAGTTAGGAGGAGTCATGGTGGCAAAACTGGCTTTTGTGGGTCTTGTTTGGTTTTCTTCTGCCAAGTATGGGAAGAGATCAAGTTTCCAGGAGAGAAGCTCTTTGGCCATTTTTTCATTGTAGCTGTGCACGTCTGGTGTCCTGGGTCAGACTCAGTCAGAATGGTTGGCTGAGAAGGAACTGATAGGAGAAAAATCAAGAAATGTCAGCCATGAAAGTAACAGTAGTGAAAATTTTAACTTGGATTTTCTTTTGAAATCAAGTCCCTTTTTCTTTAAGGCAGATACAAACTTTTATTGCTCTTGTCCCTGTTTATGGTATTCCTCTTTCCTTTTAGGCAAAGGATTTGAGGACCTGATGACAGTGAATCTAGCAAGGTACAAACCAACAGGGGAGTATGTGACAGTACGGAGGATTAACCTAGAAGCTTGTTCCAATGAGATGGTGACATTCTTGCAGGTAATAAAACACGAGTGTGACACTTGGAAGGAAGATGGGTTCTTGGCTCCTGCAGTCATTGTAAGGCACCTCCCACATCAGTCCTCTGAAAGCACCTGTTAGGAAACGAAGGTAGACCAAATGTTCAGAAGATATGGCACTTTCAAGGGAGAATCTTGGGCATTTGGCACTAAGGATTGGGCTGAAATGCTGCTCAGCCCAATTTATATTTCCCTCTTCTTCTCCAGATATTCCTTTCTGGCTCATCTGTTCATTTATTTATTATGTAGAGAGGCCAAGTAACTCTCCCATGGCCACACACACACTAGTGAGCAGCAGAGGCAGGATTCAAACCCAGGCAGCCTTGTTCCAGACGCAGAGCAGCCTGCGCTGCCCCTGTGGCCATCTTCCGGCTCTTAGCATCCTGTTTGCCTAAGATTCCTTTCTATTCAAGAAGCAAGGACCTGCCCTCTTGTTAAACTGAGGGAGATGAGGGGGTCTAGTAACTGTCTGGGGACTAGACTACCCTTTGCTGATGCCAGCTTTGATCTAGGGCCTGGGTGAATGCGTGTTCAGTACAGTCAGTTGCAGCCCCTCCTCCTCCTCCTGCATTTACAATGTCTTTCTGAATGTTCACCTGACAGTGCTCTTTTTTTCTTTATTAGTAATCTTGGGTTTCTTCATGAACCTCACAGTGCTCTAATACCAATTCATCTGTACAGAGTAGTTTAGTGGGTCTGAGGATGGAGCAGAAGTCCAGTCTCAACTTAGTTATTTGAAAAAAAACATGTCTGAGTTTGCTGTAGAGCATACTGGACTTTATGATTCTTTTGGTTTATGTTCTCTAAAGCAGTGGACAGGCAGAATGTCCAGGCTGTTTGACTTTAGCTCATGTCGCAAAGGCCAGGACCCTGGAGTTCTGTAGTTTTTTTGGTCCAGATTTTTTTTTTTCATACTTCTTATAGCTGCTCCTGGAGAAGAGAGCTCTCAATTTGAGGGTGCTGTAAAAATATCTTCTAAAATGTTTACTAGTTGTCATTTGTCCTTTAATACTTTATTTCCTGGTTTCCATCAGCTACAACATTTTCTTTTATAATAGAAAAATATTTTTTGTTTTCTTATCTTAAAAAGGAGTTCTGTACCTTGCCCTTGAAGTTGAGCTAAGCTCATAGCTTCAGAAGTCTTCAGTCAACAGTTTGATTCAGCATCTCTGAGTGGGTGAACTGGGACCCTCTACTGTGTTGTCAGCAGTTTCCCTGTTTGGTGGGGGATTGTTTCTTGAGGTGTGTTAGGATTGGCTGGCGGGGCAGCCACTAAAGGCAGAAGCCACCAAAGGCAGAAGCCACCAAAGGCAGAAGCCGCCAAAGGCAGAAGCTGCAAAGCAGTATCTGAGGGCACCTGCTCAGGCTGCTCCCAGAACTCTGAGAAGAGTATCCAGAAAGTACTAGGTCCCACGTTCTTCATGCTGCCGCTGAAGAATGGTGGGTGTCATTCTTCAGTGCCCCCTGGTTCTGACTTAGCTTTACCATTGCTTTCAGGGGGAGCTTCATGTCTCTAAACTCTTCAACCATCCCAATATCGTGCCATATCGAGCCACCTTTATTGCAGACAATGAGCTGTGGGTTGTCACATCATTCATGGCATATGGTAAGTAGAAAGGGTTCCTGGCAGAGAGGGGTTCTAAGGACTTTGTTGTCAGGTTGCCTATGTGCTGTTTTCCTCCTCTGTTACCGTTTGCTACTTCCCTACAACTCTCTTCTTCAGGGTCTGCAAAGGATCTCATCTGTACGCACTTCATGGATGGCATGAACGAACTGGCGATTGCTTACATCCTGCAGGGGGTGTTGAAGGCCCTCGACTACATCCACCACATGGGATATGTACACAGGTACATTCTTAAGCAGCCTCACCCTAGACTAGAGTAGATATCTGTGTCTGTGAGCCCTCAGGTAAACAGTTGAAGTTTGACTAAAATTAAACTCTGGCTTTATGCCAGAGTTTAAAATCAAGGATCCTCGAGTGAGCTCAAGAATTTGAGGTTGCAGTGAGCTAAGTTTGCACCACACTGCACTCCAGCCTGGAAAAAATATATCTATTAAAAAATTTTTTTTAAATAAAATCAAGGATCTGGATTCTGACCTTGTCACTGACTTGGGGAAGCAGTCACTTAGCCTGCTAGTACTTAAGCCATTGACTTTCTCTTTGCTGAGCAGTTTGGTCCTGACTATTGTGCGAGAGGAACATCTGGTGTGGACTTCTGTCCCCCACCCCCTGCCTCCATCCTTCTGTGCCCCACAGTTGGTCCTATGCTGAGAGGCCAGGGCAAAGGCAGATTGTTTCATAGGTGGTGTCAGGAAAACAGGGGCCTAGTAGGCAAGATAATAAGATTGGACCACTACCTAGCTCCACATGCAAGGAGGACTCCAGGTGGATCAAAGGCCTAAATGTAAAATGTAAAACTGCAGACTTAAGTAAAAGGAAGTGTGAGGCGATACTTTTGTGATCTGAGGCATAGAACATCTCAACATTTTAGAAGCACAAAACATAAGGCAAAAAATTGATGAATTTGATTATATCAAGATTAAAGATTTTTACCCAATAAAGTACACCATGAACAAAGTTAAGAAACAGGAGACAAAGTGGAAGATGTTAGCTTTGTCTAAAACACAGAGGAGAATAGTAACAAGGAAATCATGCAAATCAACAAGGAAAGGACAGCAAAGCCATAGAAAAATGGGCAAAAGATACAAAGGTTACAAAAGAGGAACCCCAAAGACTAGCAGTCATGAGAACAGACAGTCAAACCTAACCATCAGAGAAAAGCAAATGAAAACAAGGTATCACTTTATACACCAGACGGGCAGGGTTAGGAGGCTGGGCGAGGCCCAGTGTGTTAAGGACGTGGGAGCCTCCTGTCCAGAGAGTGGCAGATAGCCTGATGCGGCCAGTCAGGGTCACAGAACCTTCAATGCTGCCTCTGGGTGTACTCCCCAAAGACACCCCCGTGCAGGCCCGTCAGAGGGCATGTGTGCGGATGTCACTGTTCATATTTGTGCTGGTTAGAGGTAGTGCGAGAGGCCCTCCCTGGAAGAATGGAGAAGTGGAAGCATTAGATCTCATCCCAGAGTCCGTGGCAACTGGAAGCAAAGATTAGATGTACACAGAGAGCAGCGTGGATGGATCTTGAACCCGTAGCTCTGAGTGAAAAAGGAAGCAGCGAGAGGCATACCACAGAACCATTAGGCAAATTGAAAATATATGCATACAAAACAGTGGTATACTTTACAAGAATGCCTCTAAAGAAAAGGACAGATTAAAAGCACCAGTAGGAGGTGGGGAATAGGTTGTCCATGAGCATAAAAGAGAAGTTAACAGGATATAAAAAATAAGTTTTTAAATCTGGTGATATATAAATGGGGTCATGCTATTTTCTTTTTTTTAAAGTAGGTTTGAAATTTTTCGTAAGATGTGTTTATGTACATATAAAATGCACACACAGGGGAGAGTCTGTGTGTGCTGACTGGGTCTAATGTGTTTAGACCAAACGTTTGTAGTGTGAGGGGCCCCTGCTGCCCGTGACAGCTTCCCCTCGTCCCCCGCAGAAGTGTCAAAGCCAGCCACATTCTGATCTCCGGGGATGGGAAGGTCTACCTGTCTGGTCTACGCAGCAACCTCAGCATGATCAGCCACGGGCAGCGGCAGCGTGTGGTCCACGATTTTCCTAAGTACAGTATCAAGGTTCTGCCTTGGCTCAGCCCGGAAGTCCTCCAGCAGGTTTGTGCACTGGGTCCTGAGAAACTCCAGCTCCCATCAACTCGTGGTTTCCCAAGGAAGCCTTGAGAAATTTCCTGGGATGGGGGGTGCTGTCTACTTGTGAGCGGAGTGAGGGGTTCCTGGAGGGAGCCGTGCTGGCGTGGTGTACCCTAACCCTAACCCACTCATAACACGGGTGTGCCTCCCCCTCCGTGGAGTCCTAAACGGGACCTGGTGCTGTTTCTGCTCCCTTTGGGGATTCTTACCCCACTGTGGGAAGAGTGAGCATTCTGGAAATCCTTGGTGCTCTCTGGATCCCTATGGTAAGTGGGAGTGGCACCAAACATTTGCTCCTCATAAAATAGCAGTTAATCCCCAGTGGTGGAGGCAAGGAGAGGTGTCGCAGCTGTCCTGATTTGGGAATAGGCATTCTTTTCCTCTCCTCAGCTCTACCTTTCTTTTCCTAAGAATCAAGACCAAGGCTACAAAAGGAGTCATCTGTGGCTTTTTTTTCCTGACTTAGAATCTTCAGGGTTATGATGCCAAGTCTGACATCTACAGTGTGGGAATCACCGCATGTGAACTGGCCAATGGCCATGTCCCCTTTAAGGATATGCCTGCTACCCAGGTAAGCCTGCAGCCCAGTGGTTTCCTTCTTGCCCGTCTGCCTTCCACAGATGTTTGCTGAGCACCTGCCACACTCAGGACGCTGACCAGGGATGCTAAGATGAAAGACACAGTCCTTTTTTCAGGAAGTCCCACAGGGGTTGAGGAGTGATGGGTAGTTGTGGAACTCTTTGTTTCCTCTCCCCGTGACAAACACTGTGGTGATGGCGCTCAGCCTGGGTAGGAGAGCAAATGCAGGCCGACACGCCATGCCTATTTGAAATGCTATAAATCAAGCTAACCAGTTTTTATAAATTTATAAAATATGTTCTATCCTCCTACCTTGATAAATATACCTGGAGGGTCAGTTTCTAATTTAGAATTCCCCCGCTTCTCAGAGTTCCATGCCACCGCATTCTGGCCAACACCTTAGAACCTCCATTCTGTAAGTTCAAGTCCTGTCCATGCCCCTACAGATGCCTGTTCTTTGGCCACCCCCAGGACCTAGGGGTACACAGCCAGTGGCACAGCCTACCACTGGGAGGATTGACCCAGGGAAAGGCTTAGCCAAGCCTCATTAAATCCAAGAAGTGGACTTAAGGTCGTTTGGGCAAGGACTGCCGGAGTCCCAGGCACCTGGAGCATGGGTAGCGTGCAGTCTCTTGAGTGAGCCTCCCCTGGAAGCCCCGGCTGCTTGCCCTTGGGGAGAGGGCGGCTAGAGGATGGCAGGAGTGGAGCCTCTAGGCAGAGGGCCCAGGAAGGCTCCTGGGAGGAGGTAACACTTGAGTCTTAAATAGCAATTAACTGTGTGAAGAGTGGGAACTAGAGGGAGACTTAGGCAGAGGGAACAGCATGTGCAAAGACCCAGAATCAAGGACGAACAGGACCTGGGGAGCAGCAAGTGGGTATAAATGGCTGGAGTGCAGGTGTTTTGGGGTAGGGGGTGGCCAGGTCACGAGGCTGCAGAAGGAAGCAAGGGCGCGTCAGGAAGGGCTTCGTATGTGCCCCAGGCACGGGGTTCCTGCCCCAAAGCATGTGGGGAGTTACTGAAAAATTTCAAGCACAGGAGTGCTGGCATCAGATACATGTTTTAGAAAAATTACTGTAGCAGATGGATTAGATCTGGTGGACCAGTTAGGAGAGTATAGAAATCTAGGTAAGGCGTCTAGGAAATCTAAGTAAGACAATTTAGTAACAGAAAGATACTCAGGAAAGAGTTAAAAGGCTCTTTAGAGTAAATAGGAGGTTCAGATCTAGAAGCAGCGCTGTCCAGTAGAACTTTCCTCATCATGGAACTGTTCTGTATCTGTGCTGTCCAGCAGGCAGCCACTAGCCACCTGTGGCTATTGAGCATTTAAAATGTGGCCAGTGAAACTGAGGGACTGAATTTTTATTTTTTGCTTTATGTTATTTTTTTTAGAGATAGAGTCTCTGGTGCCCAGGCTGGAGTGCCAGGGCCAGGGCTGGACAGTGAAAGGAATTTGATGCCTTATAAGAGGGGAGAGGAAACCGCGAGCCCTTCCTTCCAGCCACGTGAAAGGGGGTCTTCTGTGCAATCTCTTCCTCCTTCTCCCGGTGGCCGAGCTAGAGTGTAGCTGCCACCCCAGTGACAGCATTCCTTTGGGAAAGTTAGACTTACTCCACTTCTGTCTTTCCTCCACTCCCAAAAGGTCACATTTGTATACTGGGGAAAGTATGTTTGTGATGAGACTCTCTAGGCCTTCTGGGGGCCCCTTTCCAGCCCAGGCCCGGCTCTGCCCTCCCCAGATGCTGCTGGAGAAGCTGAACGGCACAGTGCCCTGCCTGCTGGATACCAGCACCATCCCCACTGAGGAGCTGACCATGAGCCGCTCGCGCTCCGTGGCCAACCCTGGCCTGAGTGAGAACCTGACCATAGGCAACCCCCGGCCCTCCAACGGCGACTCACCTTCCCACCCCTACCACCGGACCTTCTCGCCCCACTTCCACCACTTTGTGGAGCAGTGCCTTCAGCGCAACCCAGACACAAGGTATCGCTGCTGGCCTGGGGCTGGGCTTCGGGGAGGGCGGGGGGGCGCTGGAGGTAGGGCCAAGGTTGGAAAGGTTGCACCTCTCGAAGGTTCTGTAAGGGTCTGGGTTCCCAGAAAGATCTAGAGCCCGACAGCAAGCGAGATCAGCACCTGGGTTTGCTAAGAAGCCAGCCTGGGTGCTCTGGCCATGGTTCTGTGGCGAGCTGAGGGGAGAGACAGCGGGCCCTTGAGGAGAAGGTGTAAGCAGGCAAGACTTGGGAATGCAGGGGCACAGCGCTGATGCTGGTCTCTCCCCCCTTTCTCTCCAGGCCAAGTGCCAGCACCCTCCTGAACCACTCTTTCTTCAAGCAGGTACAGTAGCACTTGCTCTCGGCTCTCTGCTTTTTCTTGCCTTTGGTTCTAAATACCCACCATCCCCTTAGCTTTGGGGTCTTTAGGTATTCTCTCCTCCTCCCTTTGAGTTAGAGAAATCACCATGTTTCTGAAGCCCCTCAACGAGAGGAAGGAGCTCCTGGAGTCTGTTGGCTCTGACAGCCCATCTGTCACTGGGCCATGGTTCCTTGCCCCATGGTGTCCTGGGACCCAGAGCAACAGGATCCATTACCAAACTCCTTCCCCAGATCAAGCGACGTGCCTCAGAGGCTTTGCCTGAATTACTTCATCCCGTCACCCCCATCACCAATTTTGAGGGCAGCCAGTCTCAGGATCACAGTGGAATCTTTGGGCTGGTTTCAAACCTGGAAGAGCTGGAGATGGACGACTGGGACTTCTGAGCCTCCTCGGACTGTGCACATTCTCCAGCCTGGGACATGGGGGCCTACAGGAGGCCCTTCCTGAGGGCGGGCCACGTTCCCATCGTCCTGGGTGCAGATTGGGTAGAAAGGACAGTCTGCCAGGAAAGTTGGCTGCTGACTGATTGGGAAAGAAATTCCTAGAGAGACTTTTCTTCACTGCTCCTAGGCTTTTGAGGCCCAAGGGAATCCTAACAACCAGGGATCAGGAAGAATCCAAAAGCTGGCATGCCCAGTCCTGCAAGCTCGAGCTCAGGCGAGCTCCTCAGAAGGAAGAGGTGCTGCTCTGGCCCTGGGGGCTGAAGTCCAAGCCCAGGGTTTGACTCATCAACTCAGAGAACCGTCTTCTCCTCTTCCCAGCGCTTGCTCTCCTTCCAGCCTAATGCCATTCTCTTCCTATGCTCCCAGATCCTACAGGTCCACGAAGGGGCCAGTAATAGTCAACCTTCCTCCCTTCCCCTTAACCCCTTTCCTAGTAATTGAAGGGAAGATTATTTCTGTCCTTTTAAGAGGGGTAAGTCCACCTTTACCCCGCTTCTCACTTGGGCCCTGACATCTGAAGCCTTCCCATGGTTCATCTGTGTAGCTCATTCCTTTCCCACCAAGAATCCATCTTAATGCCTCCAGCCAGCGGCCTGGGCACTTTCCCTAGGGCCATAATGTTTTGTCTAGCCCGAGGGCTTAAGTCCTCGTGCTGTGTTAGTTTCATTGTCAGAACAAATTAAAATTTTTAGAGAAGCTGTTGGAGAATGGCATGGTTATATGTTTGCATCGGTGCAGGAACTGCAAGCCCTGCTTCCTAGTGTTTGTGCTGACGAGGATGGCCGTGGGCTCAGGCGAGAGGCATTCTGCCGTCCGAGAGCAGGCCCATGAGTGCTCATGGAAACGCAGCAGTGGCCTCTTTCACTACATAGACCAGTTTCTCTTAAAACCCGTAATAGATTTGTCTCTTAATGCTCTAAAATTTCCAGACTTAATATTAGCTTGTGGCCATCAAACCAGTTTGGGGCTGGAAAGGTCCAGGTGCTAGAGACCAGCCAGCCACTAGGGATAGAGGCGGAAGATGCTCCCTTCTGGCAGGAAAGGCGGTGGAAGGGTTTGTCTTGTAACCTAACTGGGGGTGTCTCCTTACCGTCGGTGCCAATACCCAGCAAGTAACCTGAGAGCTGGTGGGCTGCAGGCCAGCGCGTGTGAGCAGGGGGTGGGATTCCAACCTGGGTCGTGCAGCGTGCCTGGGCACTTCCCCCCTTGCCAGTCCCCCACCGGGAGGGGCCCTCCTCTAGCTCAGGCACCATCAGGCACACAAGTGGCCTCCTCTCCTGAAGCTACTCTGAACCATCAAATACCCTCACTTTCCTTTTCCTCAGAAATTTTAACTCGAGTTAAAAAAGAATAAAAAAAAAAAAACCCTTCTTCCTTTGGGCAATGGTAGGGGCTGAAGTGAAGGAATGACACTAACCATGGGGGGGGGGGGCTGAAATGAGTGACAAGGCCAGGTCACACTTATTTCCAGCCCCCTCCTCAGCTCAGTTTTTTTTTTTTTTTTTCCCCTCACGTTTCCTTTTCTTAACGCTGGCTCACTGTCAGGTTTCTTTCCTTCCTGACTACCTTCTCCACCTGCTGTCAGCTCATTCTCCATGCCCGGAAGTGCTGATTCGGCAGGCCGCCTGCAGCTGGGCCCACAGGTCCATCCTGGGCAGGGCGACAGGGCCTCCCGGGCCTGCCCAGCCAGCCCGTGCCTGGGGGCCACCCTGCTCCCGGTGCCCCCGAGGGCTTCTCCTTTCTTGGATCAAACAGCCCCCTTCGAGAATCTGTTCACAGGGATGGAAACTTTCCCCAACAAGATACTCCTCCAGTTTTTGAGGGTTCGGACACACACCCCACCAGGGAGTCTCAGGCCCACAGTGCAGGCAAAACACGTCTTCCTCAAGCACAGGAGGCTGGAGGAGAAAAGCGAAGGTGGCCCGTGGGCGCGGGGAGCCTAGGTGGAAACCGCTGGGGGCTGGGGAGCTGTCTTGCTGTTCCCTGCCAGCCGGCAGGCGGGAGCTGTTCTGTTCCCTGACAAGTGTGTGGGCTGCGCTCTGGAGCCACCAGTTCTATTCCTGCCACAGTGTGGGAACATGCTGTGTTTAGGGCTGTGCTTTCGGAAACAGCTTCCAGCCTGATTTCAGGCAGAGCCAAGCAGTACCTGATGCCCAGGAAGGCCGGGCCTCCCAGCAGAGGTCGCGAGTGAGTGACTGTCACCTGCTTCCTCCCGTGTGCCTCAGACCCGTCTTGCAGTGGGCTGCACAAAGGCGCAGGGAGTAGCTCTGCTGCAGGAGCTTTGGTACTTGCAACAAGTCACTTCAAATCTCCAGGCCTGGGCTCCCTTGTGCTAAAATCGCTTCCGTGAGGGCGTGCCCTCGGCTTCTTAGGGCCCCCAGGAGTCGGGGGATTACTGATCCCACAAAACTCGGCCACAGAAACGCTGGGAGGGTGGGGGCTGTGGGAAGGGGCAGCAGCTTCCGCGACCCCCTTGTCTACAGGGTGGCAGAAGGCGCTGAGGGCGGCGGTCCCACCGGGGCCCGGTTGCTGGACAGCTCCTTGGCCAGCGGGCGGTGGAGGGGAAACGAACGCGGGTACCCCAGTCCCCTCCATCGCAGCCTCGCGGCCCGGCTTGGCGGGACCGCGTGCCCGGCCGCCGCTGCCATCTTCCTCCGTGGGCCGTGCGGGCGCGCGGGGGCGGCCCCTGGCGGCGGGAGGACTCCGCGGCTCGCGGGACACGGGAGCCAGACCCGGGGGCCCCCGGCCTGTCTCGGGGTCGCCCCAGCGGGCTGTCCGAGGCTGCAGGGCCCACACAGCGCGGGGCGGGGACCGAGACCCCCGGACCTGCGCACGAGGGCCAATCGGGGGAAACTGAGGCAGCAAAAGGCCCAGGCACAGCCCGGTTATCCTCTTCCGCTCCCCAGGGGCCGCGCGGGAGTGCCCTGTGTCCCGCGACTACAGCCGCCTCAACCTGAACTTGTCCCCGCCCCGAGGGGTGCGGTGTGGAGCCCTCGGGCTCCCGTCCCAACACTGTCGCTTCCGCACGCGCGGCCGCTCGGGGCCCCGGCGCCGTCGGGAGCGGGCAGACGGGCGGCCGATTCCCCGAGGCCTGCGAGCTCGGAGCCCGGGGGCGGTGCGGGGGGCGGTGCGGAGCCCGGAGCGCGGGGTCGGGGCGGGGGGCAGACAAAGGCGGGGACGGCGAGTGAGGGAAAGACAAAGCGCAGAGGGGGGTCGGCGGCGGCAGCGGGGCCCCGGAGGCGGCTCCGGGCGCCGGGGAGCCAATGGGCGGGCGCGGGGCGGGGGCCGGCGGGGGCGGCGTCGCGATAAGGCGGCGGCGGCGGCGGCGGCGGCCGCTTGGGGACCACTGGCAGCGGCGTCAGCCTCCGCCCGCGCCCTCCTCGCACCCGAGGCGCCCCCCCGGAGACCGACCCCCGCCCCGCGGCCCAGGCCGGGGCCCGGTGAGACCCGCGGGCGGGCCGGGGGGTCCTGTACCAGCTCCCGATCAGGGCGCCGAGCTGGGGGGACGAGGACCGTCTCCCCCGCCCCCCGCGGGGCACCGATGCCCGGCGACTCCGCGCTTAGCCCTCGCCCGGGGTCCCGCGGCTCTAGTCTGCCCTTCGGGGCCGGCCTCGGCGGGGGCGCAACCCAGTGCCGCCTGTTGGCCCGCGGGGTCCCGGGGCTGGGGTCCGGTCCGCGCGGGGCCGGGGACAGAGGAGCAGGACGCGCGGGCGGCGGCTCGGCCGGGCGGGGCGGGGCGGCCGGGCGGGCAGGCGCTGTCCAGGGGCTGGGCAGCGAGCCGGGCGCCCGCGGCCTCCGCGCGGGGCAGAGCTGGGCCGGGGTCAGGCCGGGGCAGCGGGTTCTCATCGCGGCCCCGCCCGGCCCCGCCCTCTCCTGACCTCCCCTCACCCCAGACGGGTCCCCGCCCGCGGGGCGCACAGGGCGGCTGTTGGGAGTCCCCCACCCCTCCAGCCCCGCGGCCCTGTGCTTTGTTCCTCCCCCACGCACGGTTCCACTCAGGACCCCTGCCCCTTGCGGGAGCGACGTGGGGGGGGGGTGTGAGGGGCGGAAGTGGCAAGACCTAGAGCAACAGGAAATGACTTAGGGAAAGTCCCAACCGCAGCCCCCCAGGTCCCTGCTGTAAACACCCCTCACCCCTGCAGGCTGGGGAAGGGCCTGTGGGGCCCTCCCGACCGACTTCCCCTTGCAGAACCCAGCGGGTGCTGCGTCTCCACTCGGGCTCCACCACCTCCAACGAGCCATGTTCCAGGCTGCAGGAACCGCCCAGGCCACCCCATCTCATGTAGGTGACCGGCCGAGTGGGAGGGGCCCCTGGGCAGGTGCCTGGCCTGGGGGTGAAGGGAGGAGGAGCAGCGTGTTTGCCTGCCACCCTTTGCCCCTCTTGAGTGCCACTGGGAACTGGGGTTGTGACCGCAGCCATGGTGGGGCATGGTCTGATTGCCCCTCTCCCTCAGGAAGCCAAAGGTGGCGGTGGCAGCAGCACTGTGCAGCGCTCCAAGGTAGGGCCCTGAGGGTGGACGCGGGAGGAGGGGTGGGCGCAGGGCAGGCCCCTGGCTGAGTGTCCCCACACAGTCCTTCAGCCTGCGGGCCCAGGTGAAGGAGACCTGCGCCGCCTGCCAGAAGACTGTGTACCCCATGGAGCGGCTGGTGGCAGACAAGCTTATCTTCCACAACACCTGCTTCTGCTGCAAGCACTGTCGCACCAAACTCAGGTGTGCCCCTGCCCTGCTTGCCCCTGCCCCTGCCCCTGCCCCTGCCCCTGCCCCTGCCCCTGCCCCTGCCCTGCAGGCCCTGACCTGGGTGTTCTGCTTCTGCAGCCTGGGCAGCTACGCAGCACTGCATGGGGAGTTTTACTGCAAACCCCACTTTCAGCAGCTGTTTAAGAGCAAAGGCAACTACGATGAGGGGTTCGGCCGCAAGCAGCACAAGGAGCTCTGGGCCCACAAGGAGGTGGACCCCGGCACCAAGACGGCTTGAGGCCTTGCACTCCTCTGGTGGGGCCGGGTCAGGGCTTGGACAGGGGCAGGGTGGGGAGGGATGAGGCTTGCTCAGGCAGAGGGCCACAGGGCAGGGCCCGGCTCCAGGACTTCTTCCTTCTCCCCCAGGGGTGGGGGTTTGGAACCAGGATTGGGGTTTGCTCACCACCCTGCTTCCTGCTGCTTTCCACCCCAGCTTCCCTATCTAGGTGCCTTTTCTCCAGCAAGGAGTCAGCATGCCCTCCTCAGGGTCCTAAGCTCCCTCACTGCCACCCGGGCCGGGCCGTCTCCAGCCCGCAAGTCTCCCCATCTACCTCTGCCCTTAGCCTGGTCCTGAGCCATGGAGACAGGGAGGAAGGAGGGTGCCACCTGTTGGGCCTCATGAATGCCACTGCGGCCCCTGGGGGAGGGGATGGGGAAGTGGAGCCACCCTGCCCAGGCAAGGCAGGGCCTGCCCCAGCGGGGCTTGGGACCATCTCGCACCACCCGAGTCCGTGGAGAAGCAGAAGTAAAGCACCCACCAAGCTGAGCACCCCAGAGACTGGCAGCGGGGCTGGCCGCGGCCCCCTCCCCTCCTGTTTCTGCCCGTCTGTCTGTTGTGATCAACCCCATTTTAAACATGTTTGAACAGTTGCTGACTCTGTATTGTGTCGCTGCTGGGGGGCTTTGTGGCAGGAAGGATGTAGACTCTCCATGGGGATGGGAAGTGGGGACAGGGCCAACCCGGAGTACCACTGGCCTTGATGGGAGGAGGGGGCGGCTTGAGAAAAGGGGCTGCTCCTCTCCCCAGCCAGGGTGTCAGGCCGGCAACCCTAGAGTGGTTTTATACCTGAAACCCCACTTTGCCCCCTCACCTTTGGGTTGGTTAAGACACCCCAGGCCCACAGACTCACACATGCACCCCGACGTGAACAGGAGAGCGAGCATTGGCCCTGTGGAGCAGGAGTGCTGGCTGTCGGTGGGTGATGGCACCTGGCCTTGCTGCACTTGAACGTGAGGGGCCAAAGTCAGAACCCCCTTCCCCTTAGTCCTAGTCCTTTGCCCTGGAAATCTGTCAGGAACGGTGGGAACCAGCAGACGCAGCAAGTGCTGCTGAAGGTTTCAGTGACTACCCTCTTTGTCCCTGTGCCCTTTCCCTTCATTGGCATCTTCCCCTTGCCTTTTCAAGCTCAGTTCATCTGCTCCTCTGAAAACCCAGGCACACTGATGGACGATAGTTTGCAGCAGAGGACTTGCTGCCACCACCCCATGCAACTGCCTGAGTTCCTAAGTGACTTCATACCCATGGCCCAGTGGGCAGGCGGCTGGGCCTCCAGCTCTGGTGGCAGATGGGCCACTGTGCTATGTTGAGGTTGGCACTGCTCCTGGAGGGAGCAGAGATGGCACCCCAGGCCTGGGTCCTGAGAGTGTGGGGAGAGCTGCTCAGAGCCTCTCAGGGCAGGCCCAACTTCCTGCACACGAGGTCTCAGATATGGACAAGGACAGTCCCTCCCTGCTCAGAGTTAAGCAATAGCAGCAGGTGGACCAGAGGGAGATACCAGAGAGGTGGCTCCTGGAGGCACCTGACCCCTGCCTTGCAAGGATGAGACTAAAGGGAATCCTTTTCTGGGCCAGGAAGACCCTATTAGCTACAGTCCTCCGCTGTACCAGCTGAGCTACCGAAGGGACAGGAAGACCCTATTAGATGCCATGGAGGTCCCAGGAACCCAGCCACTTGTGACACTTGGATCAAGAGGGCCACAGTGCCACCTTGGTAAGTCAGCCCCAATGGAACCATTCCCAATGGAACTCTTGGAGGGGCAAGTGGAGGAAAGGGGGAGCCACCTCTAGGCTAACTGAGGTGCCCAGCCAAGTCAAGCCAGGACCCCTCTGCGTGGAGTCACCTGAAGTTCTCTTATGCTTGAGGAGCCCCACCCAACTGAAAGCATTGCCACAGGACCCCACTGGTATAAATGATCCCTTTTATTGTAAGTAATGCACGACACTGGCCTGGCTTTGCACTGCAAGCCCTCGGTCAAGATATAGTCAAATAACTATGGCTGCAGGTTCTTCTGCATGATCCACAATTCAGACACAGACACAGAGCTGGGTGGGTGGGCAGGAGGGCAGGAGAGTGAGGACCATCCCCAGCCCTGGCCTCTCCATGCAGGGCTGGCCAAGGCACACGCCCCATGGAATGATGAGAAAATGACGGCATGGCCCCTTCCCACAGCAGGCCTGGGGCTGCTAGGAAACTGCCCTTCAGAACCTCTGGGCCCAGGCTGTCCTAGAGCCCCACAACTTTTCATCTGGATTAGTTAATAAAAAACAATAAATTAAAATTAAGCAACAGCTTGATCCTGAGGATGCTGAGATAGCATGTCCACAGTTTTTGGCACAAAAAATCACGGTCTTTTTTGGTTTCTTGGAGTGCAGGGTTTGTTGGCTTGTTTTCAAATTCATTTTTAAAACACATTGCCTGTGAGGTAAGACCCCAGGGGGTGGGGCTCTGTGACAGCCTAAACCTGGGACACACACAGCTGCAGAGTCAGCCGGCATCGTCTTCTGTTTCCTCTTGGGGAACAGGGCTGGGGGCTGGGGGTGCGGGCCAAGAGCGTACAGCCAGCAGGAGGGGCGTGGAGAGGCCGAGCCGCCACACAGCAGCTTTGGTCGAGATGAGGGGCCGCGCCCCACCCTGGGCAAGGGCCGAGGTGGAGGCAGGAGCAGGTGCTCACTGTCTTCAGAGGGCAGTGTGGGGTGGAGGGGCCTGACAGGGGCCTTGGGGAGAAACGGATGGAAACAGAGGGGCCCAGGCCCAACTGGCACCATGCAGCACACATTTCTGCAAAACCAGCTGCTTTCATTTTCTCTTCTCTCCCTTGAGGCGTCTATCACCTGTAACAGTCTAGAATTGATATATATAAAAACCATCAAATATGATCTGAGATATAAATTAACAAGTACAAGGCCTCACATTACATGATGTGAAAAGGCTAAAAACAGCGATAGAAACTACATTCATAAAAGTGCATCGTCAACATACAACGAAGGCTTTGGCTTGTTCTGTGCCCGTGGGGATGCAGGCACGCTGGCAGGGCTGCCTGCCACTCACCCCCAGCTCCTGGAGACACCCATCCCTGGGCACTGGCTTTTTTTTTCCTTTAATGACAACTCCCAAGGAAACTGGGTGTTGAGAGGGAGGAGCTCGAGCAATAGGCACATTTTGGAGGGGAGGGGCCGGAAGAAAGGACCAGCACCCAGGCTGAGGTAAACATGGCCAACTCTAAGCTGCTTGGAGATGCTGTTTCCCAGACCCCTGCTGCCATTCCTCCCCCAGGGGAGGAGCAAGAAAGGAAAGAGACTGAGACCTCCTAGGGGTGGACAAGGCTGGCTAAGGAAGAACAAAGCTGGTGGCAGCACATGGGCTTTCCCTTCTAGCAGACAGAGGGGGCTCTGGCCTGGCAGGTCACAACTCAGGCAGCCTGAGACACCTCCCCAGGCCCTCTGGGCTCAAGGCACCAGCCAGGCGAGATGCCCTCACTGTGCTGTCCATCTTCCCTTCCACTCCAGTGGGGGAACTGATGCCGGGCCGGAACACAGAGGCCATTACCTTCAGCTCTTCCCAGTCCAGCCCAGGCCCAAGCCCACAGCAGGGGTACTCAGAGCCCAGAGGGCACAGTCTCCAGTTTAGAAACTGGATACAGCATAAGAGTGACACCAACTTGTAAAACAGAGACAATTGCATTGACAAAATCAGGTCTCCACCCCTCCGTGGGGGCAGTTCCACATCTCAGGCCCCTGCTTATGGAGCAGGGTCACAGGGACAGGCGGGACAGAATCCTCCTTCCCTGAATAAGGCAGCATGACATTTGCTCCATTCATCTTTGGTAAAGGATGGGGCTGGCAGAGCTGACCGGGGCTCTAGGGAGGGCAGCCTGGGCCTCTGCCTGCCGTTGCTTGGGGGATGCTGGGCTTTACCTCAGGCTTGAGTGGGCTCATCCAGCCCCAAGACATCCTGGTGGTCTCCAGACATTGGGAGGAGAAACAAAATAACACTCTGAATGAAAATAACACTATTCATACCCTGGCATCAGTCCTATGCCCCTAGACCCTCTGGGCTTTGGTGCAGATTTTGCAGCGTCAGGATACAACCCGAGGGTGGGGCCCAAACGGCCACCTAGCATACTGTTCCCGGCCCTCTCAGGACACTGGGAGCTCTTGGGTCTGGCAGGCTGGGGACTCTCAGTCTTTGAGGCTGCAGCCACCCCACCCTAGCTCTCAGCCCCAGTGGCAGAAGGGGCACAGACAAACACTGGCTGGGCTGTAGCTCAGCTCCATGGTCCACAGCCTTGCCTGGAGAAGCAGCAATGTCGCTGAGCCCACAGCAGCCCCTTGCTTGTGTGGTAAGGGCGCCCAGCAACAGCGTGGACTCGCGAGCTCAGTACACGAGCTGTGCAAAGTGGTGTGTGAGCAGCTCCTCAGCTGAAGGTCTCTGGCGAGCCTCCACAAAAATGCGCCTCAGGAAGTCCCGGCCATGTTCAGAGATGTGGGAAGGCAGCTGAGGATTGGTGGGCTGGGTGGCGATCTTGAAAATGGCGGCCATAGCTTCATACTCTGCCCACGGTGGTTTCTCTGTCAGCATCTCCACCACAGTGCAGCCCAGGCTCCTGGAGAGACAGAAGCCCACGTCACCCCTTGGCCAGCCTGGGGCTCCCAGCTGTCCTGCCCACCACTGTGAAAGGAGGGCCTGTCTCAGAACACACCCAAGCACAGGAGAGGCCAAGCTGAGGGTTGGCATCTCTCAGATCCCCAAGGCCAGAGGAGGCTCAGAGCACTCTCGGCCCCTTGTCCACACGGCTTCATCAACCTACACATCCCCCCCCACCACCTACCTAGGTCATTCTTGAGCTTGGGGAAAAGAGAACAACTTAGCATTGACAGAACAGCTGCAAGATAACTGTATTAGTTTCCTACTGCTGTTGTCACAAATTACCACAAACTTAGTGACATAAAAACAACACAAATTTATTATCTTATAGTCCTGGAAGTCAGAAGTCTAAAATTAGTCTCACTGGGCTAAAGTCAAGGTGTTAGCTAG
Source organism: Lemur catta (assembly GCF_020740605.2). Taxonomy (NCBI): domain Eukaryota; kingdom Metazoa; phylum Chordata; class Mammalia; order Primates; family Lemuridae; genus Lemur; species Lemur catta. Next base: position 44,014,502 of record NC_059142.1, on the reverse strand, counting down.
CAGGGATGGTTCCTCTTGGAGGCTCTGAGGGAGGAATCCGTTTCCTTGCTATTTCCAGCTTCTAGAGGCCACCTGCATTCCTTGGCTCACTCCAGCCTCCTGCTTCCCCTGTCACACCTTCTGCTACTCACTCCAATCTCCTGCCTCCTTTTATAAGGACCCTTGTGAATATACTGGGACCACCTGGATAATCCAGAATCATCTCTTCATCTCAAAATCCTTAACTCTACATCTGCAAAGGCACTTCTGCCATATAAGATAACATTTACAGGTTCCAGTGATTAGGACGTGGACGTCTTTGGAGGACCATAATTCAGCCCACCATAATCACTTTCCAAGGAGAGAAACTCTCACAATTTCTGGGCCCTTGAGGATGGACATAAAGTTAGGCAGAGCAAATGCAAGCCATCTGGGCATGAGGAGAGAAGGCAGAAGTTGCTCTTATTTAGGCACTGATTCAGACCTTCAGAGTGGATCCTACATCTTTAATGGATTTTGCAAACATGTAGGATGTTTTCCATGCCCTAAGTTCCCGGCACTAACAGTTTGCTACTTGGGGTTAAAATGTAAGCCATCCAGGCCAGGCAATGGCTCACGCCTTTAATCCAAGTGGTCTGGGAGGCTGAGATGGGAGGATTACTTGAGGCCACCAGGAGTTTGAGACCAGCCTGGGCAACACGGTGAGACCCCATCTCTAAAAAAAAATTTAAAAAATTAAAAAATTAGCTGGGTGTGGTGGCACACGCCTGTAGTACTAGCTACTTGGGAGACTAAGGCAGGAAGATCACACTGAGCCCAGGAATTCGAGGTTATAGTGAATTATGATTGATTGCACCACTGCACTCCAGCCTGGGCAACATTTGAGACCCTGCCTCAAACAAACAAAACAAAACTACAACCAATCTGTCATATGTGCTACTGCACACACCAACACCCTTGCACACATGTAGCCTGGGCCCTAAGTGCACCCCCTTCTACCACACCTCAAAGTCCCCAAGGTGAGTTTCTAATTTAGCGCACTACAGCCCAGGCAGGGAGATGGGGTCCTGCACGTCCAGCACTCACCACACATCTGCCTTCCTTCCATAGCCCTCGCCACTGATCACCTCAGGGCTCATCCAGTAGGGTGTGCCAGTGACTGAGCGCATGCCTGTCCCCGACATGCAGATGGTCTGCAGGCGTTTGCTGGCCCCAAAGTCCCCCAGCTTCACATTCCCAGCAGAGTCTCGGAGGATGTTGGCTCCTGAGGCATGAAAGGGCAGAAGCTGTAACCTTGGACCCTCTTGCATTTTCTCCCAACCTGCCTCCCTCCCTCCCAGGTCAGAGCCGCTGGTGGCCCTACCACTGCGCACGGCCGGTGGTAACTACTCACAGCACGCAGTCTAGCAAAGGGAAGCCTCAGACCTGCTGTAAAACATGACCCCTGCCACAGCCAACATGTGCAAAGAACTTGGTATTTTCCTAAGTTGCTCACCCAATCTTCACACCAGTCCCCCAAGGAAGCAACTGGGGTCCGACTTTTCAGAAAGTTCAGAATGGTTAAGTCATTAAATGGTAGACTTGAACCCAGGTGTTGGGGCCTCTGTGCAGCCTGACCCCTGCTTACCCTTGATGTCCCGGTGAACAATCATGTTGCTGTGCAGGTAGGACATGCCCTCCAGGATCTGCCGGGTATACTTCCGGGTCACACTCTCCGTCAGGGCTCCGTAGGCCTTCAGCTGGTCCTTCACCGAGCCCTACCAGCCACAAGGAGTCAGAGGGAGTCCCCTCAGGGGAGGGGTATGGGAAGGGGGCAAGGTTATTCCAGCCCTTAGCATTGCAGCAAAGGTGTGATTCACCCAGTTTCTACTTGCGACATTCTAGGCACTTTGCCAGGAGCTGCTGGGCAGCTTGGAGAAGAGTATGAACCAATCTTTCCCTCAAGCAACGTACAACCAAATCCAGAACAGAGGCCCCTGCTCCAGGTGAAGGCTATACTTATTGGACGGTGCGCCAGCCCTGCCAGCCTCTGGTGAGGGTTGGGCCTGGGGCAGTTCTCATCTCACACTACACTGCAACCTGAGGCAGGGCATTCCTGACCCTAAGTCCTGCTATCACCTCTGGAGCCTCAGGTGGTCAGACTGATGTCAAAGGTGACCCTTCTCCCGCAGTCCCCAGGTCAGGCCCCACGTGCATTCAAGGGGCACATACCCCTGGCATGTACTCCATGAAGATGGTCAGGGTCTTCTCAGCACGGTCCCGCAGACAGCCGTAGTACTGCACAATGCGCTCATGCTGCAAGTTCTTCAGCAACTGGATCTCACATTCCAGAGCACTCACCTCCTAGGGGAAGAGTGAGCAGTCACCCTCAGCCCTCAGGGCTTCAGTTCTGCCCGCCTGGGCTCAGCTCAGCTTGCCCTAGTCAATGGCCTTACAGGGGTCTGCCTTGGGGACTTCCACTGGAGAAAAGGGGGACTCTTTCAACTGTCTGGCCCTTAGCCCCAGTGCTGGGCAGCCTTTGGGATGGTGGCACTTCCATGCCTGGAAGAAGGCGGCCAGGCAGGTGGGAGAAGGGGTTGTGGGTGCTTAGTTAAGGTAATTGCTATATTTGTCCACTCAATTTGAAGTGTAGGCCACATCCAAAGCTGAACTCCAAAGAGGGGTCATAAGATTCCTCCTTTAGAGCTGGACTAAGCGGGTGAACCTCAAGGCTCCTTCCTGGGCTGAGGGAAGGAGAGAGGTATCTGTTTGGTGGAGGGGACAGGCCATCTTTGTGGCACTGGTCATGGCCTCTCAGTCTGGGTTGTTTGGAACTTTGGTATCGACTCAGTTCCTCATACTCAATCCCTCCCCCGGGTGCTTGGTGCTCTGTGGACCACAGTCCCTTCACCCCTCAGCCAGGGCCAGGGTGGACAGCAAGGCAGCCTGGGAGGAAGAACGACAGGGAAAGCAACTATTCTGTGTAATGAGACAGGCCTTTCTGTTGAAAAGGGGGACTGAAAGGCCATGGGGAAGGCAGTACCTTGCTTGTCTCAGGACTATCTGGGTCAAACTGGACCTGCTTGGAAGCAAGTTCTCGTCCTGTGTCCACATCATAGCACAGATAGACCCTGCCAAAGGCTCCCTGACCCAGGAGCTTCCCCCGGCGCCAATTGATGGGGGCACTAGGAGCTACAGAACAGAAGGAAAGAGCATTATTTCATGTACATCATTTATTGGTATCCTACCTCATTTTCTAGATGCTCTGTAATAGGACCTCTGGCTCAGTGTCCCCCCTTACCCAGCACCATCACCACCCCACTCTGGAGCACACCAGTGCCCTGGTCAATCAGACCTTAAGGTCAGAGTCCTGAGAAGCAGAGGGCTGGCTAAAGTCATGTTAAATGCTCTTCTGCATTGATCAAATATCTTTATTTCCAAAGCCCCTAAATATTTTAATATGGCAGGGATTAAGGGTGTGCTCTTCAGTTTAAACATGGAAAAACTAAAGTCCAGAAAGGAGAAGTGGCTTGTCACACAATAGTGGATCAGGCCTTGGGTCCTGGGGGTCTGATGCCCACTCCAAGGCTCTTCAAGTGTGGTGAGGATAGGCTAGAGCTGCTGCCTGCTGAGCCTAAGGGTCCCAGTGGCCTGGCCATGCTCCCAGCTCAGCAGCTTGTCGGAGATGGCCTGGGCTGTCTCCCCCTAGCCAGGGACAGCTCCTCACACTTGGTTGGGACATTCCTCTCCTGCACAGAAAGGGCGTTCTCGCTGTCTGCACTCCGCAGGCGCCCACGGGGGTCCAGGTATTGCACAGCCAGACCCATGTTCTCGCCATTTGTGCTCAGGGAGCGGCTGGACGGCACCAGGGTGAACAGGTTGCCTTGATGACGCCGTATTCGGGGAAATGTTCTTCTGCCTGAAAGGGTGCAGGGACCAGAATAGAGCAAGTCAGACCCCTCGCCACAAGGCCAAATGTGCAAACCAGGTCCTTTCTATAAGTAATAGATACCACCAGCTGCAGTCCATCCTATCTGCCCTGCCGCCTGACTCATGCCACAAAGGCTGCTGTCCCAGGCATCCCAAGAATCAGGACAGAAACAGAAATTAGGAAGAAGCCTGTCTGATTCAGGGAGTCCTGGCCAAAGGAAAGGCACAGGGCTGGCCTATAGGCCCCCAGTTGCTCACAAGGCCAAGCCACAGGTAAAGGCTCTGTTTTGCTCGAATCTTGCTCCTCACCCCTCTGCATGGCCCCAGTCTGTCTGCTGCTGCAGGGAAGAAGAGGGCTTCGGAGAGGTGGTGCTCCTGGAGCACGCCATAGACAAAGGTCAGAGTTCCCAGTGGCAACATCTTGATCTACAAATATCGCTCTCCCTATCTGGCTTTTTTGTTTTTTCTGTCTCCTGTGCCTTAAGTCTTGGGCCACAATTCCTCAGGAATAAAGGAAAACACAGGGTTTGGAGTGCCTGGGCCCAGGCCCCTCATGATGGCTTTTCTGTGGCGACTTTTCCACGGTGGAGCTCTAAGCACTCCTTTCTTGAGGCAGCCAGCAGAGGGCAGGGTGTAGGTGCACTCACCATCATTGTAGTCCTTGTGGTGCATAGACACATGGTAGCGCCGGGGGTAAGTTCCACCTTTGACCCCTTTGTCATATAGCTGAGTTTCCCGATCTGAGTAAGACAAGGGAATCACTGGCTTCTGGGTAGGTCAAAGTGGGAGAATCATTTAAGCCCCCAGGTCACCTGAGGCCTCAGAGCAGCAAGCCCAAGGAAAGTTACCAACTCAGAGTGGTCACACCACAAGTGTCTGTGGCCCCACCCAGACACCCTGCAGCACCCACCCAGGCTCTGTGGAACTCACCCGAGTACTCCTGTCTGTTGTCAGGGAAGCTCTGGGCTCGGGACATTCGTGATTTCCGGAAGGAAGGGCTAGAGAAAACAAAAAGAAATCACAAAATAGACCTCCACGTACTTCCAGAGCAGCCCAGCAGGGCATCCAGTTGGCCTCCCTATCTAACTCCCTCCCATAGCACTGGGTGAGGGGAGCAGAGTTTGAGGGAAAAGGCCCTTTTCTGAGCCCAGCCTCCTCTTTCCACCCTCCCTTCACTAGTCTGAGGCCCAAATCTGACAGGAAAATCTCTCATCCTACCGCGCTCCAGCCTGGCTGCACACCCCTTGCCCTTCTTGGACTTTCTTCCCACCTCTGTAACAGGTGAAGAGCTGCAAGAGAATCCTTTGCCCAGGGCAGTAACAAATAGCAACAACATCATAGTTTACAGATTGCTGTTCTCTTACCTATTTTACAAAGTGAGCTTTTTCTCCTGTGAGGTAGGAGATATGGTATAATAGCAGGTCTCAATGACTAAACAGCTGCTATACTGTTTCTAGTCTTCACAGACACCCCAGAGGTTAGGTATTACACAGCCCTATTTACTTGCCCAAGGACACAGCTAGTAAGCAACAGAGCCAGACTTCAAATCTAGGTCTATGATTCCAAAGTCCATGTTCTTGCCACTAAACCAGGCATCTTCCTTTCAAACTAATCACATCATCTCATTTTAGAGATGGGAAAACTGAGGAACAGAGAGGTTAAGGGACCTGTCTGAAGCCACTCAACTAGTATCTGGTGGAACTGGGACTGGATCTAGGTCTATCTGGCTCCAGATCCCATGACCTTCCCCATCAAGAGAAGATGAGAACACTAAGCTCAAGTCAGGCCCAGGCCTCAAGGAAGTTAGTCCAGATCATTCCTAATAGGAAGAAAACAAAGCATTGTAGGGACAGAGGAAAAACCTCAGAATAGAGTAGGTAAGTTCAGCTGTCTTTCCCAGCATCCACATGGCTGGCCCTTTCCCTTACACAAGAGTGCCTTCTGAGAAGGCCACAGGGGTGGAGAGAGCTGACCCTACTGTTTTCCAACTACTACACCTTCTGTAGTCCTCCCCTCCTGGGCTCCCCCCACCAAAGCTCAGGAGACAGACAAAAGTCAGAGTCAGTCCCTGCCCTGGCAGAGCCTTCAGTCTGTGGCAGCAACCTCTGGCACTCTTACCTGTGCCTTCCTCCCCTGGTTGGAGAGCAAGCCCAAAACAAGGATAGATATTGGAAACCAACAAGTAACTATGACTGCATTCTATGATATCTAGAGGGAAGACAGTGCTCATCCACGCTCCAGTCTGTTAGGAGAGATAGGACAAGTTTGGCCACAGTCGCAAGATCACTACTCACATGAACAATCAGTTCCACAAAGGAAAAAAGAAATCCCGAAACCTGCTCCATCGCCTCTGACCATAGCCCTAAGCCCAGCCAGACGTGATCAAACATGCTCTTGGGCATAATGAGGTTGAGGCGAGGGAGTGGCGGGATCAGTGCCAAGGCCTGTTCCCAACATACCCCTGCGCAGAGCCATTTGGCATGTAAAGGACAGCACTTGTTTCCTCCCCAAGTGTAAGAACAAGATACACAGCTAGCAGGCAGTGTGGTACTCTGGACAGTCTGGATGTTTTGTTTTCTGATTTCAGTTTCTTATTGTCCCAGAAACACTTAAAGAAAAAAATGGAAGCAAACCAATGGATGACAATTCAGTTTTCCCCCCAAAATATTGATGATCCACTGCTTCTCAGTTCAGATCACAGCAATGAGGCCAAAAGTGCAAGGATACTTCCAGCATTATATTATGTGGAAAGTTAAAACATGTAAAGCACTTAGAACAACACAGCACTTAATAAATGAGCTGCTATTTTATGAGCTAGTATTACATTTATTAAATTATGCAAACACAACATTCTCATGGCTTTGGGAAATAAGGAGAGGGCTTTCCTAAGAAGTATGATGTTTTAACCCTGAGCCTAGCTCAGAGACACACACTAGCTAACTCTACTTCCTCAGACAGTTCCAAAAACACCCATGTATCACCCCCCAAACCACCCATAGTCCCATACCTGTCTGCTGACCTGTCCAAGGATTGGCAGCTCCCCGACAAGGAATTTTCTGCACTGCTCAGGGGATCCAGCATCTGTAAGGCAAATCATAAAATAAAACCATAGCCCTAGCACAAATCCCAGCCAGGTGACCCAGGCTTTATGACCCAGTCGGGGCCAGCAAATGGTCCTTTTTGTCAAAATATGAAGTGCCCTTTCTCTCCCCATGCAGTGGGAAGAATGGTTAATAAGGTACCATTCTCCCCTTTAGTTTGAAGGGCAAGTTTCCAGGACGCAGAAAAATGCTTGGCTGGCATCCCAAGGAGCTCTGCCAGGAGAGCAAAGCCAAGATGCTGCTTCTCTTGTTGGCATTTTCTTGGCTCATTAACATTGAGACCTGGCACTAGAGATGGTACTACCCTGTAGAGGCTTCCAGTGAATTTGGGTGGGACCTTAATGCTTCTGTTTACACTCCATAATTTATAATTTACAAAGACAAGTATTGCCTCATTTCACAGATAAGTACTACAGCCCTAGAAAGGTGAGGAGACTTGTCTAAAAAAGTCATAAAACTAGTTAGTGCACAGCTGGTACCAGAACAAAAACTTCCCAGTTCCTGGTTCCATGCAGAGGTAATAGGTATCTATATAAATTATTTCTCTGGCCCCTGGTCAAATGAAGTAACAAAAAGCCTTCAGAATAGCTTTTCCTCCAATTAATCTCCTGCAGGGTCCACCCCTTCCATTTTCTCTGTGCAGAAAATTTCAGAGACTTCATCATCTGAGCTCCAACATTAAATGTTACACAGGGAAGCAAAGTATCAGAATTATGAAAATTCACTAACAACCTTCATAAAATTAGTTTCCAACTAAAATATCTTTTCCTATTTAATACTATCCCCACTCATAATTTTAAATGCTTTAGGTCATATTGTCATATATGATCTTTAAAAATCTGCCAATCAAGGCAAATTAACTGCAAAGTAAAACTGCAAATCTTGCTAAGGATACAGGATGTCCCAAAGTAAATGAAACCAACATGGGAAAGAATTGCTCCTGATCCATGAAGTGCATGCTTGGCAAAGTTAGACCAGCTAACAGAAAAAGAGAAAATGGGTGATTATAACAACACAGCAGGTATGATGGAGGAGGAAGAATACCAAAGGCTCAAGAGAGGCCCTGGGGAAAATGCTGACTCCTGTGAATGCTCTTGCAAAAAAATGACCCTCTTTATGACAGTGCTGCAGAAGTCAAGGGGGAAGTAAAGGAAGTTACATTGTGCTAGCATAGTTTTTGTTAGAAAAATTAAGCAGAAAAAATTAGCATGAATCATGCTTTGTTCATTCTAAAAATTAGCAAACAGATGCAACTATTACCTAAATCTGATTAAAGAAAAATGAAATAAATTTATCTTAGTTTCACTTTTCAAGAAAGTCCCAGTGGAATATTCTTTCACTACATACTATACTGTTTTTGCTCCTGTTAAGTGGATTTATCTTGAATGGCCTGTTACCAGGAGCAATCCTCTTTAACTAAAGGGGTAGATACTGGGGAAGGACCTTGGCAATCCCCAGCTGCCACCTGCCATGGCCTCTTTCTAAAACGTTTGTTCTCACTAGGAATGAAATCCTCCCATGCCTTCCAGGGCCAGGCAGGTAAAGTATAGAAGTGAAGGGGGTAGGGCACAGGACCATAGGGAGAGACAGAGACCAAAGGCAATAGAGGTCATTTGCAATTTCTGGGATTTTATATCTAAGTCACCCCTAGAACAGCTGATGTTCAGAAGTGCTTAGGTTAGAGAAACCAGAAGAAAAGATGGTCAGGAAAATGCCCAAGAAGGGAATGTATAGTTAAAGGCACTCCAGGTCACTGTTCCAAACATGAAGTTATCTAGAAGGCAGGAGTACAGAGGGAGAAGAAGAGTGTAAAGGGCTTCTCTTAGCCTGTATGTGGTTGGTTTTTTTTTTTTTGAAATGGAGTCTCGCTCTGTCACCTGGGCTAGAGTACCATGGTATCAGCCTAGCTCACAGCAACCTCAAACTCCTGGGCTGAAGCGATCCTCCTGCCTCAGCCTCCTGAGTAGCCGGGACTACAGACGCATGCCACCATGTTAGAGATGGGGTCTCACTCTTGCTCAGGCTGGTCTCAAACTCCTGGGCTCAAGGGATTCTCCTGCCTTGGCCTCCCAGAGTGCTAGGATTACAGGTGTGAGCCACTGTGCCCAGCCTTATATGTTCGAATAATAAAACAAAAGTTACAAGAATCAGTTTTTTATAAAATCTCCCACGTGATGGCTCCGGCCATTCTGTTGGGCATTTACCCTTAAGAAATTTCCCCTTCTCAGACCAAATCCCAGAAATTATAAGAACTGACCTTTCTCTTTGCAATCAAAGCAAGCTTGCTGAAAAGACCAGAATGAAGCCAGAGGTCTCGCCCTTGCTGGCTCACCCACTTAAGCGAATTGCCATTTTCATCAAGTAAGCCACTGGTTAAAAACCAAAGTCATTAAAATGGCTGAGCCATTGTGGTAAACACAACCTAAGGTGACTCCTCCCCCACAATAAAGGTTTATGTTGTTTTAAGATTCTAACTTTGTGGTGATTTGTTATGTAGTGATAGATAACTAATGTAGCTGTCTGCCGTCATAGAAAATCACCCTAACCAACCCTACAGTGTAATTTGGATATGGTTTACTCCCTACCTTTGATCAAGAAATAGCAAAACTAAAATATAACCAATGAAAAACACAATCTGTCAGTTTAGGACTGGTCATGTGCTAGAACTGCTGAAATGAAGACAGGCAGTTGCAAGGATGTACACAAATAGCAGAGTGGTATTCTGCAGGGGACCAGTGAGAGGACCACAAAGAGGGAAAATCTATCAAGTGCTCACCCAATACCAAGAAGGCTAGGCAGACTAGATCCTATCTTTGGCAGGAATTGATATTTGGCCTTTAGAAAGGAATAATCCATATTTGGCCAGGCCTGGCTTATAAAAGAGCTATTTGGTAGGGTTCAAGTCCCTCAGGTCTGCACTGTGCCCACCAAGAACCCCCCGTTATAACCTTGGTCTGACACACGCCATGGGCACACCCTGGTTACCCGCCCCCATACTCACGCACTGTTCGCTGGTCTCTGGAATGAATTCCCCCTCACTGTTGATGCTGGTGTAGGACCCCTGCCGGGCAATGTGCTGCTGCCGTTCAGGAACGTAGCCAGGGGGAGGTGAGCTTCGGCCAGGGTTCTGGGAGCCTAGAGCACAGAAACGAGGCTTTTGACAACAGAGCCCAGGATGCGCAGCCCGAGCGATACTGGGCTCTAGAGGTCAGGGATATGACTCAGGTGGGTCATGGCACTAAAGTCTAATATGCTCCACCTCCCTAATAGGAAATGAACACCACATATGGAACAGGCACTAAAGCATATATGACCAAGAATGTTGACACAAAACATAAACTAAAATAACCCTTATGAAAATAATTTAAGCTGGCAATCAGACCAGTTCGTTTTTTCTTTTTTTGGGGGGGGAGGCGGGGGGAGACAAGGTTTCATTCTGTTGCCCAGGTGAGAGCACAGTGCCTGATCATAGCGTGCTGCAGCCTTAAAGTGATTCTCCTCCCTCAAGTCTCCCAAGTAGCTGGGACTATAGGTATGTGCCACCATGCCTGGCTACTTATTTTAATTTTTGTAGAGACAGGGTCTCACTATGTTGCCCAGGCTGGTCTTAAATGCCTGGCCTCAAGCAATCCTCCTGCCCCAGCCTACCAAAGTACTGGGATTACAGGTGTGAGCCACCATGCTTGGCCCCAGATCAGCTTTAAAAAAAACCCTCGTATATTCCTTCATAATGCCACCCTTTCTTCATAATGTCACTCTTTTCCTCTAGAACACCAATGCCATTTCCTCTTATACTAAGAAGAACCTAGGAAAATGATCACTACATTGGCCTAGCCCTCTTGAGCTTTGGGTCCCAGTAGCGTTTTGAGGTTGGGGGCCAAGGAAAGGTAACTGGATATAGCTGGACACGTCTCTCTGCTGCCCTGTCCTCCCAGTGTCTCCCCTTACTTTAAGTTTTCTACCTGTATCAGATAAGAAGGCCCTCCCAATGGTCTAGCCAGGAACTAGAGGTAGCCTCCTCCATCCCTACCCACTCCCATACTTCCCAGCTACTACAAGTAAAGATAGTATCTTGCATTTATGTAGTGCTTTACTTTTTGTTGACATTCACAGAAGTTGCCTCATTTGAGTTTCAACATTCCCCCAACAGAGGTTTGGCAAGTATTTTCTGAGTACCTGCTAAATGGCAGGCATCCTGCAAAGTATTTTCACATTTGCTACCTCACTTAACCCTTTCAACAATCCTGAGAGGCATGCATTGGCTTTACTTAACAGAGGAGGGAACCGAGACTCAAGCAACTTTACATTTCTTAAAAAAAAAAAAAAAAAAAAAAAAGCACAGTTTTAAGAAGCAGAAATTATCCTGTTTTAAAGGTGAGAGAATATAAAGCTAATTTACAGGTACTTCTGCCACAACAGCTTGTAAGATAGAATGGTTTATCATCCTAACATCAACGAATGACATGGATATGCAGTAATGCTTTTCAGTCATAAGGGATTTTGAGGCTGAGAAATCAGGTCTCTGTACTCCTAGCTTAAGAGCGTTTTCTGACTGATTCTGTTGCTTTGTATGATCAGAAAAGCAGACAAAAGTAAGGTCAAAAGTTGGCATCTTTTTTCCTTCCTAAGCTCACCAGACAAACCAGAAGGGCCAATCTTCAACCAACACACAAATATTTCTAGCAGTTTCAAAACTTAAAAATAGGGCTCTTATCCTGAGCCCTTTTCCTGTTCTGGAAGAAACAAATTTATCCAGTTGTGTAGAAAACCAGAGACATGCAAGCCCACCTCTCCCTTACAATCCAGCAATTCCCAGACACAGGGAACAGCAGAAGTACTATCCCTTGACAAAGCAGGCTACTTTCCTTTCTGGCTGGTTTCTCCAGTCTAGTTCAGGGGCTGTAACATTAGGTTTTCTGAAATGGAACTGCAGGCAAGATGTTCTGTGGGAATGGCTAAGAAAGAAAGACCTGGGGAAGAACCTGACTCATTCTATCCAACTACAAGCAACTGCCAACTCCCTCCTTTCTTTTCTTTTTTTTTTTTTTTTTAAGAATGGTCTCACTGGGTTGCCTAGCCTGGCCTCAATCTCCTGGGCTCAAGTGATCCTCCCAGCTCAGCATCCCAAGTAGCTGGGACTACAGGCATGTGCCACTGTGCCCAGATTACCTCTTGATAGTACCCTAGTCTAGACCAGTTTTAGAAGGAAAATTTAGGTTGCACAGTTTTATATATCTCTCCTCTCGATCAAAAGCTCACGTGGAGCCACTCAGCCCGTGCTCTGGAAGTAGAGATGGTACACCAAGGACTATGCATCTACTGCAGAGGCTGCTAAAGAGCCCAGTCAAGGTTCTGTGAACGTCCTGGAAGAGAGGGTAGGCCTAACAAATTGCTGCGGCTCAGCAAAACTGCCATGAAGACACCTCCCACTATTCCAAGGACCCTCATAAGGAAGAAAAATACTTCATAGAAAAAAAGAATGACTAGGACGGTCACTTTTTGAAAGGCAGTTTCTAGTGAGTTTAAACTATTTTTTCAATGTCCTTCAAGAAACTGTCTCCTTTATTCTTTCACATGAAGTCAGCCTTTCAGAACATATGGCTCATCTGGTTGTACAGAATATATTTTAAAGAATTCGCCACCAAAAACACTTCCAGTCTCTTCTTGGAGGCATCAACCCAGTCTCCCTCCAAGGAGATGTCTCAGGAGGGAAGGCTAACGTGGGGCATTCAGCAATCTGGCTTCCCCACGTGACTCCAGAGCAGAAGCCAGAAACAAAATTGCTCTGAAAACAGGCAAAGAATTTTGCTGGATTTCCTGTCTCAACATCTCACACACACAGTACAGGCAACCAATTCTGAGATGAAGTGGTACCTGAGCCATGCCTTTCTAATGATCTCAAACAGCCCACGGAAGAGAGTCTGTCCATGTTTCCTAAGCCCTATCAGAAACTGAAGTTGCTCTGAGTGTAAATTTAGGGATATTGTGCCACGAACAGAGCAATGAAACCAGCCAAAGCAATTTTTTTTCCTTTTCTTTTTTCAGAAAAGACTTTGTCACCTCTCATTTAACCTTTACAACACCGCTGCAGTGGAGGTGCATTATTATCACCCACATCGTGCAGAGGAGGAACCTGAGGTCCAGAGCCATAAAGTGACTTAATGTAGGGCTGAGGCTAGAAAACAAGCTTTGTAACTCCCAGCACAGTTCAGCCAAAGCAATTTTGGGGCCATAATTTATTTCCGAAAAGGGCAGGCCTGCTGCTGAACAGTAGCACAAGGAAAAATTTCTTCCTAAACTGATTGGGCCATTCGTTCCCCAGGAGTGATCCATATAGAGGATAGGGATCCCATCCATGAGGAAGTATAACAGTCTTTCTGCCAGGCACAAGAGGGAGGCTTACATGGGGATTTCTTGACAGCACAGGAAAAACATAGTGCCATGTTTCATGCAGCTCAAATTCAAGGTTGTTTTGTCCATGGTCATTTGTGAGTTGGAGGCCAGGGATACAAAATGCCATTTAGCCAACAGAGGGCTCGAGGGCAAAGACAAGATGGAGTTAAGGAGAAATCTGGACCAAGGATAAGAAAACTACTCCACTATCCAGTGACCCAGATGTCAAAGATCCATGTGCCTGGCTACTTCCCTTGCCAGTGTAACACAAAATTCCAGTGCAACCATGAAAAAAGGATGGTTTTCTTAAGTTCTACAATGCCTCAAAACATAGAGCACTATTTAACCCTTTGCTTACAGACATTAGCCTAGTGCCTGCTTCCTACTTTTGGCTTTGGATAACATTTTAGTAGCCCACAAGTTCTGTGGCAATTCAATCCATATGCTGGTAACATTTGTTAGCAGCAGAAGCAACCCTAAGGAGGTAAGCAAGGTGGATCAAAAAAAGCCTAAGCTTTGCAATTAGATGAACATAGGTTCAAATCAGGCTTCGGGCCAGGCATGGTAGCTCACGCCTGTAATCCTAGCACTCTGGGAGGCCAAGGCAGGAGGATCACTTGAGCTCAGGAGTTCGAGACCAGCCTGAGCAAGAGCAAGAACCCGTCTCTACTGAAAATAGAAAAATTAGCCAGGTGTGGTGGCATGCGCCTGCAGTCCCAGCTACTCAGGAGGCTGAGGCAGGAGGATCACTTAAGTCCAGAAGTTTGAGGTTGCTGTGAGTTAGGCTCATTCTACAGCACTCTACTCAGGGCAACAGAGTGAGACTCTGTCGCAAAAAAAAAAAAAAAAAAGAACAGAACAGAAAAATCAGGCTTTGCCACTCATTAGCTGAATCATTTAAACTCTCACCTTAATTTCCTCACCTGCAAAAATGGGGAGAACTATCTACCTCATAGTTTTTTGGAAGTTATAAATGTGGTGGCACAGGCACACATCTACATAATGCCATCTCATGGCAGGAACTCCACAGAATCCCATTTGTTTCCTTCACTTTATGTAGCAGATGTAATAGGGTAGGCTCAAGATCTAGTCCACCCTTCTAGCATGACTTCCTGTGTTTCAGAAGCTAATTAGATAAAAGTTATATTTCTAAGACTTCCTTTTGGTTTAGCCAATCAGATGCACTTGGATGAGACTTAGAGACTTCCTGCTATTCCTGTTGCTTCTGGGAGCAGTCACAGAAGCCTTTGGTTTTTCTGCCACAGCATTTGCAGAGGCTCCACACCTGGTCCCTAGCTTTGCCGATGTCAAGAGACAGGTGTGGACCAGAGCTGAGGGGCACCGAGTTTCTGGACTGGTGGCTTCCTGATTACAGAAGAAGAAGGAGCTCCATGGTGTGTCTTAACCTAAAGCCTGCTTTTCTCACTCCCCCAATGATTCCATAAGCCAGAATGTACACTGAATCTCTTCCTTAAACTAGCTAGAGTGGGTTCTCTTCTGTGCAACTGAACCCTGACCAACACTCTGGAATGGTATTATACATTTTACCTAGAACAAATAAAAAATGTCTCTTGTAAGGGATTGATTATAGGGAAAGAAAAACTTGACTTACTGATGGAATCTCAGACATTGGTCCAAACTATGCCCAAACAGGATGAACTGCCCTCAGTCTGTTACATGGAGTGTCTAAGGTAAGACCTCCCTGGGATAAAATATTCATGGTCCCCCGGACACCCATCCACTCCTTCACCAGCTCCACTGAACTCTCCCCTGGTTTTGCAGGTGGGATGGGACTAGCTCATGAGGCCAGAACTACAGAACCAGGAGGGCCTGGGGGAAAATAGCAAAGGCTTTCTGAGCTTTTATTTCTAGCCAGAGACTTTCACTTTTTCCAATCCACACTGTGCCTGCAGAGAGCCAGCCTTGTTATCTGATGGGCGACATGCCAGGGGCTATTGTGCACAGGCCCACAGCCTGGAGCAGGAAAGGGAAGTCTCCCCAAACCAATGGCTATCAGAGGAAGCGAATGGAAAAACCAGGAGTTGGCAGAACTGCTCCATGGCATTTTCAGTTTTGTTTTTATCTTCATTTCAGAAATTGGGAGCCAATGAGATGCATAACAGCAGTCAAGAACAAGTGAGACGGGGAGCTGAACAGGACAGGACACTGGACCATAACACTCACTGATGGTCACACACTTATCAGGAGTGACAGCAATGAGCCTGACAGCACAAAGCACAGTGCTATGCAAAACAGCTCATTCCATAGGCCCCAGAGGGCAGGCACAGGAAGGGGTCACAGGTTCTCTGGGACACCCTTCCCTGGCATTTCAGCTTGATCTTGCTCTAGCCTCACCGGGCCATTTGAGCCAAGGGCACAATGTGAGATGGGCATCTCAGCACCAGCTGAGCAGCAGTCCTCTGTTCAGAGTGGCCCACAAGTGAATGAAGACATTCAACACATAAGGAGAAGACAGGGGTTCAAGCTGCCAGCTGCTTGCATTCTTCCCCGGGCATGCTAGCTCTCTGCGAGCCTCCTTAACCCAGAGAGGCAGAGGCAGAGATAAACTCAGCCTAAGATATGTTGATTCTTTTGCTCTGTACTCTGACCCAAAGCTGAAAGAGAGGCTCTCAGATTCTGGCCTTTCTCATACTAGAACCCTCATCAGGAAGCTGATGCAGTCAGGAAGTTACCTCCGCAGGGAGTTCTGGAGCTTTGGGTCAGTGTTAATGTGCAGGTCATTGCAAGTACAAAGAGATAGCTTTTTTTAGCCATCAACTATTTGCTAAATCCTTTTCTCTCTTGAGGGACAGATGAGATGGGGAGAGGAGTCAAATCTTTTTTTCTTCCTCAACACAATTTTAACCAGTATTTCCCAATATGCTCACACTGGACCAGACTGTGCAGAACAGTGCTTCTCAACACTTTCATCCCATAAGACCCTGTGTTTCCACTTTCAAAATTCCTATTTTATTTTAAAGTTGCTATCACCACTAACCAGCTTCTGGTCTCATCTAGCATGGCAAAAGAATTTATAGTGAGAAGGAGACAAAAAAAACCTTTGGAAGTAAAGGAAGCTGACCATTTTGTTTTCACGTGTGTGGTCGCTACCTCTGCAGTCTTGGTTTCTACCCTTTCAAACCTCTACCAGGACTAGAAGCTGGTCCTACGCACCGCTAACTCTTTACTGCCCAGTTGTCGCCATAAGTCATGTCATCCTTTCAACATTCCTTTTTTTGTTCTCTGCCAGAATATTTCCTCCTCTTCCCTCAGAGACAGAAGGCTCCCGCCACCCCCAACCCCACTCCTTGCCAAGGCACTGTAAGCCTGGGCTGCTTGATTCATCTCCTGCAGGAGTCAGCTCCCCCATGGCCTCCTCTTCACCACCTTCAATCTCTCTTTTTCAGTCATCTTTATTCCTCCCTTCAAAAACTTGCTCAGATCTCTAGTCTGAAAACATCCTGACCTCATTTCTGCTGCTGCCTTAAGCCACAAACCCACCTCTTTTTTCTTTTACTATCAAATTCCTCGAAAAACCTGACTGCCTCCACTCTGGCTTATCTCATTGTGGGACAAAATGGCAAGACAAGGAGAAAGATGGAATAAGAACAGGGCAAAGGCACTTAACAAGATGCACTAGACCAAGCAGGAGTCAGAATGTGGCAGGGACAAGTCCTTTAGCCGAGGCTTGGCTACATAGCTTATGGGCACCACCCAATGTATTACAGAAGAATGGTGCTTGAGCTCAGCTTCAAAGGTAGGTAGAATTTCCGTAGGCAAAGATATGAGGAAGGACATCACCAGGTAGGGAAATTCCATCTGCCTTCCTAGCCAACTCCCCACACAGAGATTAACTCCTTTACCAGCAGGTTTTTTGTTTATTTCTGTTTTCTTAGCATGAACTAGTTTAACAAACTAACCAGTTTGAAAAAAATTAGAATTCAGGGTATGTATATTATAATGAAAAAAACAAAGGATGAACATAATAGCTGGTTTCAAATATTTGAAAACCTGTCATATGAAAGATCTTCTCTGTGTTATCTGTATTGCTCAGGAGAGCACTGCTAGAATCAGTGAGTAAAGTGAGAGAAGGCTAATTTTCAATTGAAAATAAGGAAGAATTTCAAATAAATGGAGATGTCTAAAATTGGATTGGGCTATCTTGCACTTCCTCATCTTCGCAAATGTGGCAATGGGAACTGAATGACCTGGATCTTGCAGCCTCTCACTAAATATATTCACTGGTATGTTAATGTTGATGGTGACAGAGAGGGGAGAGGAAGTAGGTGGGAGGTTGACTTGCTAAGGCTCACCAACCAGAGACTTCTCCTTTGACCCCATTTTCTACTGCTAGGACTTTTCCTAGTCCATCATGCTTTAACCTTGACTCCTCTCTCTTCTTATTTCCCTTTACTTCTAGAAAGCCTTATACTATACCAGCACATAGCAAGCACTCAGACATTTGTAAATGAAAATGACAGGTTTGTGTCTCTTACCCTTGGTCTGTCCTTTCCAACCTGGCTGGTCCATGTAAGGCCTCCTCCCCACATTCCTAATTTCCTTCCCTACTCCTCTGGTCACTCGTTTCCTGTGTTCTTTACAGTAGGGATCCCCAACCTATAGTGAGTCGTATAATTACTTCATTATATATTACAATGTAATAATAATAGAAATAAAGTGCACAACAAATGTAATGCGCTTGAATCCCAACACCATCCCCCCTACCCCCTGGTCTGTGGAAAAATTATCTTCCATGAAAATGGTCCCTGGTGCCAAAAAGGTTGGGGACCATTGCCAGGCTTATCCTCCTCCTCTTACTGGCCATGAAGTGTTAGTTTCTAAGGCTTAGTTCTAGGCCCTCTTTTCTTCTCATTCTATAGTCTTTGCTTAGGTATTCTCCGCTGGGGCCAAAGTTTCAACTTGACACTTTCCAATTTTTTTCTCCTGGCCTGCTTTTTTCCCTCTGAGCAAGGGACCTGTATATCTAATTGCCCATTTGATATCTCCTGTTGCTGTCTTAAAGGCACTTCAACATCAACATGTTTAAAACATTAGGTCTGCCCCTTCCCAGCACCTGAAACCAGGCTCTCTTCCAGTACTTCTGTCTCAGTGAAAGGCAGTGCAATCTAACCAGCTCCATAAGGCAGTAACTTACCTCCCTCTCTCTCAACACCTGCCAATTCAACCCAATATCACAGTAGTTCGTAAGCCTTTTAATCTTAGAGCCCCTTTACACTTTAAAACCGAGGACACTTAAAAGCTTTTATTTATGTGAGATGTATCAATTGATATTTATTGTATTAGAAATTAAAGCTCAGAAAATGTTAAGACATTTTCACAGAAGAAACTGGGAAAGGGGGCGTGAAATTTTTAATACACAATAATACACAAGCACATTCCATTAGCCATCAGAGTGATGACATCACCTCAGAAACATGACCTCTGGAAAACTCCACTGTAAACTTGTGAGAGAAGGCATATCATGTCTTAGCACGGTCATGAAAATCATTTTGACCTCACAGACCCCCTGAAAGGATCTCAGGGACTCTCCAGGGTCCCCAGATCATGCTTTGAGAACCACTGAAATGCCACGTTCTATCACTTTTACATCAGGGAAAATGTCTTAAATCTCACTGCACCTTCCTCTCTCCACCATTGTCACTGGCCTAGTCTAAGCCTTTGTTTTTTTTTTCACCTGGATCACTGCATTAGCCTAATTTGGTTCCCTTGGAGCCATTCTTGCCCCCTCCAATCTGTTCTCCACACTGTAGCCATATCAATCTTTTCAAAATACAAATCTGGATATGTACCACTACTTATTCCTCATCATTTAAAAACCCTAAAGTAGCTTTTCACTGCCTTCGATGTGAGGATCAGAACCCTCTGCAAGGCCCACAGGCTTTGCCTCCCCAGCCTCACCCCAGCCATTAGGACTTCTTTCCATTTCTCAGACATACCACACTCCCTCCTGCCATCAGGCCTCCGAACCTGTAGCATTCTCTGCCTAGAACCCTCTTTCTTGCACCCTCTTTGCCTAACTCCCAACTCCCATTCATGCTTCAGGTGATAACCTAAGGCTTTCCTGGTCCCAAGATCAGGTCCCATCTCTTAGTTATACACATTCAAAGCATCACACACCTTTCAGTCACAGCTGATAATCATATATTAATCACATCACGACAAGTAAATGTCTGCCTGTCCAGGGGTCGTAAGGCCCACAGGGACAGGGCCTGTGTCTTTTTTACTTTCCATGTTTCTGGCACAGAGTAGATACTTCAGTAATCATCTTTTGAATAAGTGAACAAAGATTCAGTTTGATGGGAAAGCAATAAGATAACATGATAAGCATTATAGCAGAGATGGGTATAAGAGGCGAACATTTTCAGTGGCTTCCCTCTGCCTACCAAAAAAGCCTGAGCACAGTCAAGATTCCCCAGAAAGCAGCCCAGGCATCCTTTATCGGCCTTCTCTGTTCCTCCTCCAAACACGTCAGCCAGTCTGGACCTGAAGGATAATGAGCTCTCCACAGGCATGGTATAAAACTCCTCTCTCCTCATCCCCTATGGAATACCTCCATATTCAAGGTCCAGCTCAAAGAGATCCTCCCCAGAATGCATTTCGCAGGTCATGCCAATTATTTAGAAATAATCTCTCCCATTTCGTGGCTCTATAGAAAGGCTCACAGATTCTGCCCACATCCACCACATACCCCACACACTCCAAAACACCTGGGGTTCTCAGAACCCACTGAGTTCTTTTGTGATAGTGCCTGGTAGGTGCTCTTTCCTGTGCCTGGGATATCTGTCTCTATTTGATGCTCAGTAAATCTTCCTTTGCGTGTCAGCTCCAATATTCCCTCTCCTGTGAGAGCCCTTCTCTCTGGGCACAAGTGGTTATTGCCTCCTCTCTGCTCCCACCACCCTTGCCCTTCTGCACGCTCCCGACGGCCTGCCACCTAATGCTTGCTGAAGGACCAGGATCTAGGTGTGCTGAAAGGCTGTGTTACCCATTTTCTAAATAGGAAATACTTCAAAGAAATCTTACTCCTCAGCATTTTCAGTAAGGGAAATAATTCCCATATATGGCTCCACAAGGTAGAGAAAGGGTCCAAATGACTCAGCATCTAGCCCCTGCCTCCACACACAAATCAGACTCTTGCTTGGGAGTTGGAGACCCAATTACTGCCTCTTGTCAATCCTCACTGATTACTCTGCAAGGAACAATGCTGTCTACTCCTGTCCCTTCAATCTCTACAAGGACTCTGGAAAAGAGGCAAAGCCGACAGAGTTTCCCAGGCTCCAGGGCATCCAGATTCCAGGTCACAAGCCTCCAGTCCTTCGGGAGGAAAATGGTCAAAAACGAGTGTAGCGTAGACTGAGGTCTTCAAGCAGATGTTTGAGATCACTTTTTCAGGGATGTTTAAAAGGAATTTAATCAAGCCATTACATCATTATACTTTAAGCTCCTTCAGGGTCAGGTTACCATCCTAGTTATTTTTCTACACTTCCTCTCTAACTAAAATAAAGGCACAGAAAGGATTACTAGGCACAGAGTAATAGTCAATAAATATTTGATGATTATTTAATTAATAAATATTTGCTGATTTTTAAAACATGGGCAGATAAAATAGGGAAAAAGACGGGTGAAATACTCACTGACAGAGAGGTGCCTGCTTCTGGGCTCAGGGGGCTGGTAGACGGTATTTATATCCCCCGCAGACTGGGAAGCCTTGATCCGCACCTGCCTGGACACCCCAGAGTGGGGAGAGGAACTGTTCTGTAACAGAAGAGGAAAAAGGCAGATCTTTAAGCAGGAAGGACTATAGACGCCCCTCACCCTTCCCCAGGACTCCCCAAACTCTCAGCTACTTTCATGCGTTTAACACATGAACCACCTAGCTTTCCCCCAAATCTCACTCCTCAATCTGTCTTGGAAAATCACTATTTCTTCAATGTACTTTTACAGTGTCAGTGATATATGAGCACTGAGACCTGGTGCCCCAATTTAAAAGGTGATGACCCAGACGTGGAGGAATAACAGGCATTCCTGTAATAACTGGCCAAACAGAAAAGAGAGCTGTAAATATCCTCTCATAAAATTCTCCAGAGGGCTCAGGAAAAATAGCAGGAAATTATTTCAGTAGCAAGATCAACTGTTGGGAGGGGGTCCAATAGAGAATGATGGCAACTTCCCTGCTCAACAAAATTCTGGTTATATGTATTTTAATTAATTAATTAGTTTTTTGGGGGGGGGGCGGCGGGGGAGACAAAGTCTCTATATGTTGCCCAGGCTGGATTTGAACTCCTCAGCCTCCCAAGTAGCTGGGACTACAGGTGTCTGCCATCATGCCCAGTTTATATATGATATAATTTAAAAAGTAGCTCAAAGCTGGGCACGGTGTAATCCTGTAATCTCAGCTACTCAGGAGGATCCCTTGAGCCCAGGAGTTGGAGGATGTAGCAGTGAGCTATGATGATGCCACTGATTCCCAGGCAACAGAGCGAGATCCTGTCTCAAAAAATAAATAAAGATAAAATAAAAAAATAAAAAGTAGCTCCATATGTTTCTTTTCCCCAACCATAATCACTCCCTGAAAATGAAGGTAAGAAGACCTCAGTTGTTCAAAGTATCAGAGTTTACATGTGAATCATCTCAGGATCAGGTTCAATTAGGACAAGCTATCATGGGTACCATTCTGTCAGACGTCAAGGACCTCAGAAGAGGGTCAGCAGCCTCACTACATCCACCCCCACTTTGCACCAGCCCAGCTGAGTCACCAGGTGAGCCCTACAGAGAAAACAAAGCAACAAAGCAGGGGACTTTTGTACTAAGAAAGCTTAAACCTGAACCTTGGAGTTGAGCAAGTGATGTCAGGATGTCATTACAAACAAGCCAAGTACTACTAACAGTTGGAATGGGAGCTCGGGATTTATAAACAAGTTGGGTCAAAACTTCTACTTGCTTCTCTATCTCTGTTACCTCCTACCAAAAAAAAAAAAAAAAAAAGTTCAACCTAAACAAACTCTATATCCTGTCCTCCAGGAAAGAGGCTTCCTACTCTTGGGGGTGAGTTCAGCTGCCAAGCAGCCTCCTCTAGTCTCCCCATGCCAGACTTTATCACATGCAGGGTTGTCTTGACAAAATGTCTTGCTCTAACAGGAAGTCAGAACCAAGGGGAAGTTAATGTTCTTGCTGAAACCTCCGATGTGCAACAGCTCTCTGCTGAGGTTCAGAAAGGAAACAGTCAAAGCCACACACTTGGGAGGCAGGCTAGTGAAAAGCAAGGGAAGGCCACAGTCCTGCAGTCAGAAAGAGAAGAGCTGCATGATGTCCCTAAGGACACTTGCTTGAATGCAGGGTCGTACACATAGTGGGAATTCAATAAATCTTGGCAACAAGAATTTGAAATGTAACAAAGAACATACAATCTAAATCCTAATTTTAAAAATCTAAAAGCTGAAGGCTAGGCGTGTGGCTCATGCCTGTTACCCTAGCACTCTGGGAGGCCAAAGTGGGAGGATCACTTGAGCCCAGAATTTGGAGGTTGCAATGACCTATGCTGACACCATGGTACTCTAGCCCAGGTGACAGAGCAAGATGAGACCGTGTCTCAAAAAAAAAAAAAAAATCTAAAAACTGGGACAGGAAAATAGGTTCAACAGCCAGCACAAGCATAATTTGTAAAAGAAAAAGTTGAAGTTGTGGCAACAGGTTGGAAAGCAGGTGAAGAGAATCATGAAGGTCTCAGAGCAGGGCTTCTCACACTTTAATGTAAATATAAATCATCTGAGATCTTGTGAAAGTGTAGATTCTGATTCGGTAGGTCTGGAGTGGGGCTCAGAACCTGCATCTAACAAGCTTCCAAGTGATGCTGATGCTGCTGTCTCATGGGCCACATTTTGAGTAGCTAGGTATAGGAGCTGAGTCATAAACTGCAGGTAATGGTTTTCAACCCTAGCTGCCCATTAGAACTGCCTTTGGAGCCTTTGACACCTCAGATCAATTGCATCAGAATGTCTAGGGATGGGGGCCCAAGCACTGATATTTTTTAAATCTCCCCAAGTGACTGTAGTAATATTCAGCCAAGTTTTGAAAACCTCAATTTAAGAGGACAAAGAGGAATGGCATGGTAAATAAAAATGAGGTTGCTGCAAGGATTCGGGGAACGTTGGACAAGACTCTGAAGTGGGAAAGAGAGGAAGGAGGAAGGTGGAACTATACTTGAAAATAAAAGGGGACAGTGGTAGAGTGAACGGAGTGAAGTGTGTAGCTAGCAGAACATTCTAAAGACATTTGATTCTTACACCTCTGAGGGGTCCAGAATAGGTATCAGCTAGCTCCCATCCACACCTGTGGAAACTTAAGAGTGATTTGGTCAGGTGAGATATTAAATAGTGACAGGACTGGTCTGGAATCCAGATGCAAATAGAAGGTGGCGTCTGACTATTCTATGAAAAACTCACTAAAGGACTCTGGGTAGTGGTGTGCTGTGGCTGACAAAAACAATATGAAAAGTTACCAGGGAACCATGTACATAAAGGTTTGCAGTGACTACAAGACAGGAGATCAGCAGAAAAAGTCTATCCACAAATTATCTCAATAAAAGATTTGATGATATGACATAAAAGAACAAGTGGATTCAACTATGCATGGGGGAGGTGGGAGAGAGTGGGGAGACGGGTAGCTTGGAGCATGGGAACCTAAGGCAAGAAATGGCACACTGGATTACAAAGAGCACCCCATCCAGTCCTCTGTTTTAATGGTGGTGCCAATAGATATTTGCATAGAAGACCATGATAGTTATGATACTTATGGAAGCAACCAAGGTGATTTAATTAAATTTACAGCCTTACTATCCATGAATTTGTTAAAGACCTTTAAAAAAAATGTTTTGAAGCTATACAACTTCAGTATAATAGATGCCATGTTTATCACCTGTTAGATGAATTATTTCCTTTTTGTTCTAAAATAATCTCCAATATTCAAGGAGTTCACCCAAATTAAGATTAGGTGAATAAATCTGTATTTTCATTATGCATACTCTTTTTTTTAGACAGAGTCTCAAGTCTCACTTTGTCGCTGCAGTTGGAGTGCAGTGGCATCATCGAAGCTCACTGTAACCTCAAATTCCTCGGTTCAGGTGATCCTTCTGCCTCAGCCTCCCAAGTACCTGGGACTACAGGTGTGCACTAGCACACCTGGCTAATTTTTCTGTTTTTAGTAGAGATGGGGTCTCGCTCTTGCTCAGGCTGGTCTTGAACTCCTAAGCTTAAGCAATCCTCTCGCCTGAGCCTCCCAGAATGCTAGGATTATAGGCGTGAGCCACCATGTGGGCCCTAACAATGTTAAATGAAAAAATAAATTAGAAAATTACATAAATACCATGACAACATTTACATAAGGTATGTATACATATGGCCAAAAACTGGAGAGAATTATGCAAAAATAAATCAACAAATGCATTATGGTTATAGGATTATGTAAGATAGCCCTCTAAATAATAAACTTAAACTTATATTGACTTTATAATTTTAAAAATATAAATCCTTAGAAACAGAAGCATCAATGTGGCATTTATCTTATGCAGTGTCATGACTATCAGAGCTCAGATGGTCATCTTTCAAAAGCTCTGGATGTTGTGGTAGTATCTGCAGCCGTGTGTACCCCTTAAATGGATGGGAACGCTGATATAAAGAATCAGTTGTCTGTAACTTCTCACTGGGAGAGTGTAGGGATCACAATTACAGTCAAGAGTGCTAGCTCCAAGTCCAGCAATCATATTTAACCAAATTCCAATTCCAGCTGCTTCTGTAAGGAAGGAGTTTCCTGAATATGATCTCTGCTTGACTCTTGCTAAAAATCCAAGAAGCATTCACTATGTTTTTTTAAGTAAATGGGTGGGGAAGGGGTTTCAAAACAATGACATAGCTCTGGCTCTTGGGGAGCTTATAATCTTTTGTGATAAAACTTGTAAACATGCAACAACTATAAGGCAATTACTAAACAACCTATAAACTAGTGTATAAACTATATCCAATGACTAAAAGAATAAGGAATAATCAAAATGGCCTCAGTCAAAAATGCTGACCAAAATTATAACAGGTAAATCAAACTGGGTCCTAAAAAAGGGTGATAGCTATGGATTGGCTAAGAGGAAGAAGGAAGAACTTTGGGCTGCATAGTGGGGGGAGTATGATGAAAAATGTGGAAAGATGAGATTGGGGAGCTGAAAGCAGGGATAGTCAGCAGTGAGCCCCAGATAATAGGTTAAATTTAGATCTCACATGATAGGCAATAAGGACGAACTCTAAGAAGCAGGTGATAACTTAAGCAGAGAAATGAAATAATAAAGTATATATTTTACCTCAGAATACTTCCTAAAATATATCCAGAAAAAAGATACATTTAGGATAGAGAAGACCACTTCTCATGCACAGGCACACTTCTGTAATACTGTAGTCCTCCTTTATCCGTGGTTTTGCTGAGGTTTCACTTACCCACAGGCAACCATGGCCCAAAAATATTAAATGAAATATTCCAGAAATAAACAATCCTTAAGTTTTAAATCTTGCACTATTCTGAGTAGCATGACAAAATCTCACACTATCCTGTGTTGTCCTGCTGGGGAATGCTCCCTTTGTCCAGCAGATCCACGCTGTCTACACTATCAACCATGAGTCATTTATTTATAGTCACCATCTCAGTTATCAGGTTGACTGTCATGGTATCACAGTGCTTGTGTTCAAGTAACTCTTATTTTACTTAATAATGGTTCCAAAACGCAGGAGTAGTGATGCTAGCACTTCAGAGAATCCATAGAGTACTTCCTTTAAATGAAAAGGTGGAAGTTCTCAAGTTCATAAAGAAAGAAAAAAAAAATCATATGCTGAAGTTGCTAAGATTTACAGTAAGAACAAATCTTCCATCCATGAAATTGTAAAGAAGGGAAAAGAAATGTATGCTAGTTTTGCTATCACACATCAAATTATAAGAGTTATAGCCACAATGCGTGATAAGTGCTTGAGGCAGAAAAGGCATTAAATTTGTGGTGGAAGACATGAACAGAAACATGTTCCAACTCATGGCAACTGGGTTCAGTCCTATCCGTGGTTTTAGCCTTCCACTGGGGTTCTTGAAATGTATCCCCCACTGATAAGGGGAGACTACTATATTAGAAAATGTCTTCTTTATTCTCTGGTTTCCTAGCTGCATTCTCCTATGCCTCACCCTAATCAATAGGACAGTCCAACCCCATATGTCTCTTTAGAAAATAAATGGGCAGAATGAACACCATTCCACCTGGACTCTGTCCTGGTGCAGTGCAGCCCCAGTTCTCAAGCAGCCATGTCAGCCATCCACAAGCTATAAGGAAAGGAAAGAGAGCCAAGAAACCTTCAGAAACATGCATCTGAAGAAAACTGGTAGAGGAACCAGTAATTGGAACACATCCAAATTGCAAGCATTCTTGTGAAATGTAGGCTCCCCAGGGACTCTACAGGAAAGGAAAATGCATAAAGGATAATTCCCCCACTTCTGTTTGTTTGTTTGTCTGTTTGTTTAGAGATTAGGTTTCACTGTGTTGCTGCTGTTGCCCAGGTTGGTCTCAAACTCCTGGCCTCAAGCGATCTTCCCACCTCAGCCTCCCAAAGTGGGACTACAGGTGTGAGCCACCACACCTGGCCTTTTTAACTTTTTTTAATTCCCTACTTTTGATGGCTCCTGTATATTGCCTGCCATTTGGTAAAGCAGCAGCTGGTAGGTTACCAGAGGCTCTCCAGCCCATGGCCTTTTTTCCCCATTGAATAGAAGGAAAAGTTTGTGTCTTATATGTGTCCTAAGGGAAAGGCAAGGCTGCTGAGGAGTTTTGGGAGTTGGGTTTACAAAGCACGATGTCTCAAATCCTTGACAGCCTTTGCTAATCAGTACTCCCCCCCCCACATTAATCAAATCTCTCTTATTGGGGTCAAAATCTAATTGAAAGTATATAAATATAGAGAAAAAGAATTTTCCCCTTTATCATAAAGTGTTTTCCTTCCTTCCACACTGTAAGCCAAATAACCTTTAATTGCAACGTTACAACTGACAGTCTGGCTTGTCAGTTAAATCAAATGCAGAAGGCTTGCTAGCCCCTGACACAGCAGGCCGGGTTGCACTTATGCTCTCACTTTGGCACTGGCTGAGGAACATAAAATTCTGTCAAGGAGGCAAGGCAAGTTCTTGAAGGAACGTAAGCTGTGTCTTCAGTTGCCAGGTCATGACAGGGGCAACTTACATGGTTTCCATCCTGGGACAGCAGCAATATCCTAAGGCTTTTCATGCTTGAGCTTCTATCCAAAATGTCAATTGCTTTATCAAGATCATCTTGGTTTTTCAGCAAGATGGAGAGCTGTGACACAAGACACAGAAAAAAAGAAATCATAAAATAGAAGTCTATCTCAATGCTTCAGTTTGCAAAAATAAATAAAAATAAAAGTTTGGAGGAAAACAATCTTGCTGGATACTATGGGGTCCTAAAAAATTTAGTTGAAACCATAGAGATAATTTTTTCTCTAAGTGTACAATACAATAATTTTTAGTAAGTCTATACAGTTGTGCAACCATCACCACAATCCAATTTTAAAACATTTTCATCACTCCAAAAGGATCTCCTGTGCCCATTTATAGTCACTCCCCCTTTCCACTTCCAGCCCCAGGCAACCACTAATCTACTTGTTTCTATATTTTTGCCTTTTCTGGATATTTCATATAAATGGAATCATACAATTCATACATATTCAATTCAATTCATAAGGATTCATAGTCTTTTGCAGCTAGCTTCTTTCACTTAGCTTAATGTTTTTGAGTTCATCTGTGCTACGGCATATCTCAGTACTTTATTTTATTTTTTGAGAAGAGCTTCCTCTTTAAAAATATCCTTTACTCCAAAGCATCAAATCGCAAATAGTAATATCCCCCATATTTCTTCCCAAATTAAGCATTCTGACATTAACAGAACGAGCAGAAAAGGCACAGGAGGAGCAGGGGAATGGGCAGAGAATGAAAACTGTTACTCAAACAAGAACACAATTTGGATCAGATAGCAGGGTTTAATATCTTTCTGTTTAAGGGCAAAGTCAGTGACTAGAACCTGAAAACTACCTCCTCCACTTTCAATCTACTGAAGTACTAAAGAGAAAATCCTTGAGGGTATAGATAAGTCTTGCTCACTGTTAAAAGCGGAGGATGTTATAAGTACTCAGTATTAAAAGATGCAAAAGTATGCTTTGCCTCAGACCTAGCAAATGTCAGATCTTATACATGTGTAGCAAACACGAAATCAACCAACATCCCAATTAATTTATTCAGTTCCCGATTTATAATACAAGGAGATGAGAACTCTAAATGCAAAAGTATGAAAACACAAATAGTAAGAACAGTACAGGCCAGGTGGCATGGCTCATGCCTGTAGTCCCAGTACTCTGAGAGGGCGAGGCGGGAGGATTGCTTGAGCTCAGGAGTTCGAGACTAGCCTGGGCAAGACTGAGACCCCATCTCTACCAAAAAGACAAGAAAAAAAAACAAAACCCAGCTGGACGCTGCAATGCACACCCATAGTCCCAGCTACCTGGGAGGCTGAGGCAGAAGAATCGCTTAGAGCCCAGGAGTCAGAGATTTCAGTGAGCTACAATGGCACCACTGCCATTTATTTACCCAAGGCGAGAGTGAGACTCTGTCTCAACAAAAACAAACATGGCAACTGAGCACCCCTCATCACAACCCCTCATCCCTTAAAAAAATAATAAGAACAGAACGAATTTAAAATAAAATCTCAAAACTCCTCATGGAATGGGAGAATGTTCTGCAAATCATATCATAATACAAAAGAATTCCATTCTGGGTGACATTCAAAGTAGGAATAAATAAGAACAGTAGGGAGGGGATGTAAAGAAATTGTTGGAGTAGGTGTTAACTTTCAAACAACCAAGCTACAATTTTGCAAATATAAGGTAAGAGTCTAGTATACAGAAAATATAAAGAACTCCTACAGTTCAATAATAAAAAAATAAACTAATTGTTTAAATGAGCAAAGGATTTGCATAGACATTTGTCCAAAGAAGATATAAAAATGGCCAAAAAGCACACGAAAAGATGCTCAACATAATTAGTCATTAGGGAAATGCGAATCAAAACCATAGTGACATTGCACTTTACACCTACTAGGATGGCTATAAAAAAGAAAAGAAAAAGAAAATAGTAAGTATTGACAAGGATGGTGGAGAAACTGCAACACTCACACATTGCTAGTAGAACTGTAAAATGGTGCAACCATTATAGAAAATTTGGGCAGTTCCTCAAAAAGCTAAACTGAGTTATCATATGACCCAGCAAGTCCACTCCTCAGTATATACCTTAGAGAACTGAGAACATATGTTCATATAAAAACCTGTAAACAAATGTTCACAGGAGCATTATTCATAATTGCCAAAAAGTGAAAACAAGCCAAATGTCCATGCTACAACATAAATGATCCTTGAAAATATATGTTTAGTGAAAAAAATCCAGACACAAATGGCCACATATTGTATTATTCCACTTACATGAAATGTTCACAACAGGCAAATCCAAAGAGACAGAAAGTAGATAAGTGGTTGCCAGGAACTGGGGAGAGGTGAGAACTAATGGGTACAGGGCTTCTCTCTGGGATGCTGAAATTGTTCTGGGATAAGATTGTGGTGTTGATTGCACAACTCTATGAATACACTAAAAACTATTGAATTGTACACTTTAAAAGGGTTAATTTTATAGTAGGTGAATTGTATCTCAATAAAACTATTATTAATATTACAAAAATATAAATCAAATAAAGCCTCAATAGATTTTTCATTTGGGATTCTCAGATCTTGACAGGGCAGGGCTTTTTTAAAGGACAAAAAAAGAAAGAAATTGAAGGATTTTAAATTAGTAAAATGTAAACTAGTCCACTTCTGATCACTAACATTAGTAGTGTATAGAAAGACATATATGATCTAAAATAATTAATAACATTTATATTTGGCTTTAGAATTAATATCTGCCTAAAGATTTAAATAAGGTAATGTCCAACATTCTGGGCAGTCACTTTATTGGCAAAAGAGTTCTTTATTTTTTTTTTTTGAGACAGAGTCTCGCTCTGTTGCCTGGGCTAGAGTGAGTGCCGTGGCGTCAGCCTAGCTCACAGCAACCTCAAACTCCTGGGCTCAAGCGATCCTACTGCCTCAGCCTCCCAAGTAGCTGGGACTACAGGCATGTGCCACCATGCCCGGCTAATTTTTTATATATATATTTTTAGTTGTCCAGACAGTTTCTTTCTATTTTTTTAGTAGAGACGGGGACTTGCTCTTGCTCAGGCTGGTCTCGAACTCCTGAGCTCAAACGATCCACCCACCTCGGCCTCTTAGAGCGCTAGGATTATAGGCGTGAGGCACCGCACCCGGCCCGCAAAAGAGTTTAAAAATAGATTTAGGGACATCTGGAATTCTTAATGGAAATATTAACTGAAAAAGAGTACTAAATCATCCAGAAAAGTCTGAACTAAAGAACATCTTCTTTAATGCTGATTAGCAAGCTGACATTAGCCTTACTTTCATATGCAGTCCACTGAAGCTTCAGCTGCACTATGTATAATTTTTTTTTAAAGTTCTGTAGACTTGACATTTGTATTTTGGGGGTTCTCATATTCTACATCTAAAATGTGCTAGTTTAAATAATTTAAAATATTTGCATCTGTATTATTTATTAACTATAAAGTTAGTGCTTTATTTTCCAATTTTGCTATATTTCTAAAATTTACCCAAAAAATCCCAAAGATTGGATAGTCTTATTTCAGTAAGCTATTTGGCAGTATACCCAATTGCAGTTGTATATTTTATAGGAAGAGGACCAGGGAGTGTTTAGACAAAAAAAAAATCTCAGCACCTACAGATTTCAATCTTAAACTATGAAGGAAAATTTTAACTCTTCATCAAATAAAATAAAACTACACAGTAACGATCTGACTCTCAAAGAGCCATGATGCTGCCCATCTTTCTTGTCTTGTACCCCTAACTCAATTCCCTCAAGGTACACGCTCTTTACTATGTATAAATATATTGCCTTTCAGACTAATGCAAAGCACCAGCCTAAGCCAATTATAGCCTTTAGTCATTTCTTGGAGCTGGAAAATCAGCTGAGTAACTGATATTCAAAAGAATTCCTTCCTGGGTGATGTTCAAAGTAGGAATAAACAAGGAATGTTGAGGTGGAGTGGGGAGGGAGTAGGTAAAGAAATTATTGGAGTAGGTGCTAACTTTTGAAATAAATAAGCTCCAATCAGGAGTTAAACTCTGAAAGAAGAATCCAGCATTTATGATTGTAATAGAGGACCTACTCACTGGTTTTCCACACCTCCCCATCCCCTGTTAAACCCTCTGCTTCTTGTTAAGGCTGCACTGGGGAAAAAAAAAAAAGATATCCCTACACAATGTAAAGGAAACAATACAATATAAGCCCTAGCCCTGGTACCACATGTGATTCTACCTTGGAACATTAGAGCTACCTGCACTGAATAAGTAGGGGGAATGGAAATGACTCTATAATCTCCCATCTAATAAATAACAGAAATCCCAGAATTTTTGAAGTTAAGAAAAAGGGCTCTAGAAAATGAAAAGCTGCAGATGATATCAAAGGAACAAACTAACAAAGACTCAGTTAAACAAAGAAAAAAAGGTAGGCATCTGTCCCTCCTGTCCCTACCCCATCCATCTATCCATCTACCTTCTCACCTCATTGTTCATGTAATGTAGATCAAGAGG
Source organism: Lemur catta (assembly GCF_020740605.2). NCBI lineage: Eukaryota > Metazoa > Chordata > Mammalia > Primates > Lemuridae > Lemur > Lemur catta. Next base: position 43,982,311 of record NC_059142.1, on the reverse strand, counting down.
TTGCCCAAACACTGTTGTCACCTTGTGCTCCACATCTTCATACCTCACAGGCCGGCTGAATGCTATAATTCTGAAAAAGAACAGAAATGTTGGTTAATTGTATATTTAAAATGCAAGGTTTAGAAAGTAATGGCCTGAGTATATGCTCCCTTTATTTTCAACATAGGATTCTCTTTTTCTTTCATTCAGTTTGCCTTTCTCTCTATTCTTTTGTTCTCGTCTTTACCTTTTCACCATTCTTCTGAGCATCTCTCAGGTTTGACAACAGTACCCACAACCATTGCTCAAACCCAACCATTTATTCTACCACTTCAACTTAGACCTTTCTGCCAATGACAGTATCATAGCAGGCCACTGGATCTGAAAACTATGTTCCAAATACTTTCATTAAGAAACAAGGTAGAAAACCTAAAGACTAGAACAGTCCTAAAAACATGGTCTCAACTCCTAAGGTACTCAACTCCAGGACTTGAAAGGTCTTTTCCATTGTTCATTTTTGAAATACCACAGGAATCTCAATACTGATTATCTCCAGAATTAAGATTTCTTATTACAGAGTCACACAAATTCCCCTTAAGTTGGTGATGTGCTTGATCGGTTTCCTTAACCAGTGACACATTTAAGTAGTATTGATATTGAAGCTCTTCTGGAGAAACTCATTAGGTCAGTTTAAAGAACAATTTTTATAAATATAAGGTAGAGTAAGAACTTATCCAAAGAAGTATTAAAATATGATTTATTACATACCCCAGAAAATTAAAAAGTGGGGATAGACGAAACAAGATTGGCAAAATGTTGATAATGTCGAAGCTGGGGTTCAGTATAATCCTCTGTCTACTTTAGTGTGTGCTTGAAATTTTCATAATAAAAAGTTTTAATGAATGTATTAGGTTGAACTGTTGATGGTCAACCATTTTTGATGTACAAAAGCAGCAATTTCATGTGGGTTCAACACAATACTCTGGAAATCAAATGATCAAAACAAAAATAAGCAAAGAGACAAAACATCAAAAAGAAACTCACACATACACACATGCACATTTATATAAGACAATATTGGATTGAAAAAAATCTTGGGAATAGGGAAGGTCTTCCTAAGCATAACGTAAAATACAGAAGACAGACAGGAAGAATTCTTCTTCCTTTTGGAAGAAGACAGACTTGACAACAAAAATTTAAACTTCTTATAACAAAATGAATCATAAACAAAGTTAAAAAACAAAATTGAACTTGGAGAAAATACTTGCAAAACATTAAAAAGCAAAAGACAAACAACCTAACAGAAAAATAGGCAAAAGATGAGAAAAGTCACAGAAGAGTTATGAATGGCTAATAAACATGAGATGTTCAATGTTATTAGGAAAATGCATATTAAAATAACTTTCATCTCTTAGTATACCTAGACAAGATGAAATCAGACTAGTAGGACTCACCCATGGGCCTGTTATTTCTTGTCCTCCTCCATGCTGAGAGGAAGAAGAGTGTGGTTCTTTCACATCTTCCCTGCTCCCCTAGAGTGGGAAGTGGTATAACCAGAGGAAGAAGCAAAAAGCCACAGGAACAGGGGATCTTAATAAAATTTGACCAGATAATTTCTTTAATGTTCTTCTGTGTCAGTTTGGCTTGAGTCAGTGAGCAGTACAAAAGCCTTCATCATCTAGAACTTCACTATTCAATATGGCAGCCACTGGCCACATGTGGCTATTTAAATTAATTAAATTAAATTAAAAATTGGTTCCTCAAATCTCACTAACCACATTTCCAGTGCTCACTAGCCACACGTGGCTAGTGGCTACTATATTGGGCAGCAGACACAGAACGTTTCCATTATAGTAGAAAGTTCTACTGGATAATGTTAATAGAATATTACTTACTATAAACCATAATCTGTCTTTCATGCAAAGCCTAACATCTCAGGAAGATAATTTCTCTGTGATTTTTCTTTTATCCATCACCACCTTCCATTTTGGGAAACTATATTGCCAACTATAGTAGTTTGTCTCTACTAGGAAATCCATTCATACTATAACCCTTTTTTCTCCCAAATCAACTGTCCCAAGCAGTGATATTGTTAAGTACTATCTAGATGCATTATCTACATACCCAGATGGGGATGTTTTCTGGAGTCTTTCTCTCTCTCTCTCTCTTTTTTTTTTTTTGAGACAGGGTCTCACTCTATTGCACAGGCTGGAGTACAGTGGTGCAATCACAGCTCACTGCAGTCTTGAACTCCTGGGCTCAAGCGATCTTCCTGGCTCTGCATCCCAGGTAGCTAGGACTACAGGCATGGGCCACAATGCCCAGCCTCTGGAGCCTTTTGAGGGAATGGCTTTCCATTAATTCCTAATAGCAAACCATACCCCCTTTTTCAGGGCCTCAGCAACAGTACAAAAGGGGTCAACCTTTCTGGATAAAACACCAGAAGTCCACTCAGATGTCCCCAGCACACTACTAAATTCTCCTGCATTTGGCCTCACATTGACCCAGGCCAAACCCACAAAAACAGCCTGAAAGTCTGAAAGTCTGTCTGGTCAACATCACAGACCAGGACTTCCAGGTTAGGTAAGATCTAAGCTGCTGCCATCACAATGAATAACAGGCATTTTTTAGGCAAGTGCTTCAAAGAAAGGTCTAACACCCATGACAACCACTCCCATCAGTGTCCTGCTATTAAGGTTTTCAAATGGAAGGAGATCCTAATCTACAATCCTCCTTCTCTGCACTCCTGGGGCTAAGAAGGAGGAGGGTCAGGGGACTGGTCCCCACCCTTTCAAAGCAAAGGGGAATGTCAGTCCACCAGAAGGGATACCTGTCACAGACGAATGGGCAAAGTCACTACTTCTTTCCTCTTTTCTGTAAATTATAATTCTATAAGGGCCTATGTTTAGAAAGACACTACCCACATTCCCTGTAAAAAGTAAAGAAAGCCCAAAATAACATTCTCTACAAAATCCTAAGGCATGAAATACAAGAAACTAGAGCTGTCTGACACAGAGTACTAACTCTGTGGGCTTCCCTATATCAACTTTATAAAGCCTTCAATTCCACATATAGTACACAAACAGTAAAATGCCGTGGCTCCTGAAAACAGCTCCATGAAAAGAGAATACACAGTTTTCAAAACCTTGATACCAACATTCTGCTGCTCAGGGCTTCAGAAGGCCATTCCTGCCTGACCACCTTAAATATTTGTGGTTTCAATTTGGCAGCTTCTCTAAAACCAAACACATACTCTTTCTCAGTGTAAGTCCACTCACTGTAACTGCATACCACTTTGGGAACAGGGAATTCAGGAGAGTGTAACTGCATAATTAGGCTCCAACACAATTGAGCTTTTGATTTCATATCTACTTCTGAAAACTCTCTGCTGCTCTGAGGTTGGCCACCTTTCCAAAACCCAATCAGGTCAGAAAGTGTGAAAAGCAGCAACAATGAAGTGACAATTTAACTTCCCTGCTACTGGCATGACACAAGCAGCTGGAGACAGAGCTCAGAAGACCTTCCTCCCTCCAGACCTGGAACAGCCCTAGAACCCACATGGAAGCAGCAGGACTCTGACTCTGCAGACCACACTTTCCACAATGTTTCCACTAGGCAGCCTCTGACAACCTTGTAGGCTTGTGAATGTATCTTTTTAAGAAAGAACAGTAGCCATAGATCTTCTCTGGAGCTAGCTTCAAAGTGGGCTGAAAGGTGCTAACTACAGAGTGCTACCAGAACTAAGAGTTTAGAGGTACTAAGGTCCTGTGGTGAGACTCCTAAAAGTAGGAACACCTTATCCTCATGGGTATGCTCTTACCCTCTCCAAATGCTCAAAGCAAAGGAAAAAGGAGGGCTATATCAATGGAGAGAAAGGCAAAGAGCGTGCAATAATTATTAAAAGGCACATTATGGCCAGGTGCGGTGGCTCACGCCTGCAATCCTAGCACTCTGGGAGGCAAAGGTGGGAGGATAGCTCGAGGTCAGGAGTTCAAGATCAGCCTGAGCAAGAGTGAGATCCCATCTCTACTAAAAATAGAAAGAAATTAGCTGGACAACTAAAAATACATAGAAAAAATTAGCTGGGCATGGTGGCGCATGCCTGTAGTCCCAGCTACTTGGGAGGCTGAGGCAGGAGGATTGCTTGAGCCCAGGAGTTTGAGGTTGCTGTGAGCTAGCACTCTAGCCCAGACAGTAAGACTCTGTCTCACAAAAAAAAAAAAAAAAGGCACATTATGTGCACATGTGCTGCACATGCACACATACACAGGGTCCCAAATATACCATGGCCAGAGTTCTGTATGCTGTTTAAATGTTTTTCTTTAAATAACTTGAGAAATTAAGTAGGGTCACAGTTTTCTCTACTGAGAACTTCTACCTTGGATTACCACCGAAAATAATAACTAAAATACTGACAATGGAGAGAAGGATAGAAGAGTTTTGTAACATTATTTTCACTTCCCTAATGAGGTAAGATTCAGAATATAGACTGAAAAACTCTCTTTCTATGTCCTTAAAAGATCTAAAATCTTTCACAACTGATGGACTTGGTACAACTTCCCATGACCTACAGACATCATGAAGAAACTTCCAATTCATCAACCTGGCCCCTGATGTCAACAAAGCCAGGGCTACTTTACTGGGGATACGAATGGCACCACATCACAGGAGAATCCTGCCCTCCCTCTAATGCCCACAGGTGGCACAGCGTCAGTGTGTCTAGAAACTATGACTCCAGGCAGAGCTGGAATCCTCACTTCCTAGCAAAATGGCAGACCTCACGGTAGTGAAATAGAGCAGAATGGTAAAACATTAGCAGTTGAAATAGCTTCCACTTCTAAGACCAGAAACAAGGTTCAATTGGTAGGCCAAGACAAAGGTGAAACTTCCCCCTTTATGCCCAGCCCACTCCATTACCCAGCCAGTGGCCCCACAAGGATCATGACGAGGGAATGGCTTCCATGACCTCAATGCTTTTTGAGAACTTTGGCACACATGAACACAACTACTGATCAGAAGGCAGACTTACCGCCTCTCCCCGCTGTGCTCAAACTTGATTCTGACGTCACTCTGCCAAAAGGAATGATAGACAGGTTAGAGGATTCTCTGGCATGTTACTCCTGCCATTCCCAGGTAAGCCTTGGGTAGTCCTTTAGCAACACTAGGCAAACATTCCTGATAGCTCCTTGTCCAGTTTCTCTACCCAGACAGGCATTCCAATGAGATACAACTTCCAGTTCCAACCTCACAGGCAACAAAGCTCTTGGGACAAGATCCCTAGGTGGCTGCCCCAGTTCAGCTGCTACGCTTTGGCATGTTGTTTCTAGCTTCATACACTCTATTTCTATAGCTGGCTCTGGAGTTTCTCCCACTACATCACCTCCTGACCAGAATACCTTTCCTTCTTGGCTAATATGACTTTAAGAGAAAAAGAAAATCTTGCTGCCAATATTTTCTAGCTATATGACCACAGGCAAGTTACTTATCCTCTATGAGTCTCAGTTTTTCCATCCATAGAGTGAAGCTAAACATACCTTGCAGAGTCCTGTGAGAGCTAAACAAGATAATGTAAGTAAACACCTGACACAGTAGACATACAGTTGGTTTTTGCTTCTGCTGCTGCTGCTGCTATTGCTACTACTATCATTGATTTCCCACAATCTTCCCAAGGTTACCCCAGTGGGGGTAAAGTAGGACTCTGGACAAATTGCATTATACACTGTCCCCAGTTTTTCCACAAAGACCGTCATGAGTGGCCTATACACTGCAGGAGGGCAGAGATCAGGTCTATCTTGTTTCTATATCTCCAGTGCCCAGCAAAGGGGATGGCATATTATATGTGCTTAATTTGTTAAGTGAATGAATGAAGAACAGAGTTGAGTGTAAATACCAAAAATAAGAGGAAGCAGAAGTGCTAAAAAGACAAAGAACAAAGTAAGGAGGAAGAAATATTGCAAAAGGGCAAGTAACTTGAGGGAGTTAAAAAATGACAGGAAAAGGAAAGAGATATTACAGAAGAACAGAACAGGTGTAGAGGAAAAGAAAAGTACAACTGTCAGGAAACCAGCAAATAATTGAGATGAAGGAGAGAAAGAGTTCATAGTCAATAAACAAAAATTATACTGAGAAAGATAAATTAATAGACTGTAGCTTGGAAGAAAGAAGAGGGCTTCAGATACTCTTATCTGAAGATGAGGAACACATAGCAAGCAGAGATAATGACAAAAAAGGGAGAGAGTTTGAAAGGTAGTGTGAGTACCTAAAGGACTCCCTTTTCCCAAGGGAATAGGGAGCTAAAATTCTCTTCTAGTCCACTGACTTGGAACAGTGGTTCTAATTTACACTCTAAAAATTTTTGAAGACTATGAAGAGTTTTTGTTTATGTGGATTATTCTGTTGATATTTACCATATTAGAAATTAAAACTGAGAAAATTTGCATTTATTTTATTCATTTAAACTAAAAATCATTACATGTTAACATAAATACATTTTTATTTAAAAAAAACTACATTTTCCAAAAACATTTAGTAAGAGAATCCAAATCTTTTTTTTTTTTTGGAGACAGGGTCTCGATCTGTTACCCAGGCTGGAGTGTAGCGGCCCAATCATAGCTCACTGCAACCTCTTACTCCTGGCTCAAGAGATCCTTCTGCCTCAGTCTCCCAAGTAGCTGGGACTACAGGTGCGTGCTGCCACACCCAACTAATTTTTCTAGTTTTTGTAGAGACAGGGTCTCACTCTTGCTCAGGATGGTCTCAAACTCCTGGCCTCAAGTGATCCTTCCACCTTGGCCTCTCAAAGTGCTAGGATTACAGGCTTGAGTCACCGTGCTCAGCCTCTGTTGATTTTTATCTAATTTTCATTTTTTTAAATTGCAGTAAAAAACCACAATAATGGCCCTAATTCTTAAACTGGGTGGGTGGGTATGTGTGTGTGTGTGTATGTATGTATATATGTATCTACTTATTTATTTGAGATGGGGTCTCACTCTGTCACCCAGGCTGGAGTGCAGTGGTGTGATCACAACTCACTGCAGCCTCGATCTCCTGGACTCAAAGGATCCTCCTGCCTCAGCTTCCCGAGTAGCTAGAGCTACAGGTGCACACCACACATTATATTTAGATAAACCTATGAAGGAACCTCCTCAGTCCATTTATGGGATTGAAGGAACTATATTTCTTTCTTTTCTTTTTTTGGGTGGGGGAGGGGAGAGCCTACTGCACACAGCTACTTGTTCTATTTTTAATAGAGACAGGGTCTTGCTCTCGCCCTGAGCTCAAGCGATCCTCCTGCCTCAGCCTCCCAAAGTGCTAGGATTACAGGTGTGAGCCACTGCACCCAGCCTACATTTATTTCTTGATGGGCCATAAGCTGAGCACTATACATCAATTTAGTCAGAAAGGGAATTAAACTTTTACCCCAAACCGCAAATCGCTCCTATTCAAGATTAACCAAGCCAATGACTGAGTAAGTAGCCTAAACAAAGATGTCTTCTCTGATGCCATGACAGCCTTTCCAGAGCAGGATGCAGGCCCCTGACTGGCTTCCATGTACCACACAGTGTGCCTAAATCTGCCGAGTTCCTAAATCTGAGTTTCCCCATCAGGCTGACCATAATAAGTCATGGATAAGGGAAGTTCAGATAAAGATAACTTGATTCAATTCCTTCCGGCTAACCATTCTCCTTGACCTCTCTGAGGCATTTCACACTGGTGAAGCTTCCTCCAACTTCTATGATTCCATCCCAGCCCAGGGAACCTGCCACCACTCTAACCACTTCCACTTCTTTGCTGGTTCCTCCTCTTCATGCCCTCTCCCACCCCTCCCCCCAACATGTGACCATTCCTCAACATTTGGACTTTTGGCTTCGGGCTTTCTCCCTCTCCCCTCCCCCTGCCACACCTTCTCAGTGGACCTTAAGTACAAGATTCCCAAATCTCTCTGTCTAGCCCCAATTTTACAAGCAAAGCTTCATCTGCCTCTCACATACTTGAGGCAGATATGTAGTTGTTAAGAATGTAGCACTAGAGTCAAACTGCCTGCTTCAAATCCTGGCTGTACATCTTCCTAGCTGTGTGACCTTGAATTTGTTATTTAACCTCTCTATGACTTGGTTTCCTCTTCTGTAAAGTGAGAATGATGACAGTACCTGTCTCATGGAGTTATTGAAAGAATTAAATGATATAATTGGGTGAAGCAATTAGAACAGTACCTGATATATAAGTGCTCAATAAATGATAATACAGGTCCATTATCCTTTAGCTAAAATCCTTGGGCCAAAAGTGCTTCAGAATGCACACTTTGGATTTAGAAAGGTAGTAGGGTACATGTTCTGTATAGCACGTGACACCTCCCTGGCCGGGGGCACAGTCTGGGGCAGCACACCTGTGGTAGAGGCAGAATGCCCACAAATATTTCCTAGACTTCTCTGCATTTCAAAGTTACTTTGGGGTTTTGTGCCTAGTTTTGACTAAGAGCTGGGAACAGAATTGAGCTCTATACTGTCTTCCATGGAAGTCACATGTCCTACAATACTGGCATCTCTTTCAATCCAGGTTGCTAAGTCACTGTGGGGAACACTGGCCTTCCCATCCTCATACTGGACATACTGTATTAAGTCACCAAGATTTAGGGTTTATTTGTTAACATAGTACAAGCTATTTATCCAAGCTATCCTAATTTTTGCAATGCAAAGTATGAATAGTCACATTAAGTGGAATAAAGAAAGACTATAAGTACCCCTATGTCTGTTCAGGCCAGGTTTGGTTGCCAAATGTTTGCTGCAAATTAAAAAAAAAAATTTGTTTTAAACCCAGAAACTAAAAACTAAAAAAAAAACCCCAAGAAAACAAAAATCTTTTAGTTTGCAGTACTGTTTGCATTTCAGAATTCCGGTTAAGGGATTGTGGACCTAAAACATACACACACATACACACACTCGCTCACATACACCTCACACACTCATAGAGTCTTTTTCCACTGTAATCTCAAACTCAACTTCACCATATGTGTTTACATCACAACCTCTTAAACTAGTCTCCCTTCTCAACTATTACTGTCTTTTTTTTTTAAGAGATGGGATCTCTCTATGTTGCCCAGGATGGAGTACAGTGGCTATTCACAGGCACAATCACTGGGCACTACAAATTTGAACTTCTGGGTTCAAGCGATCCTCCTGCCTCAGCCTCCTGAGTAGCTGGGACTAGAGGCACATACCACTGCACCCGGCTCATTCTCACTATTTCTAACATTGGTACTGCTGCACTCTTGGCTACACAGACTCAAATCTCTGAGTTATCCTTGATTATTTCTTTCCTTTCCCCATTCACAGCCAGACAGCAAGTTCCAATTCTCCCTTCAAAGTCCTCCAATGGAGATTCTGCTTCCCATTCTCCCTGACATCACCATCATTAAGACCCTTCCCCCTTGCTCATGGATTCCTAAATCCACCTCTGGAAGCCCTCCTTCCAACCCACTGTACGCTCCTATATAGTCCCAACCATCTTAACCACCTTTTTCACCAGGTCCTTTCCTTATTCATAAAGTAATCAGTGATATCCATGACCTTGGAATAAAGTCTAAATTCTCTGTCATTCGAAGCTCTCTAGGATTTAGGCTCAATCACTTTACCTAATCATCTCACAGTGTTCCCCACAGGAACCCCACTCTCCAGCCATGATCAATGCTCATCCAATTTTTCTGAAATATGCCATATTCACTCCTTCCCCTGGGCCTTTAATCATTCTGTTTCCTGACCCAGAGCACTACCCTTTCTCCTTTCCACCTAACTAAACTTTTATGCATCCTTCACGGCCTAGTTCAAGTGCTTTTCCACCTGAAATGACTCCGTAACATCTTTGGCCCAAGCTCATCTTTCACTTTCCTGGCTTCCCACAACACTCACCCATTTAGGCACAGTCACATCCTACTTTGTTTCTGTTTTTCATGTATTTTTTATTTCCTAGTAAGACTGCATGATTCCTGGGGTACAGGGAACATGACATACGTTTCTTTTGTGTGTCTAAGAAACTTGACTATAGGCACAGGTTGCACTGAACAGAGAGGTGCCACAGCTGCTGAGAAAAATGTTCCAGTACAAAAATTCAGGTCTAGGCAGGTTCAAGTCCCCTGTCCACCACAAGCTATCTGGTGAGAGGAATACTGAGAGCTATGCTCAGGAGAAGGACAGTACAGGCCTCCAGGCTGAGCTAAAGATTCAGGAACTCAGCAGGAGTAATAGGAGTAACTGACAATAACACCAAATTTAAGCAAGAATGACCTTCTTAAAGTCTGGACTCAATAGTAGAACATGTAACCAAAGAGGGCTTTCAAGAATCTGAAATTATCAGTGGTTATTAAACAAAGGTTTGTGAACTAATTTGACCTGGCAAAGCCCTCAGTTAGCTGTCATCCTTCTTTCCCTCCCTCTGATTCTGTATTGCTCCCTCTCCTTGTATTTGCTATATACCTTGGATGGCTCCCCACATCCTTGGAACTAGAGTCCTCATTTTGCCAAAGATAATAAATAAATGAAAGAAAAGGAAAAGTGCGACAAAAATTAAAATTTCATTTGTAAGCATGACTCAGGAAAGTTGTAAGAGATCAGTGGAAGAGATGACTATAAAGCAATCTTCTTACAAAATATAATGCCAGGCTTATGTGTTGCTTTGTATCTTATTTTCACACTGGCCAGCCAATCTTATCAAGAACCCTTGAAAGAGAAGGGAAGTCCTCAAGAGCCAGGTCTATCACAGTAAAAGCAAAAGACAGTCTGCTCAATCACTGACCCTGCTGGGAGAACAGCTTCTGGAATTCTCTTCCTTTAGAACTGATAGCCAAGGCCCTGCTTGTGCTTGCCATGAAGAAAGCGGCTTTTCCACTCTGAAGCACCCACTAGTGAATATCTGGAGGGTCAGATCCAGACTCCAGACTCTCCACAAGTATCTAAGAGAAACAGGAATCCATGGAAATAAGGAGTCTATTCTTCCTCCGCCAGGAGTTTCAGACATTAGGCTAGCTTCAGAGGTTTGCAAAGGATCATCAGATAGACAGTAATGATAATGATAATCCAATAAAAGTAGAAAAACTTTAACTCTTTTAGTTCTACAACATTATGCATAATTCTGGTTAGAAGCTTTCTCCAAAGTGCATACCTGCAGTGCCAGAACATAATAGAAGTAATATAATCACTACAACTTTACATTTATACATCTGTTTTACAATACACAAAATATACCTATGATCTTACAATAATCTTAAGAGGTAAAGTATTACATCTATATTTCAGATGGAAAAACTGAATTCAGAAAGGTTATATGACTTACACATGGTAAGATTACTATGACTAGGAGTCAGAAGACCTGGGTTTGCTTCCTGGCTCTGCTCAATAGGCTTCTGCAAAAGCTGTGTGAACCTTAAAGTATTAGAGTTGCTGATGTTAACTGTTGTTGAAAGTATTCTATGAATTGTAAAATCCTATGTTAATAGATGATTAACAACTCTATGACTCTTAGGCAAGTGCTCTGTACACTAAGCTGTCAGACCCACAGTGAGCTGGCACCCATTGATAAAGCACTGTGAGTTGATGACTGCTAAAGGGATGTTACACATCATGCCTGCAAAACCAGCCACATCTAGGATGTGCCACACATTTAGAAACTTTCAGTCACCTCTAACCATGCTTATACTATAGGCTTCCAGAGACCCAAAGTACATACAGAGAACACGGACCCTACCTCTTAGCAAATATTAATAGTTTAGCTGATCACCTCAGTGTCCATGTACTTCCATAGCTGCTCAGAATGCTTATTGGTTCTCAAATGCAATCTCTTTTTCAATTAGTTACCAAGCTTATTTACTTAGGGAAAAGGATGTCTAAAGTTCTGCCAAGCAGAGATATTAAATTAGATTTTCCAGTTCTTCCAAGCCTCAGCCCCCAAACAATTCTATCAATGAACCCACAGCTTCTCTGACTTTCCTTGCTTTGCCAAGGTTGAACCCCATGAGGCTGTGCCAATCTCAACTCTGCCTGTGGCCAGCATTGCCATTCTCACACTGAAACTCTGTTTGCCTCTGCCAGCACCATTCCACCCTTGAATAAACAACCTTTCCTGCTAGCCAAAATACTTAGTTTCTTTTAACTGGGACTCTGTAATTTGAATCTTTAGCTCAATTTGACATTTCTTACCCCAATTTGGTATCTCTTCACAATTTAAATTAGGTTTTGATCTTTAATTCCTCTCTCCTCCTAAGCATGGACTTTCTGGCAGAAGAACTGGTAACGAAGGAAACCGTTTCATCCTATCCAAGGCCTAAGCTAACAAAAACAAGAATAATAATAATAAACGTGAATTCACTCTGTAAATTGTAAAGCCCTATGTTAACGGATTATTAACATCACCAGGCTCTTTTCATCGCATTGAGTTGTAAACATCTCTCCTCCACATCTTCCCCACAGGTCCATCTCACCCCTTCTTTCCTAGAAATGTATTTGCTGAGACTTTCTCCCTCTTTCTGCTTTCAGAATTTTGCTGAAGAATAGCTCCCCTGGTCAGAAGCTGAACATCTGCTACACTTCCCAGGAGAGACCATTCTACAATCTTGACTTCATTAAGGGGAAAAGCTATCTTGAAATTTCCATTGCCCTTTTACCCAATATTAGCATAAGGCTTAGAACTTCAATTTCTAAATAGCCATGCCAGTTCCATAGCTTCACATTCCTCCTAGAATAGAATCTTAGATAGGATTCCTATTGATGAGCTTATCACAATGCATAGAAACTCATGACCTGTGGGAAAAGAATGAATGTGCCACTGAATCTCTACATATCTTCAAGTATATACTTAATCTCTTGCGCAATAAATCAACAGTCCCTCACATAGTACACAGAGTTATGCTGTTCAACACAACAGCCACTAGCCACATGTGGCTATTCATATTAATTAAAATTAAATGAAATTTAAAATTCTGTTCCACATGTGGCTGGCTAGTGGCTACCACATCGGACAGTACAGATATAGAACACGTCTGTGACCACACAAAGTTTATTGGACAGCACTGATAGAGCTGCTGATGAATAATATTGTTGTAAGAAATGGTGACTGACTAGAGGCACAGAACACAGGTCATGAGTAAACAGAGCTCCCTACAAATCCACTGAAACAACTCGTCTGGGAAATGAATTCCACCCCTGCAGCATGGGTAGCAGATTTAAAAGTACATTTCAGCTTTAATGGGTAATTTGGGTCCTTACCAAAAATTTCTTTTTCTCACTGGCCCCTGCACATGAGCTTGTTGTTACTGTGGGGCTGTTCAGAAGGGCTGAGCTGCTGCTGTTGTTTTTTTTCTTTAAAAACAAAAAAACTGAGGTTAATAATTTGTATCCTCCATGCAATAGAAAAAGTTTGACAATATTCAGGTAAATTGTGAGTCTAAAGAGCCAGTACTTCTTGTTAAGATTATTTCCTAACAAATAGCCTTCTACCTCATAACCACTGACTTTACTCCAATAACACAACAGCAGGCACTGTAAAAAGAACTTCTCTTATGATAGCTTTTAGGCTCTAAGCAGAAGAATTCCTAAAAGGGAACCCTCCTTCAAGGAGCTATCAGGGACCACTCCACCCCTCCTGGGCCAATGCAAGAAAGCTTCCCCTTTCACCCACTAACTGATATCCATGCTAATAGTCCAGTTGGAGAAAGATCAGCTAACTGGAGCAACATTAGCAAGCACACTCCACATAGGAAGACAGGAAGGAAAGTGAGGTCATTAGGCTCAAGCCTGGGGGAGGGGACTCACTTCTGGTAAAACATTCCTTCCAAAAGTGGCTTTGAATACAAATGAGTTACAAGGGAGACACACACACACACACACACACACACACACACAAAAGAATAACGAGGTATGAAAATAGTACGAGAATGGTCCCTAATCTATTATTCCCCCCATTCTGTAAGGTAACCACAACAATAAGGGCAGCTTTCTAATAAGAGCAGCATGCTGTAACCTTCTGTTACAACATGAAACAAAAGGACTCCTCTTCCCCTAGGGTCCCTAGTATTCCTAAAGGCAGGAAATACTCTGGAAAGCTCTATCTAGTAGACCTCAGTCAGAAAAAGTTCTAGGGCCTTATACTATTTCTAGGAACCAAGGGTACTTCTGAAGAATTAGTCAAGGTGCAAATGAGAGAGGAGGTTAGCTGATAATACAGAGAACCACAAGGGAGAATGTCATGGACAAATTTTCAAACATGCCCAATATGGCCAGCCGATATAGCACTGGACACCCACTAGGTAGAAAAGCTCTCCATCATTCCTCTTTGTAGGCCAAAGTACCCAGGAGACAGGGAGGCAGTAGAGTGGTAGTAGAGGCGAAAAGACTCTCAATGGCATACAAATTTAAATGTTAACAAAAACAGGAAATATTCCCCTAAAGAAGCATATAATTCTCAATAAAACAAGCACTCTCAACTACCTGAGTAATAAGGGATAACAACTATAAACAATAACAACAAAATCACTCATTGTTGCGTTTATATACTATGTGACACTTTCATAAATAAATTTCCCTTCCTAATTATATCTTACATAAGGTAATACCAAATTACTAAATTTTTCCTGGGCATATATTATAAGGTAGCTAAAAACATGAGTTAGGGATCATGAATCTGAATATTTGCAAAATAATCAGTAAAGGGAAAAAAATCATATCAATACTGCCCCCATAACAAGTGAAGGAATTATTCTTATTCTGCACAGAAGAAACTCTAGGCACAAGGCTTTGGGATTCCAGATCATGGACCCGCACTTGATAAGTATATGTCACTTACCATTTAACAGACTAGAAGGTACCAACATAATTCAAGCCTGGTATTAAAGTATCCTTGGCTTTTCATATTTTCCCATTTGAGCTTCTTTTCTTCTTTTCTTTTTTTCTTTTTTTTTTTTGTGGAGACAGAGTCTTTCTCTGTCACCCTGGGCAAGAATGCAGTGGTGTCATGGTAGCTCACTACAAGCTCCAACTCCCAGGCTCAAGTATCCTCCTGCCTCAGCCTCCTGAGTAGGTGTGAGCCACAATGCCTGGCTAATTTTTCTTTTTTTTAGTAGAGACAGGGTCTCGCCCTTGCTCAGACTGGTCTCAAACTTCTGAGCTCAAGCAATCCACCTGCCTCAGCTCCTCAGAGCGCTAGTATTACAGGCGTGAGCCACCATGCCCAGCCATACTTCCCATTTGAAAACCCCTTCCCAACAAATCTAGTTAAGCTCTGTCAGGGCCACACATACCTGCCTATTTGGGTGACCCGTGTCCTTGTTCTTCATGGTCTCATATCCAGGCACTGGGGCACGTCGGCTCATCTGGAGGGCCACCAGATCCTTCATGATCGAGTTCAGGGCCTCCTGCTCGTCTGCAACAAATGAGAGCATATGGACTAAGATATTTAAATATAGACCAGTAAAGCACTTTCACAAATTATATGACTATACTCAGGGAGCTCTGCCCAGGTAAAATGACAAACCCAGTAACTTAAATCACATGCAGCTGATGCTTCCCAAAAGGTCACACTGTGGCGATTTGAATTTTAATGGATTCTTAACAGCCCACCAATCACGTTTCTGGCAGCAATATTCACCAATTCATTGCCAGGAAGGGAGGCACTTTAACAGCAATTCATCCAGTGCCAGAGATGCTCAACCAGGAAAAATAGATGAAAAGTTGGGGTGAAAAACAACACAGCACGGTGTGGTAGGGTATTGAATGAAAAGATGAATCCACAGAGAACTGACTATAGCACAGAGTCAGTCCTAGGTTTATTAAGCACCATATGTGGGAGAGCAAATTTTAAAAAGTACCAAACAAAGGACCTCAGGTAGCTGCTTTGAACAGAAGTCGTTTTACAAGCCTAGGCTTTAAATGCTCCCCCAAACTCTTTACAAGTTTATAGGCCTTCTGCTTCCCACAGGGAAGTCAAAGGGCACTTCTATTGTTTTTCTTCCCTAACTGACCAAGCAACACATTGTCTCTACATTACTGGCATTACTTTTAATCTCCTTTTCTTGAAATAGCATAGAGTGCTAGACTTCTCACGCCCTGAAGACAACTGACCAAAACCCAGAACCCAAACCAGCCCAATTCCATGCTTTACAAAATTCTCCCAGGTCCTTCAAGAAACCTTTGTTCACTCAAACAGCACTTGCAGGTTGAAAATAAATAAATCTGTTGATCTGGAAGTGAACATGAGGGATGAGCTGTTACACGTGCTTTGGTGACAAGTGAGTCACCGAGGACTTGGAACACACCTTAAAAGAATTACAAAAAATTCCACCCAAAGAGAGTGCCTATCTTCTGCCCTTTATCTTTGTCCCTTGGAAATATTCTCTAATCACACCCCATGGAAAGTAAAGAACAGCATGAAGTCTCGAATTTTTTTTTTGAGACAGAGTATCACTCTGTCGCCCCAGCTAGAGTGCAGTGGCATCATCATAATAGCTCACTGTAACCTCAACTCAGCTCAAGTGATCCTCCTGCCTCAGCCTCCCAAGTAGCTGGGACTATAGGCACACACTACCATGCCTGGCTAATTTTTCTATTTTTTGTAGAGATAGGGTCTCGCTCTTGCTCAGGCTGGTCTTGAAGTCCTGGCCTCAAGAAATCCTCCCCACCTCGACCTCCCAAAGGGCTGGGATTACAGGCGTGAGCCACCACACCTGGCCCCAAGAACAGCATGAAGTATAGGAAGTCAAATTGCTCTAGTCTCTTCTTCCACATTATTTGTCTCTCTCCTATTCCTAGAACAAATCTGCTTCGAGTGCCCTAATGCACCCTGGGAGGTGCAGGAAAGGAAGGACAAAGGTGCCTATAAAGAGGTTTTTGCTTGTTCAGAAAAGTAAAATTAGATTTAAAACTTGCAGGAAAAACATAAGAGTAGCTTCCCATATGATTCCACTTCAAAACACATACAAAGTACGTGTTTTGGATAAGAGTGACATAGCTGTAGTACTGAGAGCATGTAGTAAAGTGGATAAGGAATGAGGAGGAAGTGGGTATCTACAAAAAGACATTTGTCAAAATTAAAACACATAAATCCCATCAATTATTTTATATCTTCTAGCAATTTCTCCATAGCTGCCTTAAAAAAAGGGAACTTGCTTGGTTTTGGGTTTTGTTTTTTTAGCCTCAACCAAGGTTTAAAAACCGGAGCATATTTTGCTGTACATTAAAAAATAATAATAAATAAATAAATAAAAACTAGAGCATAACATCTAAGCTAGGAAGATTGGCTTATGTATTATATATAGGTTTATATATTAAATTGACTTATATACTACTAAATATAATATATATACAATTAATAGAGCCAACTGTAACAATAAATTGGGATCAATATAAGGAGGATTATGACTACTAGGTAGGTAGGTGTTTTCTGAGGAACATCCAACAATATTTCTTTTTTTTATTCTCCCCCTCACATCCCCCCACTACCAACAGTATTCCTAAGAGCAGAATGCATGGAGTTTTCATTATCAACATTAAGCACACTAAGAATTGAAAATTTCAGTTGTCTCAACTCACATAGTGAATCAAGACAGATGTGAACACACACATGCATGCTTTTCAGGTCAGATCCACAAATATGACTGAAGAAATGATTTCTAATTCTGTATAAGATGATGCTATGATGCTATTATAAGAGCTGGGTTATCAGGTTGATAAATTCTATTTCCAGGAAGCTAACCAATTCCTGGCATTACTTAATGAATAAACTTGTTTGGTAGTTCCAGCACTGAGAACACACTAGAGCTGCAGTCCCCAACCCTTGGGCTGTGGACCGGTACTGGGCTGTGGCCTGTTAGGAACCAGGCCACAGAGCAGGAGGTGAGCAGTCAACCCAGCAAAGCTTCATCTGTATTTACAGCTGCTTCCCACCACGGGCACCACCACCTGAACTCTTCCTCCTGTCAGATCCGTGGCAGCATTAGATTCTCACAGGAGAGCGAACTCTACTGTAAACTGCACATGCGAGGGATCTAGGTTGCGCACTGCTTATGAGAATCTAATGCCTGATGATCTGAGGTGAAACTGAGGTGGTGATGCCAGCACTTGAGAGTGGCTGCAAATACAGATTATCATTAGCAGAGAGGTGTGACTGTACAGAGACCATAATAAATCACTGTCTCCCATCACCACCAGATGGGACTGTCTAGTTGCAGGAAAACAAGCTCAAGGCTCCCATTGATTCTGCATTATGATGAGTTGTATAATTATTTCATTATATATTACAATGTAATAATAATAGAAATAAAGTACACAATAAATGTAATATGCTTGAATCATCCTGAAACCATCCCTACCCACCCCACCCCCGGTCTGTGGAAAAACTGTCTTCCATGAAACCAGTTCCTGGTGCCAAAAAGGTTGGGGACCGCTGCACTAGAGGAATAGTTGGCACTATTACCTGAAATCTGGGACAACTGACACAAGGAGAGCAGGGTATAGATTCTGATTTTGTGTCAAAGTCAAACACATTACCAGAGGCAGATGGGTTCTTCAATTGATACTTCAAATTGAGGACATGGATAAAGACAGGAAGTAAATCAAGTGGCTCTTTTAGGCATTTCTTCCTAGATTGAGTTTTTTTTCTCTTCCCCCCAAAAGTGACATCACTACAAACACTTGGCAGCCACAGTTATTCCTGTGGTATGGACTGAGATTTTAGCAGAATTATCAGCACTCCCTCAATGTGGCATTCCTTAAAGAAAACAAAAACAAAGTTTTTAAAAACAAATTACAGCTTTCTTAAAAGTACAGCAGTCAAGAATATGAACATTGGAGTCAGAAAAATTTGGGCATAAGGAGGCCTTGACCAAATTACTTATTCTCCCTAAAACTCATTTTCCTCATCTGTAAAATGGAGATAATGAAAGTATTATTTCATAGAGCTACTAGGACAGTTAAAAGCAAAAGAAAACTTACAAATTATTTCTCAAGGTACCTAACAGTAATGCTAAAAAAAAATGCTGGCTATTATTATTAATGGGAAAAGGTCAATGGAAAAAGACTGGAGGCCATTTAATGTGCCCTGATACTTAATTTCATTCCAAATTTTCATTAATCATTAACAATAACCATTTATTGAACACTTATCACATATTATACATTAGAAAGTTTGTTGGTTTTTATTTTTTTTGCTTTTTTTTTTTGAGGCAGAGTCCTGCTCTGTCACCTGGGCTAGAATGCTGTGGAGTCAGCCTAGCTCACAGCAACCCCAAACTCCTGGGCTCAAGCAATCCTCCTGCCTCAGCCTCCCAAGTAGCTGGGACTACAGGCATGCGCCACCATGCCTGGCTAATTTTTTCTATATATTTTTAGTTGTCCAGCTAATTTCTTTCTATTTTTTTTTTAGTAGAGACAGGGTCTCACTCTTGCTCAGGCTGGTCTTGAACTCCTGAGCTCAAACGATCTGCCCACCTCGGCCTCCCAGAGTGCTAGGATTACAGGCATGAGCCACTGTACCCGGCCAGAAAGTTTTAAAAGACATTTCAAGGTGTTCAAACTCTAGGGATAAAAAGATAAACAACACACAAAAGGTTATAAAAAAGACTGAATTATAGACAATATACAAACCAGAGTATAGAGACAAATACATAAAAATATTTTTTCAATTCTACCTTTAGCTTTCTATGCAGGGAGAAATGAATGAAAAAAAATAAATTTTTAAAAATACAAATAGTAAGAGGTTATATAGATGATTTTATACAATTATTAACAGAATAAAGATTCTTCAAGAAAAGCAAGCTGTTCCAGCTATGCCAGAGAGCTTAGAAAATGAACCCAGGAGGAAAAAGGACATGAAGAGTAAACAAGGGATACAGAGGAAGAAAGGAGGGTCAGGGACTGTTCCTCAGTGAGTAATCCAGATCGAGTAGAGTAGGAAGAAGGGAAGCTGGCAAGGAAGGCTTTGAGAGGATTGGAAAACACAAGAGTGGCCACTGAAGCCAAGACCAAAGAAGGGTAGTAGCAGGCATAGGCCAGAAATGTCCAGTAGAGTGGCAGAGGCAGAAACAAAATTTTAAAGGGAATCAAGAAGTTGGAGATTAAAAGAAAATTAGAAGTAGTAGAAATCAACAATTTATTTGTGAACTTTACATGTGAACAAGTTGAGGGAAGAGTAATACCGTGCTATAACCTTGGAAAGATTTCCTGAGGATGGGGGTGGTCTGACACACTTAGAAACTACCTGAAGAAGCACCAAGAGAAAGCAGTTAATTCTAGAGACTAACAGTTTAAAAATCTAGGAAGGTGAGGAGTATTCATGGAAAGTAGAAAAGAAGGCATCTATGAAACAAGGATTAGAGTTCAGGGTTTAAAAGTGGAAGCTCTTAAACAGTTTTAAGTAGACAGGTATCTGTAATTCCTCTCTGACATGTGTTTTTCCTTCTCCTAATACCCTGACCTGTGGTATGGAGGCTGCCAGGCAACACACTCCTCTAGCTCCAGCAGGAAGCCACTCTTCCATACTGAGCTATTACCTCTATCCAAAAGGAAAGTTTTAAGGCAATTCCCACTTATGAGGTCCCTTGGCTAAAAACCCAGAAAAGTTGCCAAAAGCACCATGTTCTCCAATAAACAGTGTTGTCCTGCATGATGTCTGTTTACTATGCCACACACGCTCTCTTTTCCATGTATACAATCCCTAAAGTAATTTTTTTATCTTTGTTTTCACTTAACCAATGATGTTATTTCTTCATCTTGCCAATGCTCTATCTGGCTCTGCCAGATCGTCTGATTGAACTGCTCACTCAGGAGAGCTCAGGCTTCAGTGTCCCTGAGTCAGAATTTACTATCTTCCACTTCATGACATTTCACATACTTTCACTCCCTCCACCCTGTCCATACCCGGGGCAAACATCATTTTACAATAAGTATATGAAATAAAGCCCAATCCCCAATTCATAAGAAACTTTTCTCCTTCAAAAGCATGAATGAACCTTTGCGAGATAGCAAAATTAAATCCTGGCATTTATTTTTTTGCTCCTAGGATATAAGAGACATTCAATATTAATTGATGGGTCAAAATTTTAAAATACATATTACAAAGTAAGCCATCACTTCCTCATAAGAATCAATATAGGTGTTCAAACTCTAGGGATATTTTATTTTATTTTTATTTTTTAGAGACAGAGTTTTGTTCTGTAGCCCTGAGTAGAGCACAGTGGCAACACTGTAGCTCACAGCAACCTCAAACTCCTGGGCTCAAGGGATCCTCCTGCCTCAGCCTCCCAAGTAGCTGGGACAACAGACACCTGGCTAATTTTTCTGTTTTTCATAGATATGGGGTGTTGCTCTTGCTCAGGCTGGTCTCGAACTCCTGAGCTCAAGCAATCCTCCTGCCTAGGTCTCCCAGAGTGCTAAGATTACAGGCGTGAGCCATCACACCTGGCCTATATTTAACGTTTGATGAAATTAGCCCAAAGGACTGGATCCTATAGAATTATATGTGCCAACACCAAAACTACAGAATTGATCTCTCCCTCCTCAGTACCTTTACATGCTTTTGCACTTATTTGTTTACATGTTTCTGGTTCACCTTAACTAACTGTAACTTCTTGAGGACAGGATAATGCAGGTATAAGGCTTAATACTATGTCTGGCACATAGGAGGTATCTGACAAATGGATAAAGAATAAATGGATAGCTTACACAGAACCAGAAAAACAGCATCTTATCCTCTGTGTAGTCCCCTAAGTAATGCTTACTTGGACATATATTTACTTTTTATAAATGCCTAAAATTCAGTTTTAAAATCCAATTGTCATTTTTTAAATGTCAGAAATATAATCATGACATAGCCATGTTGATTAATAAATTGTGATCCAAGTTTCAATCAAATCAAAATTGCTAACTATTCAGAGTCTACAGAGGTGGTCAGATTCTACCTATAGTGAATTGAAACTAGTCTAACAGGGAGCTCCCAACACCCTTGGAATCCTAGAGACACAAGTGTCTGCTATAAGTCACGATGATTCTAACCTCAAACCAGAACCAGACCATCTGTAATCCTATATTCAGTTCACTACATTTTCCTGTAACATTTCCAAATTGTTACATATTTTAGTAATATATCACACTAAGTTTGTGAGTACATTTATAAAAAGACCAAATAATACTAACGAATTAGTCTCAGATACTATTAACAGCATTTGCCATTACACTTACTAAAACTGGGAGAGAATTCTGGTGTGACCAAGGAAAAATGACCAGTGAATCCAGATTTTTTTAAAGCCACATAGTGTCAAAGCCAAAAAAAATTTTTTTTCCTATTATTTACAGGGATAAGTATAGTTTCCACTAGAAATTTACTGGAGCTAACAGCCAATATAAAAACTGACCTATTTTTATTAACCCAAGTTGTCAAACAAGCTTTAGTCTAGGGCTTAGAACAGCTAAGGAAAATATGACTGTTAACCAAAGAACCTGCGGGGCAGCGACTCAAATTAGTTTTGGTCTTTTCCTCACTGGGCTGGAGTTTAACAAGTATAACTAAAATATTAAGAAGTCTATGTTTCTCTCTTATCAACCCCTTGAGTTTATTTAGAACTACAGCAACTAAAAAAACTAACTAAACTGGGAATTTGAATTTTTATGTTTTACATCACCAAAATGGAAACTCGTATTTAAGAGAGAAAGGGTGTGTACATATATCCTCACTGAGCCCTATACAAAGCAAATTAAAGAATCAGGTGTCTAGGAGAATTCAGTATTAGCTCTAATAGTGTGTCAAGTTCATCTACCAAAGAAAAAAATAAATAAAATAAAAGAGGGAAAGAATTGTATGGGGAAACGGGAGTGCTGAAGAAAGACAGGGCAGTGGTTCTTAAACAAGCTTGCCTAATATACAGCCTCAGTTTCTTCATGTAAAACTGACACGGGAACAAATGAGAAGATACTGAGTTCCTGGCCCTTTTTTCTTTGGGGCTTTGGATCCTACCTATATAGTACCTTTCCTCCCCATCACTGGGCTCTCCATATAGTCACACACTTACTGAAAATGTCTTGAAATGTGAAAACAGGCTCACATCCATTTTCACATTAGATAATGAGATGTAGCTAATATATCTGGGCACTCCAACTGGTTTAGCAGTCATGTGGGAAGTGGGTGGTCTGCACACCTTAAAGTTTTTCACAATCCCCTTTGGGACTTAAGGCTGCTCCCACAGGACAAAAGAAAAGACTTATTAGAAAGACTATCACAATATAGGTTCATAAATCAAAGATTGATTCAAATTCTATAACATACAAGATAAATATCTGATCCTGGGGAAGACAAGAATAATTCCGTGCCCCATTTACAGTAAATGTTCAATAAAGATTTGTTGAATTATATATCTAAATACCAGGCCTTACTGGGTTCCTTTTACGCCTACTCTCATAGGAGACCTTTCCCCAGAAGAGTAAGCACTTCTGAAATAAAGTACAAGGAAACAGTAAGCCCAGCAAATGAACAAACCCTTAGCATACTGTATGAGAGACAGCATGAAATAGAACAAGGCAATTAATTCAAAGCAGAGTGTAAAGATGGATCACAAAAGATTATGTGGCCAATGTGATACAGCATGCACTTAACTTCCTACAAAAATGACTTGACCTTGCTATAGGGCAAGGCAAACATTAATGTTTCCTCTTCACATGGGGCACTTCACAGAAGCAACAAATGGCTCTGCAGAGGACCCTTTCACTGAAGTTTACCCCTTTATTATTCAGGACAACACCAGATATTTTTGCAAAACTTGCGATTCGGGACAACAGTGTCTCACACCTGTCACACACACACAGACAACAAGAGAACCAAAGCCCATTTCAAATGTTATTTGCTTCTTAATCTCGTCCAGGGGTCATTTGTTAAATTACCATAAAGGCTATGAAATAAAATTCAGTTCAAATGCTGAGTGTGTAAGACATTAAAGCTTTTCTTAGATTACATCTTCACAGCAGAAATTGCAAATATTGACAACAAGGAAATGATTTCATAGAAATTCTTTTGTGTAGCAAATGTTTCTTTCAAAAGTTACATAATTTCGGGGATACCGCAAGATAATAGATGTAAAACCGGATTTTTCAAAAAGTAAGATAAGAATTATAAGTGGCAGCACCCAACCAATTCCTAACCTCCAGCAATCTGCGTGCTGCACGCATTTCTCCACCGCTAGGTTGATAACAGAGATCCATCCCCTCACGCCCTCCCCCCTGCGCTGGGGCGCGCACAGGGCTCCAGAGCAAGCCCCGGGAACTCTCACAGGCCGGCCTGTGTGAGCAAAGGGAAGGAAATGACACAGGCAGGAAAAAAAAGCAAATCAAGGAAAAGACACAACAGCAGCTGGGCCTGCACCAGCCTCCAGCCCGGGCCCCACACTGCGCTCTCGCTCCCCCTCCCTCGGGCTCGCGGTCCGGCTCGCTCGGGCCAGAGCTGGGCTGCCCCGCCGAGCACGGGCCCTCCGTTCGGCCGCCGCTTTCTCGAGATGCGCCCGCCGCGCCGCCCGGAAGGCGGGCTGCCGAGTGGGTTCGGCCGGCCGAGCCGCCCCTGCGGGCCCGGAGAGCCAGAACCCCCGCCTGGGCCGCGGCGCCGCGAGGGAGGCGGGCGAGCGGCCGGCGGTCCGCAGCCCCAGGCCAGGCGGGCTGTCCATGCCTGTCAGGCGGCGGCCCAGGGTCCTCCTCCCCTCAGCCTGGGGCGGGGCGTCGCGAAGCAGCGCGGGCACAGGCCGGGGCGGTGGCGACACTCACCCATGGTGGCGATGGCGGCGGCGGCGGCGGCTCGAGCCCGGCAGTGTCACCTCCGCAGCCGGGGCTGCATGCCGGGGGCCCGGGCGGCGGGGACGGCAGCGGGCCTGGCTCCGCGCGGGGGGCGCGGGCTGCGCTCGGGGCCCCCGCCGCCTCCCCAGGCTCCGGCTGCGGCTCCGCCCGCGGCCGGGCGCTGTGGCATGGGCAGGGTGGCCCGCTACATCCCCGGCGCTCCTGGGCTTGGCCCAGCCCGGCCTCGGCGGCCCCGCTCGGCCCGCCCGCCCGCCAGTCGCTCAGCCCCGCAGTCGCTCCGTCCGGCCACCGTTCTCCACCTCAGGAACGCTCCGAAAAACAAACCGCTGGTCTCGCAGCTCGCCCCCCACTCTGTCACTCACGCCAACACCCGCCAATCCCGGGCAGCCGCTGGACCGTTGCACCCCCCCCCCACTCACTCCACTAGCCAATAACGAGCGGGGAGTCGGCGGCCCCCTCGTCCCCCCTCCGACTCTCTCCCAACACCCTAACTCTCAGCCGCCAGCTAATCATCAGCACCACACGATGAACCAATCCCGCCTACTCTTGCAGGATGCCAATGGGCGAAGCCAAGACAGTTTCCGAGGGCTGTCAATCATCGAGACAGCGCCCGGTTCCCTGCACTGCTAGCCAATCACGTAGAGGTCTCTGGGCACCCCCCCCCCCGCCCCTCCCCCGCGCATCCCTAGCTGGCGCTCCCGATCCTCTCCCCGGGAGGCGTCAGTTGCTCCAATCACGGCTCTGTCGTGAGGCTCCGCCCACATTCCCACCTCCCGTCAGTCACTGAAGATTCGGCCGGCGCGCGGGCTGGCGTCGTTCCTCGCCGGCTACTTTGGGGCTGGGGCTAGCAGAAGGCCGCTAGAGGGGCCCTCGGGCCTTCCGCCCTCCTGGTTTTTGGTGGCCCCCGCGGTCTGGACGGTTCCCGGTGCCGGCGTCCTAGTCCTCCCTGTGCCCAGCACGGGGCGCCTAACGAGCGGGGAGGGTCTGGCGCCGAGCGCTTCCCAGACGCTGCGCTGGCCCGGAGGCAGGGGCGGCCACGCCGCTGCCCCTCTTTCCTTGGGTCTCCTACCTCCAGGGCCACACCCTCCGGTCTTGGTTCCACAGGCCCCAGAGGCTGAGGTAGTGCTGGAATGTGGATCCTTGGAAATCTGTAAGTTCCTCCAGAGGTTCTTTCAGAAAATAACTTTTTTCTGGTTATAAAAGTAACACGAGCTTTTTGTAAAAAAAATTGAAAAATGCAGAAAAGTATAAAAAAGCAAATTTAAAAATCCCACCCCAGAGATAATCGTGTCTATTTCCTACCTATATAGATGTTTGACAAAAATGTCTTTATGTTGTTCCGTGGTGTTTACATTTTAAGTGTTTTTCCGTACCACTAAATATTGTTCAAAAACAATCGTATTTG
Organism: Lemur catta; assembly: GCF_020740605.2. Taxonomy (NCBI): domain Eukaryota; kingdom Metazoa; phylum Chordata; class Mammalia; order Primates; family Lemuridae; genus Lemur; species Lemur catta. The sequence goes on along the minus strand of NC_059142.1, from coordinate 43,956,121 downwards.
ATATGCCAAAATAAAACGTGACCATAATTAATTTCCCTAACCCCACATTGCTCAACACTTTATACACCCAGATCTTCAAATGCCAAGTCCACCACAACTAATGTGGGCGTTCTTCTGGTCCCTCTTCCAGTGTAATATGTCAGACTCTAGAATAATCTTCCTTAGATGCCATTTTTAACTGTCAACTAAGAATACAACAGAGGAGTATCTCATGTAATTTACTGAATACTGTACTTAAAGAATAGAATGGTTGTATGGGTACTCAAAGTATGGTTTCTACTGAATGCGTATCTCTTCCAAACCATCCTAAGTCAGGGACTGTACAAACCTAGGATGAGTCTTCCTTGATTCTTCTCTCTCCCTAACACCTATATATCCAAACATTCAGCAAGTCTTTTCAGCTTTCATTTCAAAATGTATCTGAATCCAACCACTTCTTACCACCACTACCCCAGTCCAAGCCACCACCCTCTCTCTCTGGAATGATTGCCCTAGCCTCCTATCTGGTCTCCCTGTTTCCTCTGTGGCAGCCCAATAAATGATTCTCCAACAGCAACCAGAGTGATCCTTGTAAAATGTAATTCAGATCACGCCACTCCCCTGCTTTCAGCCCTCCAACACTCAGAATAAAACCCCAACTCTTTGTCATGACCTGTCAGGCACAACAGAAGGCTCCCACCACGCTCTCGGACCTCTTCTACCACTCTCTCCCTCCATCATTATCCTCCAGCCACACTGGCCTTCTTACCATTCTTTGAACATACCAAGCCTTTTCACCTCAGGACTTTTGCATGTGCCATTTGTTCTACCTGGAATACTCTCCCCCGGATATTCAGATATTCCCATGTCTGCACTTTATTCAAGTCTCTGCTCAAATGTCAACTCTTAAGAGAAGTCATTCATAACCACCACATCCAAAATGGCGTTTCTCCCCTCCATCATTCTGTATGCCTGTATTTTGCCTTATTTTACTTTATGGTGCCTGAAATTATACATTTATTTGTTTGCTTTCCTCCCGTTACAAAAAACATGAGCTGTGTAGGAACAGGGATCCTGTCCTGCTCACTGCTCTATCACCAGCACTTAGAATGGTGCCTCACACATAGAGAACTGCAATACAACTGCATCAATCTTTAGCTGAAAGGAGCCTTCTGATTTACCTTCTATCTTTCTTACAACTGCCTTCTTGTGGGCTTCATTTCCATTGCCTGTCCCTCAACCAACCATCTCAAATATTCCGACACTGCAGTTACCGTATGTGCTGAGGATTCCAGAATCTGAACTGTATTTCTAGCTCAGGGAGGTCTTTCTTCTGAGCTCCAGAGGCATCACCCTTTGGGTATCCCACAGACACCTCCAATTCCAGGTCTGAACTGAACTCATCATTTTTCTCCACAGTTCTTTATTTCCTCTATCCATCTTCAGTTCTGCAAGTTAGATACATTTGAATTATCAGAGAGCTCTTCCTCTCCATCTGCCTTCCCACACAGCCAGTCCTGACCATGCCACCAATCTGTCCATTCCTCTCCCATCCCCGGCTTCACCATCCTAGTTCAAATCACCAAAAGCTCTTACTTGCATTACTTTGTGTAAGAGCCTCTAAATGCATATTCACATCACAGGTGATCTTTCTACAATGGACACCTGATCCTCTCATACCCTGTTTAAAAACTTAATGGTTTCCCATCATCCTTAGGATAAGTCAAATCTGAGAATATAGTTAAGAAGATCCTTCAGGACCCAACCCATTTCTTCTTCTCCTTCCATTTCTCACCTCCTCCAACTTTATCATTCAAATTCTATGCTCCAGCCACACGAACCCCTGGCAGTTCCTCAAATATGACTGTCTTTTGCCTCTATACCTCTTTATGTGCTATGTTCTCTGTACCAAGTGCTCTTCTCCATTTCTGCTTGCTCCTGCCTTCATTCTTTCAGGGAAGAACTTGACCTAAACATCACTCCCCCAGGAAGCCTTTTTAGACTGACACCTCCAAGTCTGGGTTAAGGCCCTCTGACATGCTCCCAGAGCACTCAGTACTTTCTTCATCAAAGCATTTGTCCCTCTCTATTGTAACTGCCTTTAACAAAGTAAGCATAAAAACAGAAGCTTTCATTCAAATCAGTATGCTTATCATCTTTCATAGCACATTCAAAAAAACATAAATATTTGTCAAATGAATAAGTGAACCTCAAATGGGGGTGTTAGTAATTGAATGTAATTTCCACGAATGCTCCCATTTAGTTATGTACAGTATTTTAGCTTCTCCATGTTGCTTTCTCTCAATATTCATTTTCCCTGTGAAGCTTCCCATGCCTTCTCAAGGGTGTCCCTCCTGGTTTTACACTGAGTGGATACCCCGGGGTAAGCACCTGAGCCATGCCTACCCCTCTGTGCTCAGGGCCTCAGAAAGTGCTGGTCCCACTGGGCAGCCCAATCCCACCGCAGCTGCACACTTTCCTTTTTTTCTTTCAGGAACACAGGGACACTTGAATATGTGATAGGGAACCATAAATATGAATAAATGAATTCTCTTAGGGGATAGCTCAATGGATTGGTGTAAAAAGAAAAAAAATCCAAGAAACCTACCACCTGATTTGATGAAAATTGCTTTAATTCAGAGGTAAAGTTGAATATATTGGGATTATCAATTCAATTAGTTTATCTGCATTATCAAGGAATAATGTATAACTCAGATTTCTACAGCCATGATATTTTATAAATTATTGACATTTACTTCTAAATAAAAATTATTTTTCATTTTGAAATTCCAGTCCTAGAAACATCTTTAATTTTCTTTTATTTTCCAAGTTCTATAAATTTGTCCTAAAGAATACTTTCCAAGTGAACAAAGGTAAAGAATGTTCATTGCAGCATCTTTTTTAAGATAGACAATCCAAATGTCCATTGATAGGAGACTGGCTAATTAAATTATGGCACATTAATACAATAAAATATTATGTAGCTACTAAAAAGAATGAAGAGACTGCTCTGGCTTAATGCCAAAAGGTATCTAGGACATAAGGTGAAGTGGGAAACAAAACAAGAACAGATTATAAAGTAAAGTGTATGGAGTGATCACATTTCAGTCTTTTGTTTGTTTGTTTGTTTGTTTTTTGAGACAGAGTCTCGCTCTGTTGCCTGGGCTAGAGTGAGTGCCGTGGCGTCAGCCTAGCTCACAGCAACCTCAAACTCCTGGGCTTAAGCGATCCTACTGCCTCAGCCTCCCGAGTAGCTGGGACTACAGGCATGCACCACCATGCCCAGCTAATTTTTTCTATATATATTTTTAGTTGGCCAGATAATTTCTTTTTTTTTTTTTTTTAGAAGAGACGGGGGTCTCACTCTTGCTCAGGCTGGTCTCGAACTCCTGACCTCGAGCGATCCACCTGCCTTGGCCTCCCAGAATGGTGGGATTACAGGCGTGAGCCACCGTGCCTGGCCCACATTTCAGTTTTTTAAAATGTTCATTTATATTTAGTGAGAAAAAGGCCAACATTCATTGAACATTTACTATTGCCAGGCACTGTTTTAAGTGCTTAACATATATTAACTCATTTAACTCTCAAAACAGCCCTATGAAGTAGGTATTATAATTACCCTCACTTTACAGGTGAAGAAACAGGTGCAAAGAGGTTAAGTTCTTGTTCAAGGTTGCTACCAAGTGGCAGAGCCATAATTTGTTTCTCAGCAGACGAGCTCCAAAGAGTGGAATAATATAGATTGTTAACGGTGGTTGTACCTTAGGAAGTAGCATTAGATGGGACTTTTATTTTTTTTTAATATCTCTGTGAGGTTTGACTTTATCAAAATAATATGTTACCTTTTTGGCATACACAAAAGATAAAAAGAGGAAAAAAGTAAAAACTGCTATCCTGTTTACTGGCTGGGCATGGAATAAAGAAAGAAAGTGATTTCAGTCAAGAGTAGTGTGGTATCTATCATAGCATTCTCTTTTTGCCACACCTACTGACTATTTTATTTTCTCTTCATAGCACGTCTCCAGAGGAGTCTGTAGGGATTCAATTAACAGTTAGGGAATCAGGGGCTCTTAGAGTTTGAAGCTTTACTGACTGCTGTGCTATAAGTTTCAGAGAAAAAACAGTAACTCAACCCCATGGTTGAATTTCCACAGTTGACTGGAGGCAGAGGCTTCACTGTTCCTCTTTGATTCAGCTAGGGCCTCTGACAGAGGGGAAGTGGCTACATACGAGTGCTTCTTATAAGAGTCAAGGCTGTAGGGTGGGGGTGGGGGGAATAAAAAAAAAAACAGTCAAGGCTGTGGACAGAGCCTATCACAGATACTTCCATCCCACCAAAAGGACACTTGAAAGTAAGCCCAGGTTGGCTTCGAAGCCTTGAATGATTTTGTGTTGATAAGACAATGACCAAAGATAAGGCAAATCAAGCCAGTACCAGATCCCACTCCTTTGACTTTAAGGTGAGGTGTGCCTGTCTCCGAGACTCTTGGATGTTATTTCCCTAGTGAACCAATAATATAACTAGTTTTTATTTTTATTTTTTAAAATATTTCCCCTGATGAAAGTAATACATGATTACAGAAAGTAAAACTCGGTAATAACATCACCACTCTGAGATAACTATTAATATAATAGTTTTGATATTTTGGCACATTTCCTTCTAGTCTTTAAGAAATAAGTATATACAATGTTATGTAAATATACACATATACATTTCAAAATGTGGGCCATACTATTTAAGTTTGTATCTTTTTTTCCCCCCACTTAACATTATATTGTCAAACATTTTCTCTGACAAAATATTCTTGGAAAAGTAATTTTTAGTGACAGAATAATACCTCATCATATGGATGTGACCATCTTTTTTTCATCATTTTTTAAAATTAGCTCCCGGTCTCTTTACAAGATCTAGAGACAGCAGAACAAGTTCAAGTAAAGGTTCATTTCCGCCTTTACCTATTAACTGCAGGAGAGTCTGCAGGGCACCGCCAGGGGTCAGTGCAGAGCCATCTTCACAGGAGCTGTTACTATGCGTTTCTGCAACATGCCTTGATATGACAAAATTGGTTACGAAACAACCCATATTAATAAATTCTACCTCTTAGATTAGAGGAGGCCTATTCACGTGAGTGGCCAAGTTCCCTTCAAGAGTAGGCTCCCTTAGTACAGATTCCTCTAAATTAACTTATATTCAACGTTTCCAAAATAGAACTATTTTATAAACCAAAGTCTATCAGTAAAAAATTTGGTATTAGACCTGTTCTCAGCTGCTTTGTACGAGATCATTTATGCATTAAATACTTTGCCTATTTTATAGGTTTCTTGGGAAAATCAAATTACATACGAAAGTATCTTATTCATTATGAAACAGCATATAAACTTTAAGTTGCCTTTTTTTTTAGTTGTCTTTTTTTAACAATGAGCTATTCAGATATTTGGATGAGTTATCTCCTATAAACACTAAAGAGTCCCAGGTAGTACTATGATTATGAAATGAGGTGTAAGGGTATATGCAGTGGCGTGATCATGGATTATTTCATTGGTTTTCTTCCCTGTAGCTCTTGCTCTCCAGTGCTGAAGTCATTGTGGAACTAGTAATCTGTTTTTCCTAGAAGCTGAAGTTATCATTTATAGTCAATTTGGTTTAGTTCTTTTCCATCCTTATTCACCTGAGGCTCCTTCAGGAGAATTACTCTGAACTCAGATCTGGGTTAAACTACTTACAAGGAGGTAGATGACAGGCATCAAAAGCCACTCCAGGCCTGACAGGCTTGACAAGCTCTGGCACAGGGTGTTGGCACTCCTGGCCTCTCTAAACCCAAAAGTAACTATTAGGAACAAAAGACTCCAAGGCCCCTATCTCCTACATGGCCAGGCTTCTGACACAGCCCTTCCATCTTCCTTCTGTTCTGTTTCTTCTCTAGTTCCCAGTGCCCCATCACTTGGCATCAGGGATAAAAAGGAGCTAGGGTTGGACGTTCTGAGAACCAGCTTGGTGTAGCCTTCTGAGGACAGCTCAACCTGCTCACAAGTCCACTCTGACCAATCTCAGAACACACAGGGGCCCAGGCAAAGCAGGGTCTGGGGAGTTCCTTATCATTGGCACTTGATTTCCTGCTGGGCTAGAGCCTTAAGATCTCTGGCGGAAGGGCACAGAGGTCACACAAAGAGAATAAAAGATGCATGCACAGTAGCTCACACTGCCCTGGGGAAGCTCCAGTAGAGAGCAGTCTTAGGTCTTCCCTCTGAGGTCCTACATCTTAGTGCAGGATCTAACAGAGGGCACCAGTTGAGTAGCTTGTGCTCTAGATAAGTACAGTTCCTAGTACATAGTAGGTGTTCCAGAAATACTTGTTATATGAATGAACGACAGGTTTAGGCCATAAAACCAGCATTAGACTACACAGTACTGGGACACAGCTACATTTTTATAGCCAATCAAAAAAACAACAGTGCAACTGAAGTAGTAGAACTAAGTCTAGGGACTTGAAAGTTAACCCAGAGGATCCCAACCATTGGACACAACTCAGGAAGACTCAAGAGCCATACAATAGCAATGCAGCAACCAAGATCAATCACTGTTATTATTTAAGAGCAGTTTCTAGTACATAGGGCCTCGGGTCACTTACAATCCCCACAAGGGCCAACTACCTGAGATCAGAGTCTGACCAGCTAGGTGGCCCCACCTTGCATCCAGGAGGGTGTCAGGAGACTCATCCAGAAGGGCTCTGAGACACCAGCAGAGCTGACAAAGAGGTCCCATGGAAGTGTGGGGTTCCCTTGGTCTCAAGGCCACAAGTCCGAGCCATAGTCCTCCTGACCTGCTAGGTACTGACAAAGAGGTCCCATGGAAGTGTGGGGTTCCCTTGGTCTCAAGGCCACAAGTCCGAGCCATAGTCCTCCTGACCTGCTAGGTACCCGCCTCCTGCTTTACTCTCAGAGATCACTGCAGAGGCCTGTGTTCCAGAATGGGCTGCCACATGCCTAGGAAGGAATCCGGGGGCACGTACAACCTGGTTACTCAATGTTGTCATAGACGTGGATCACATCCTCGTGGTTGCTGAGAACCCGGATGAGATGAGCAGCCTGCTCCAGGTCGGGGTCAGCTAGCCGCACCTTTGAGTTGGGGATGAACTCTAGTGCACACGACACAGAACACAGGCCCAGGGAGTCCAGCTTCTTCCTCACTTGATGCAGTGAAGAAACATCACAAATAAACTGAGAATAAAGGAAAGTCAGGTGCTGAGGAGCCAGAATGTAATAAGACAAAAGCAGACAGAACTTGCAAAGTCCTAAATATAAAAACTACTGTAATGTATCACTGGGTTTGAGCTCTTCACTGGCAGGCACATGTTTTCAGTGTTCTGAATCTTTCTCATAGTCCTCAGTAGAGTAGGCCCTATCCAGTATTCACTTAATAAATGTTTGTGCAATATATGAACTCTCTGTCTCACCTCTACCCTGGGGTGCAGGGGAAAGAAATTAAGAGAGGCATGCCTGAAGACACCTAGTAGGGCCCTCTTGAAAGCTCACCAAACACAAAGCCTTCACACTTACTTTGAAAATGTTATTTTCTTCTTCATCTTCAGTTTCCTTGACATCCTCAGCTCCCGCTTCAATTGCCAGCTCTAGGGCACGCTCTAGGTTCACTGTTTTCTTCTCTTTGTCTTCAACTCCAACCACGATCACCCCCTTTTTGTCAAAGGAGTGACGAGCTCCCTCAGTCATCATTCCCCTAACAGGGAAGGAAATGGGCTGGAGTGAGTAAATGCCCTAGACACCCAGCCTCCATAAAGCACAGCAGTCTAATGCTATATCTTTCCCACCCAGCCTACAGAGCACACACAGACACGGAGTGGCTCTCTTCCTGAAGGAGAAGATGCAGCTGCCGCTGGGTAAGGGAACAGTCCAAGAACAGCCCCATCCTCTATTTTCTGCCCTGATTGGAGTTTGGAGAATGCAAAGACTTTGCTCATCATTGCCTGTGCCATTAAGACTCCAGTCCTGGTGGAACATTTTAAGACCTGGGTATTTTACGGCTACAGATCAGATAATGGGACAAAGATCCTCTCCTACACCTGACGAACAAGTCTTTTGGATCCTGCATAGTATAGAACACTTTAAGGGGAAATCAATCCACTAATTGGATTCTGCTAAGGAGGAAGTATGCTTAAAGCCTGAAACACAGCTAGGCATGGTGGCTCATGCCTACAATCCCAACACTTTGGGAGGCCAAGACAGGAGGATTGCTTAAGGCCAGGAGTTCAAGACCAGCCTGGGCAACACAGTGAGACCCAGTCTCTCTCTAAAAAAAAAAAAAGAAATACTACTAATAATACAACTATTATGTACCCCTAATAATTAAAAAAATGTTTTTTAATGCAAAAAAAAAAACCCCAAAACTTGAAACACCACCAGGGATCAACAGTACTTGCCTAAAGGCTCTGTCCCCTTCCACATCCCCCTAGGAACACACCTACCCATTTTTGTTCAGGATTTGTCTAATGTCCGACTGACACTTGGAGCCACTGTTAGACAATGCCTCAATGAGCAGAGAAGAGCCACCAGGGCCTCGACCCTCATACAGCAAATATATGTCCTTAGTTTTCTGTAATAAACAACACAAGTACACGTTCATGTTTCCCAATTCCCTCCCACATGTCAGCCCAGAACCACAGGCACCACAAAGTTGACTCTGCAGGATGGGCTCTCTAGGCTAGATCCTGAGCTCTTAAGTCTTTATTTTTGTCCCTGCCCTCTAAGAAGAGACCCTTGCGACCAACTTTTGAAGTAACTGGAAGGGAGTCTATCTGCCTAGACCTTCCCAATCGATCAGTCATCTCCCAACTTTGCTTCCTCCTCTGACCCACAGAATCCAACATCTGTCCCCCCAGCCATTCCTACCAAGACTCATCCTCCTGCATCCACATCCTGTAGGAAACTCTTGTGAAGTTTTAATGCTCCTAACCTGGGTTGCTGAGTACTGCTGTGAAAAATCACACACCTGGGCCTTGTCATAAGAACTGCCCAAAACAGTGTGGTCTCAAAATCCAAACAATCCAGAACTCTAGTGCCCACTTTCATCTGGACCTTCTACATCCCTTCTCATTCCTTGTCCATATATCTGATCTTCACCACTCTCTCAAAGCACCCTGTCCTGCATCCCTCCAGGAACTCTCAACTAATAACTTCTCCCTTCCTCTTTCACAAAGGAAATAAAGGGCCACTAGGTAGAAAAAATCCTCTTTCTCCGCCACGTTATCTGCACCACATCCTCCATGAAGGCAGTAATATAATGGTGACAGCACAGGCTCTCGAGTACGTCTGGTTTCAAGTCTGTTATTTTCTGTGTGACCTGAGTCAAGTCACCTAATCTTTCTGTGCCTCAGTTGTTTAAGGTTGTTTTGAGGACTTAATGAGATAACCCATACGCAGTCCTTATCAAAGTGCTTGGCCTGCAGTATGCACTCAATACCTATTAGCTATTAAGACTATTACTTCCTCAGATCCTTCCTACTTGTCCCAGAGGAAAAGGTGTCCCCTCACCTGGGCCCTACATCCCTGATCTCCCGCTATCACTATCCCCCACCCTCTCCCTTTCTACTGGCTTTTCTTCCTTAGTGCATAAACATCTGAAAAAGAAAAACAAACCCTTCCTCAACCTAACATCAGGGCCTCCCCAGCATTGTACCCCTTTTTTCTACCTCATTTCCTCCCAACTTGGCTAAACAGTCCCAGGCTGTATGGTTCTGTACACTGTGCAGCCTATTCCCAATTATGCTCCTACAACCAATAGCCAAGGACAAAGAGCCCCGAGGAGCCTCTGGATTGAGGGTATCAACCACACTGCTACCCTTCTCTCTGAAAATTTAAGGAGTTGTTTGGTGGACTTCCATACATGAAACCCGTGGAGGCTGTGATCAATAACAAGCATGTCAAACAGGACACACCTCCATTTTCAGTGCTGCCTCAATCGTTGACTTGGGCATGTGCTTGCTGCGACACACCTCTAAGATGTTGGCCAGGTTGCTGTTGAGCTCAGGGTTGGGGCCTCCCTCTGAGATAGAGAAAACAGTGAGTAAAGACATCTCATTACAGCATGGGAGAAAAAAGGGATTTCCAGCACCTCCTCCCTAAACTGAAACAGTGGCAAGTCACCACTTAGCCCTTGGTTAGTTTAGAACATTTTATTCAGTGTTTAAATGGGATATGGAGGAGAAATATTTTGGAAAAGAAGTTTCTAATTCATTCTGATTTTAGGGATAGTTATTCTGCTATGTTTCAGGGAACTACACTTTGTTAGATGAAGAGGTAAGGGACCTAGATGGTAACAATGTCTCCTGGACTTATTAATACCGCTTGCTCTTACTCTGCTATTTTGTGCAAAACTATTGAAATGCTCACATGACATTGTAATCATGCTCACTCTCTCTGCGGGTAGGGGCTGTATCTCATCATCTTTGTATTACCAGTGCCTGGCACAAAATAAACACTTGATAGTGTTGAACTTATTATCAAGAATTTAGAAGAAAAAGAAGAAAGGAGAAATACCAGGCATACGTTGCAAAGGTAAATTAATATTAATTGAGTGCCTCTTATGTTCCATAAATTACCTCAAGGTGGGCATTATCCCTGTTTTGCAGAAAAGGAAGCAGAAACTCAACACCACTTGCTCAAGGTCGTAAGTTAGTCAGTAACAGAAACCAAGTCTTCCCGACTCCAAAGTCCATGCTTTTTACAGGACTTTTTCTCTACTACTACAGATGACTGGTACTAAATAGAAGAAAAGCCTTTTTAGGGCGGTTACACAATGGAGAAAAGACATGGTTGCAAACCCACCTGACAAGAAAATGTGTTCAAGAATCCCTGATGAGGCAAACTGAGGCCTAGGTAATAGCTTTATTCAATACCCCTGCCGCAGCCTATATGTTCCTAGAGGCAACTTCAGAGGGTTGTTTGTCTTTTCAGGAGAGACACACATCTGACCTGGCTCTGTGGATCTGTTTCTATTAAGTACCCAGCTACAGACTAGGACGAAATCACTTTCACCATCTTATCTTCTCAAGAGCAGCTCCCTCTCTGACAAGCTGGTAGATGCTCAGTATCTGGAAAGGTGAGTGGGGACATTCAATGTAGGTAGATGTTTTGAGGGTTTATGAGGTGGGCAACGGTGGGAATTGGGGAAGGAAAGAAAACAGTCCAGTTCTGGGAGGCAATCGAGGCCTTGGGTACTTAGAGGGCAGCGGCGGCCAGCGATGGGTGACCGTCAAGTTCTCACCTTTAACTGCCAGGCGGATGTTCAAACAGAGTTTGGTGAAGATGCGACTCCTTTCGGTGTCTTTGGGCCCCTTGATGTGCCTGACTTTGGACCACTTATTGTGCCCAGCTGGGGCCACCGCGGTGAGGTGAAGCGTCCTGCCAGGAGCGGAGCCGCAGACCTGGGGATCGGGCTGGAAGGGCTGGGGGACGCGTGGAGGAGCCGCCCAGACACCGGGGCCTCGTGCCCACAAGCATCGGGCACCGGCCCTGCTCAGGCTGGCGGCGGCCCAAGCAGCCATTGGCTCCGACCCTGGGCTACAAGCTGCAAACAGCAGCAGCCAAGGTCAGCCCGTCCGGTCCGCCGCCGGAACAAGCTGGTCGGGACCCCGCGGCCGCCTCTGCCTGTCACCAGAGACCCAAAGGATCAGGCAGGCCCTCCCGGAGCAGCCCACCCGCGAATGACCCCGCATCGTCCCCGCGGCAGCAGGAAGTAGGGGCCCTCAATGGCGTAGCACACTTCCTTTCTCGGGTTCTTGCCAAAAACAGGTCCCCACTGCCCGCAAAGTCCGTTCCGCAGCTACACCGGCCTCGCTCCTGTCCCGCCCTTGCGCAGAGCGCTACAGAGGAGGGGTGACCTACTGTACAAGCCCTCTCGCTTGCCTAGGGAGCGCCGGACTTTATTTCCCATCATAAGCTATTAATAGTAGAGATACACCTGAGTTATGAAATTGATTTTTACTTCCAAATTGCCGTCTAAATCTGAGCAGGTCCAGAATGATAAACGTTTTGTTGTTGTAAAGGAATATGTAGTTCAACTGCCTCATATTACAAATGTTTTTTTTTGAGACAGAGTCTCGCTTTGTTGCCCAGGCTAGAATGAGTGCCATGGCGTCAGCCTAGCTCACAGCAACCTCAGACTCCTGGGCTTACGCGATCCTACTGCCTCAGCCTCCCGAGTAGCTGGGACTACAGGCATGCGCCACTATGCCCGGCTAATTTTTTCTATATAGATTTTTAGTTGGCCAGATAATTTCTTTCTATTCTTAGTAGAGACGGGGTCTTGCTGTTGCTCAGGCTGGTCTCGAACTCCTGACCTCAAGCAATCCACCCGCCTCGGCCTCCCACAGTGCTAGGATTACAGGCGTGAGCCACCGCGCCCGGCCTAATATTACAAATGTTAGAGCCGGTTCCCCTTGGCCCCGGGAACAGAAAGACAGAGTCACTGAGGCTGTAAAGGCAAAGGAGTTTTATTTATTAGTTTGAGCTAGGGTCCAAGTCCCAGAGCACCAACGCAGTGGTCTCTGTACGAACTAGGACCCCGCCCTGGGTTAAAAATAAAGTTTTTATATTTTTTTTTTGTTGGAGTCTGTTGTTAGTTATTTTTGATAAGAGACTTTTTTCCAAGAGATTCCCTCCCAGGAGATTCTCTCCCCAAGGACACTCGCCCTGCACAGCCGGCCTCCCTATCAGGAAGCCACCTGTGGTGTGGTTTTTTTTTTTTTTTAACTGCATTTGAGCATGGTTTTAGCTCTTTATTGTAACCAAGCAATAAGCAAGCAAGTTTTGTGTATAGAAGTGGAATTTGGCTGTTAGCTAAGAGCAAAAAAACAAGTCACCATTAAACAAACTAAAATATTGTTTTGGTCCTACTCTACACAGATAAAGGGAACAGCTGCCAGAGAAGTGATTTGCCCAATCATTTAATCTCTCTGAGCTTCTTCCATATCTGTATACAAGGATGTTACTACTTGCTTTACCAGCATAGCTGGAGCTTGAAGCTTGGAGCTTTCAAACAGTAAAGTCTAATATAAATAGCCACAAGTGATCATAGTAAATCCCCTAAATGCAAGACATGGCTTTGGGACAGATTCAGATGAGTCACAGGCCACTGGGAGAGCAAAAATGATCAGATGAACTTTTTAAAGCCAAATTCCCCTCTTCGTTTTCCTTCTGCTCTCCTGAAAGAGAAAACCGAGGCCACTAGGAGAAGATGGAGAAGAAAGAAACAAGCAGCAGCTGTGAAAAAACTTTGTAGTGGCTCCCATGCTGGTGAGATTAAGTCTAAAGGGCTTGGTCTGTTAGGCAGAGAAGTAGAATGGGTATGAAGTTTAAGCTTGTGCCCTCAGGGGTTAACTGGGTGGGTTCAAACCCTGGTGGTTCCATTTATCAGTGTAACCTTGGCCTTTACTTTCCTGTTTGTTTCCTCACCTGTAGAGTGGTCTTTGAGGATTAAATGAGATAATGATGCAAAGCACATAGGCATGCATAGGTTTTATGTCTTTTGTTATTTAAGAATCTCCATAGTCTCAGATCTACTAATTTTCCAGTCTCATGTACTGATGCTACACTCCTGTGGGAGAGAATTACTCACTGTATCCTGAGTACAAGCTCTTTATCATCTTTTCCTTCTTGCTGTTTGGAGTGTCCTTCACTGTATCACTGGTGAAATCCTTTTATCATGCTTCAAGACCCAGTTCAGCTGTCATCCCCTCAGTAGAACCTTCTTACAGTCCCCCTTTTGAATGTTTAGCGGTAATTAGAAGTTCATTTATGAATTTTTATTATTATCCAAGCTACTTAACGATGAGCCCAGCACTCACCTCCTTGCACTCTGCAGATTAGAAACACCAGATTGCTCCTAGTATTTCTCTCAATTCCTGTATTAAGCAGAAAACTATGTCTTTGCTGGCCTGTTTCATCTTACTTCATCTGGCTAATTTTTGTTTTTCCTTTAAGATTAAACTCAGGCATCATTTCCCACAAGAGGGAAACAGTTTCAAAAAAAAAATCTCTATTTGAGCTCAGGTGCCCTTCATATAACCCTTCCTACATGCTTGTACCTTAGCACTTACCTTTTTTATATCAAAATGTTTATGTCTGTCTCTGCCATGGTACTGAAATCTTTCAGAGCAGAGCTGTACTTCCTGTGCCCAACATAGTTCTTGTGTGTTTTTCCAAATAACAGCTTTATTGACATATTTCATATATCATACAGGTCACCAATTTAAAGTATACAGTGTTTTTTTAGAATATTCACAGAGTTGTACAGCCATCGCCACAATCAATTCTACATTTTCATCATTCCCAAAAGAAGCCCTGTACCCATTAGCAGTCACTCCCCATTTCTCCCAATTCCCAAAGCCCTAAGGCAACCACCAATTTACTTCTGTCTCTATGGGTTTGCCTCTTCTGGACATTTCATACGAATGGAATCATACACTATGTGGTCCTTTGTGACCGGCTTCTTTCACTTAGCATGTTTTCAGGATTCATCCATGTTGTAGCATGTATCCATATTTCATTCCTTTTTATCACCAATAACAGTCCATTGTATCAATATACCACATTTTATTTATCCATTCATCAGTTGATGGACAGTTGGGTTGTTTCCACCTTCTATTATGAATAATGATATTATGAACGTTCATGTACATGTATTTGTGTGGACATGTTTTCACTTCCCTTGGGTATATACCTAAAAGTGGAATTGCTGGGTCACATCATAACTCTTCTGTTTAACCTTTTGAGAAACTGCTAGACTGTCTTCCAAAATGGTTGCATCATTTTACAGTCCCACCAGCAATGTATAAAGGTTCAATTTCTCCACATCTTTACTAAATCTTTGTGGGTCTCACCATATCATCCAGGCTGGTCATGAACTCCTCATCTCAAGTGATCCTTCCTCCTCAGCCTCCTGAGTAGCTGAGACTGCAGGTGTGTGCCACCACACCCATCTTAAATTTATTATGTTTTTGACTACAGCTATAGGCATCCTAGTGGGTGAGAAGTGGTATCTCATCATTTTGATTGTATTTTCCTCTAAATAACTAATAATGTTAAACATCTTTTCATGTGCTTCCTAGCCATTCATATGTAGTATTACTTTGTGTAATTTAAAAATAGTTTATTATAAATGTTACTTTGAGTAGCAAAAAGCAGGTTAATGGGACTTATAATCATAAATAAGTACAGAGGCCAAACCGAGGTTTGAGATTGCCCTAGTCCAATCAGCCTAAACCCACCAGGGGCAAAACTATGGTCCAACAAAGTCAGGCTTATTGGCTCAATGCAACAAGGGAGACTGCATACCACAGGAATGGTAAGGTGTCTCACCAAACAAAGGAAAAGATGGTCATAGGTGAAATTTAAGTGAAATAGAGTTTGATAGGCTCAAAGGACCACAGATGAAAAGAGGATCAACATCAGCTCTGGATGGCAAAGTGGATTAATTTCTCTGGAAGTACAAAGTTAAGATAAATGTGGAATGTTGTGTTCAGAAACCCTAGCATTGAAGCTGTATACTGGGTTGGAAATCAAGGCTGCTTCTCTATGTCAAAGTGACTTAGCTCCTCTAAGCAAAACTGTAAGGCTTCATTCTCACTGATACGATTTCACACAGTAAACTTTGTCAGCCTATGATTTTAGAGAACAAAGTTTCTCAATTAAAAAAAATCACTCAGAGAAGGGAGTTGTTATGACACTTTAAGTTGCAGCGTGTTCTTGAAAGAAATATTATATCCTATTAATGGTGTAGCTGGTTTTATCTGTGTCTCCTAATATGTGATGAATGGCAGGGCAGATTTTTACTTTCTCAGCTTGAGCTAACAATTTCTTTCTCAAGATAAATTCACAGGTGACTGAACCACCTCTAGAGGACTGGTTTTCAGGGTCATCGAAATCACTTAACTAACGAGCCTTGGAAGCTAAAGACAGGCTGAAGGTATCACCAGATTAAGTTTGAATATATTGTCCAACAGCTCTCAATGAATGAGATGACACTGGTTATTATTCCAGATACTCTGCCAATTTGCTGGTGTGGCCAAGACATAACTATGTATTCACCACTTCATTTCCTCTTCCAGGGTACACAGGATGACTATATTTCTTGACCTTCCTTGTGGTTAGACTGGAACTATATGACTGGGTTTGGTGGACAGGGGCAGAAGTGAGTAAGCCATCTCCAGGCCTATCCTGAAAAACCTATCTACCCACCTCCAAAGCAACCTGGAGGTCACATGACCTAGATGATGTAGCTACAAGTTGGAAGAGGATCAACCTCCAAAGGACTTCGTGTAAAATAAACGTTTGTTGTGCTCAGTTCCTGAGACTTGGGGATTTGTTACTGCACATAGCCTGTTGAGGTAAATACAGTCAGTGTTACTCTCCCACCTTTGTCCTTTAAAACCAGAGAGCAGGAATCATCTACTTCCCGTAAAACATACATTGACTTGACTTCCTGTCTCACCCCTGTCTCAAGAGGCACTGTCTTCATTGCCTACCCTCCTAAAATGCAATTCTGATCATGACTTCCCTCTGCATAAATTTTCCAGTCCCTTACAGGAGTGTAAGGTCTAAAATATTTGCAAACCACAGAAGACTCTCCCTGGCCTGGCTCCTGCTTACCCCTCTAGCTACATTTCCCACCATTCACCATACAAAACCCCACACCAACTTGGAATTCTCTGAACATGACCATACTCTTTCTTTAGAGCTTGCACATGGATGTTCTCTCTGCCTTAAATGCCATTCCCTAACTCGTCCCTCAGGCTTTAAAATCCAGTTCAGGCATCCTAAAATGAGCAATTTGAGGGTTGTATCCCCCATGTCCCCAGGCATAGAGGAGGTATTCCATGTTTTGTTAACCGAATAACAAGTGAATGACCGAACAGGAGATAAAAGGCGATGAGTTGGACTGTCAGAGAAGTGTGAACCCCCTGCCAGCATCTGGAACATGACCACAGTGACAAAATGGGAAGAAGTGAATTCATCACAAAAAGAAATTCAGTCAATCTATACATGTTCAAGTTTTATTACAAAGTATGATGGGCAGAAAATACGGTACTTCTTATACAGGAGGCTGAAACAGAATGAAAGGGTGAAAATTAGGTTTAATGTACTTAGGAAACAAGAAATAAAGTCATAGATATAACACTCCACTTTCAGGTGCCTTTGAAGTAGACTTCAATGGAGATTCCCCATCGTCATTTCACAGCACAGTGTTAAAATTTTATTATAAGCCCTGTGTACAATAAGTCCTGTGAAAATATTAATAAAAGAAAAATGGTTACAGTACAGTTCTGCAAGGGGCTGCTTCCTCTCCACCTGACCATGGGATGCCACAAAACCTACAGTATAGAGGAAAAGTTTAAATATGTAACAAGAAAGTAGATTCAGACATATAGGCTAAAGGGCACAGAAATGGATCAGAGCTTAACATTTCAGAGAGCAAGAAGTGTCCATTTTCTACATAGAGGTTTATACAATCATGCTACAAATTCACACTGAGGGCTGAGGGGAGGGAAAGTCACTGGCAAAAGAGGTCATAAAATACACAGGAACCAAAGCGAGTGAGTCATACTCAACTAAACCAATTCAAAGCTGCAGTGCAACCATTTTCGTAACACACTGTATACCACAATCAACCCAAGGTGAGAACATTTCTTTTAAATAGTAGATATCACAAGTTCATATTCACTGGGTTGTCCCAGAGGTGGGTACCTATAGTTTTCCTACGCAGACTGTCAACATGTTTCTTCTCGAGTTCAAACTTTCTTTAGCTTATTTGTTTCTGGTTGGATATACCGGTCCAAGCCTCTTTGGGAAGGCACCTGCATGTTTCCATGTTTAAAAACTGACATCCAGAAAGTAGCCTGAGAGGACCTGGTCCATCCCATCTGGCCACACATTTGACTTTGACCATTAGCAGCAATGACAACTGTGGGAGGAGGAGAGGGTGCAGGGGGGTGAGGTGGGCAAGGCTCTGCAACATGAGACACTCTCAGTAACTGACCCAGCCAGGGCCTGGCCCAGGGTTCACAGTGACGGTTCAGCTCAGCTCTCTTCCTGGGAAAACCCAACCTAAGTGCCAAGCATGACCCTCCTTCCTCGTCCTGGAGTGCAGATAGTAAAGGAAAAGGCTTCTGCTTCAATGGTCTCCCCTACCCCAAGCCAGGCAGTCCAAGGGGCTGCCATATTCTCAAAGTGGAGAAGGTGGAGGGAAAACAGTACTGGGCTGCCCCTCCTATTCTTGGTAAACCCTGCAGCTCCTACATGTCCTTACAGCCTAGGAATCCAAGGCCCAGGTTGCAGTAGGGAGAAGGTTCTACAGTGGAAAGGCAAAAGGAAGAGAAAAGAGAAAAAGGAGGGGTGAAAGTCTGCATGACTGTTTACAACCTCTGCTTCTGCTTTGTACAAACCTACAACCAAGAAGAACCTGGTGTGGAATAGCATGGGACTCTCAACAGCTGTAGGCTTTTACCACCAAACCACCCATGGCTGCCCTGCTGAAGGGAAGGGTTCCCTCTGCCCTGAGCTATCATCCTGTCCCCACAGGGACCCAGCATCATGGGTGCCCCCAGAATGGTCTAGAAAGGCTGACCCAGGCTGAGGACATGGTCTCACTCCACAGCCACACAACAGTCTGAATGCTTCCCCACCTCAGACCTTCGTGCCCTCTAATATCTCTTACTTTGATCTAAAGAAAACACCACTGATTTTCTCCTGCCTCTTCAATATCCTAAAATTTCAGTCATAACTATAATCAAAACTTTGTAGGATTCTGAATTCTTTGTATTTCTTCCTGAATCTCAGCCATTTCTCTGAGAGCTGATCCAAGTTCTGGTAAGAAGTTCTCACCTAGTTATCACATATCTTTCCTCTTCAAGTTCTAACCTTGCAGGCTAGCTTCTCCCTGAAAACAGAGGTTTCAATCTCCAGAATGTAAAAACTCAAGTGCTTGAATCACTGTATGGACTTGACCCATTCTCTAGCTCCCTGGTGGCAGAGATCTGAGGCCTCATTTGTTCGGCACCTCCACCCTTCCTCAGAGCAGACCAAGGAAGCACAGACAGCTTTGGCCCAGCCTGCCAAGAGCAAAGGGGCCATCACGAACTGAGCTAGAGCCCACGTGGCCCTTCTGGTAAGGTGCTAGCAGCTGCTCCTCTCACACTCGGGGAGAACACATCCAGCACCTTTCATTCAGTCTCACTGGCTGCAATTTGAGAATCTCAACAAATTAAACAGACTTGCTTTAGAAACTACAACAGATCTGTGCTTCCTAGAGCACAGCTGGCTAAGGGGCTTTCTAAATCCTGAGACTACAGAAATCCCCTCCCCAGCCATGGGTCATCTGACCTACAGTGTAAAGGGAGGGTGACAGCCAGGACATCAAAAGACCAGCCACTGTGAGTGGGTGTGTGTGTGTTGGCTTAGGAAGGTGAGGAGTCTAACCTGGGACGTCAGGAGGAGGACTGTACCGCAGGCCTAAGGAAGGACAACAGGCCTGGGAGTCCACAGAGCAAGGAAAAAAAACACTTAAAAGTTGTTGATGTCCAGAGTAAATACCTACTTTTTCCAAACAGATTCTAGCTATTATTATTAACTAATTTTTTTTTGAGTTGTTTTTGAGTTCTAGTTGACAAATCTTACCACTCAGCCCAGGCTTAAGTGCAGATCAGGAAAAAAATCTTAACTCAGAACTCAGTGGAGGTCAGCTCTGCCCCAGAAGGACCACCCCTTCCACCTCTCCTACTTCCATTTCAGACCCTTCCCCACAGGGAGGAACTGATGGCCTCCTAGAGCAAGCAGCCACCAACTCAGACTTGCTGCCCGTGAGAGAAGGATCCAGTAACCATTATCAAGCACAGTGAACAGCGGAGGAGGGTTCTGACCAAGAATTGCTCATTTTATGTCTTTCAAACGATGTAGTACAAATCTGGTGGTGAACGAAGAGAGTCTACCTCAAGCACATGGCCAGCCAAAGAGCCCCCAGATCAGAACCACAAAGTAAAAAGGTACAAAGGGAAATAGCCTGACTAAAAAAGGAGGCTTTTCCTTTGGGAGAAGCCCCTGTGTAGTAAAAGCAAAGAGCTATGACTTTTGACATACAACCATGTCTACTTCTGAAAAGGAAGACTCAACCAAAAAGAGTTTAAGGGCACCAAAGAATGAGCTGCTTTATTTCTCAAGCAGGTGAGAGCCTAAGTGGACAAAACCATCAGCCATAAGGCCTGCTATCTCCTAATTTCAGATGAGCAACACAAAGTTTCTTAAAAACCTTCAGGCACTAGGCACAGCATGAGGAACCTGGCCAACTCTCCCCCAGAGCATGTCCCAAACTCTGCCTGGCCCAAGTACTCATCTGACACTGGAATCACACACAAGCCCCTCCATGGAACACATTCATGTAACGGAAAGACACCTGCAGCCTGTAAGTCAACACAGACAGGTACAGCCTACAAGTCCAATACTGCTCAGAACCTAAACTTGGGGGAGGGGAGAGGTTGACAGGTATGGGTAGAGCTCTTAACTGGCTGACCCTGGGGTCTATAATTCTTTTTAGCTATCTAGTCACTTATGGCCTGGGGTCGCCACATGAGAGCTGTCAGTCCCCACACTCTGCAGGTCTTGTTCAGGGTCAGAAGCATGGACTGTATGACTCCCAAGAAGACCCCTCACCTCAGACAGAGCACCCAATCCAAAAAGCGGCCAATATTCTGCCAGGCACAGTAAACTCAACCAACAGAAATACCAAAATTCAGCTCAGAGATCATTCTTGCCTATCATTCAAGACACGAAATAGAACAGCCGGGGGCTTATATTTGGAGGGAAAAACAGACTCTGAAACTATGTACTGAAAATATGTTCTTAAGTTCAGCTTCCTGAAACTATTCCCCTCAAGTCAGGCACCCCAAGTAGCCTATCTATGTCAGCTCTACCACGTTCCCAGTGGGCACCAGTGGGGCTGGACAGTGGCACTTCAGGGTGTAACAGAAGGCTTCCTATGTCTCACTGCGAGCCCAGAATGCCCTCAAGAAGAGCCAGGCTGAGAAAAGGTGTGATGAGTCAGCAGACTTCAGAGCACCAAGGTGGTTTTGGGACTCCCGGTTAGGTACGTACTACTCAGGCAGTGACTCAAGAAGGCAAACTGCTCATGGGGTCAGGGGCCCAGTACCTGCTCCAGGCACTGAGGGAAGAGAGGAAGGTACAAAGAGGGAGAACTATAAAACAAAGGAAGAAACCAGAAAGAGTAAAGTTCTTTTCATAAAAAAATTAGCCTGATAAAAAATATACAAAGTTGAAGTTTGTTAAAGATCTTGATACTAGGAGGAGAGACAACTTCAAATTGGTATTTGTTCCCACGTAAACGTAAGTGCTAACACGAACATGGAAGGGGACAAGACACAGGCTACTGCCTTGGGCAGCAAACAGACGGAGACATCTGGGGCAGATGAATACAAACATAGCCAGTGCTTGACTGCTCATTAACATGACAACTAACAAACAAATATACAGAAATTTTTAATTGAGGAAACCAAAGGAGAAGAGGAAAGGAGAGAAAATCTTAAAACTCAGCCCTGGGCTGAGGAGGCGCCACACAGCACTGAGTCTGGCACAGAGAGCGATGGGTAACTGAACTGGCCAGGAACTCCTAGAGCAGCTTCTGGTAACAGAGGGTGCAAAGCAATGAAAGACATACTGGCCACTGGAAACATGTTTCTTCTTACTTTGGGGGTGGGGCAGAGGCGGGAAGCACACAAGCCCCTGCCTCGTGGGCACGGTGCCACTGACACTACACTCTGAGTATCTCCAGGCAGTTGTTGTAGCAGATGGCAATCCAGTCGGGCTGAGTCGATGCCCACTGCACATTGTTGATCTCTCCTTCGGCTGTGTAGGCCAGGATAGGGTCCTCGATGGCCCGGGGCATTTGCTGGATGTCCCAGATGAGAGCCTGATGGTCATCCGCTAGAGACAAAGAAAACCAGCAAGCAAGGTCACAACTCAACCAATGGAGATGACGATCCCTGCATTTGGGGAGTGAGTCACAGTTCACAAGCATTTGCTCACCAAAGCCCCTGTGAGGGAGGTTTTATTTTAAGCCCCAATTTTATAGATGAGGAAACTGAGATTCAGAAACATTAAGGCACCTGCCCCAAACCACACAGCTCTGCCACTGGTGAGTGGCAGAGCCAGAACTCAAACCTAGGCCTTGACTCCATGTCCCATTCAGATGTCCCTGGACTCCATCCACTGCACCAGAGTTAGGATGTCAGAAGGGGACTTAGATGGGCACCTCTCATCTGGGTCAGCCATCAGGAGAGGACAAATGGGATACCAAACATGTCATTTTCAGCCACTTAAAATATTTTGAGTGGTTAGAAATCCTTCTCTGATAATTTAATATAATGTGAACTTTTTTCCTGTTTCAGGGACATTTATTCTTCAATAAGATGTACAGAAGACTGACATAAAGTACTGTGTGGACACGTGCTACTACAAGGCCATGGGAAACACCAGAAAGATGGTAATCACCTTAAAAAAAATCATATATACATAAGCATGGAAAAATGACTAGAAGGACAGATAATCAAACAAGAAAGGTGGTGGTATTAAGATGGTAAGGTTATGTGTTATGTTCACTTTTCTCTAGTTCCTAAGTGATCTATAATGTGGTCATATTACTTTTATTTTTTTAAGAGATGAGGTCTTGTTCTGTCACCCAGGTCAGCTGGAGTGCAGTGGTATGATCATCGCTCACTGTAACCTCAAATTCCTGTGCTCAAGTGATCTCTCATCTCAGTTTCCCGAGTCTCTGGGGCTACAGACGCAAGCCACTGTGCCTAGCTATGTAACTTTCACAGTCAAAGCAAATAACTAATTTTTGAGACAGAGTCTTGCTCTGTCACCAAGGCTGGAGTGCAGTCATGTCATTATAGCTCACTACAACCTCAAACTCCTGGGCTCGAGCTATCCTTGTGCCTCAGCCTCCCGAGTAGCTGGGACCATAGGCTGGACTATAGGCACACCACTACACCCAGCTAAGTTTTTAAATTTATGTAGAGACAGAGCCTCAATGTGTTGTTCAGGCTGGTTTCGAACTCCTAGACTCAAGCGATCGTCCTGCCCCGGCCTCCCAAAGCACTGGGATTACAGGCGTTGAGCCACCATGCCTGGCTAAGTTCTTAATTTAAAAAAACAAAAGGCAATGACCTTCAGAGCCACAGTGTTGCCTGATTCCACTATGCGTCTTGATGTGAAAGCTGGTCTTAGATGCACAGGGAATCTGAATAAATTAAACCCTAATAGGCCACATAACCTGGGCAAGGTGCAAGGTCCCCTCCCTAGGAACAATCTATGTCAAAGAGATCTAGGGGATTGTTTTAAACACTCAGCACCTCTAAAGCACTAAACTCCCTTCCTCAATGCTCAACCAAGCACACTGCAGCAACAGCTCTTTCAGTGGAAGGGACTCAAAACAGGTGCAACACACAAAACAACAGCAAGCCAGGCAAAGGCAGCCAGCCAGGAGCAGAAAACGGGCCTCCTACTGGGCCAGTCCTGCTTTCCATGAACAATGGGTGATACTTTTCTTTTTTTCCTTTCCTGCCTTTCCTCACTCCTGGAAAAAATAATGAAGAAGGCAGACCTCAACCTGAGGTAAAGAAGGCAGCAGTGAGCCCCCAACTTCTCCTCAGTGAGAGGAAAAGCTTCATGCCTTTCAAATCAATGCTCAAATATCAGAAAATCACCAAACTACATTGCTTTGGCTCCATAATGAACACAGTTTGTACTCTGGTCTGGGAAACGGTGAAATGAGAACTATAAGTCACATACCACTGACCAGGCAAGGCTCTGTGGGGCCCTTCAATGCATCCAAAGCTCAGGTAGGTTCGTTAGAGTGAAGCCTGAAAGGCCCCAGGGAGATGTCTGTCTTGACCAACCCAAAGATTCTGTTACATCCAAGAGAGATGTCTCTCCTTCCCCACATTCCTGGATCTGAGCTCTCTGTGCCAACCCAGATTTCAGGGGGACAGTAGGAGGCACAGGCCTGTAACTGACACATGACGTAAGTAGTATATGGAAGATGCGCTGATATCCACCAAGGATACAAGATTATCTGGAAATCTGCACTGCTTTAGTGTGGAGAGACTCCATTTAGTTACTTTATGTAAATCTCTCAAAACTGCCCTTGGAAAATATTAAAAGTAAAGATTACAATTCTAAGGAGCTAGGAGTGGCAGAGTCCCCACCCCTGGCCTCATTACTTTCTCCCCACCACGGTTACCTGCAGTGCAGATGTGGCAAGATGAATGTGGGGCCCAAGCAATGCCATTGACACATGCTCGGTGGTTATTTAACCTGGCAACAGGTGTGCAGGGAACTCGGACATCCAGAATCACCACCTGCAGAAATAACAAGTAAAAGGTCCAGGAGCTTCAGAGTTTCACAGAAAAAACAAACAAAAAACACTACACACACAAAAATTTTTAAGCATAACTTTTTAATTTGTGGATTTAAAAAAAATATTAAAGAGAGGATGTCTTTAAGATTGAGGGAAAAGAAAACAAAGGACACAGGTAGTTTATGGTCTGTATCTTGAGCAACACCGAGCCTTTAGACTGATGGGGAAGGGGAGAAATAGGGGTGGGTAACTTGAGTTTGGATAATCCACCAAATCCCAGCAGGTGCAGGTGATAAGAATTCTGTGCATCTCAGCTGAACAGAATGAGCCCCACCACGGCAGAATCTGAGGTACTAGAGCTTTACCAAACCAAGGTTAACTGCTGTATCATTTCTATCCACAATTCACCACTTTTATCAAGTAAAAGATTACAGAGAGAGCTGCCATTTCAATGGTCTGTTTGCTAAAGCTGCATCAATCTGTCCAGATTACAGAAGCGGAAAACTGATTGTTTTTTTCACTTAGCACCAAAAGCACATACGATTTGCTTTACTGTTTAGATACTACTTTTCTTGGCTCCAACTCTCCAAGTATTAAAAGTTCTTAACACATAGTCCTTGTTCTAGATCAGGCTTTCTCAATCTCATCACTATTGACATTTTGGGTAGGACAAGACTCTGTTGGGAGGCTGTCCTGTGCACTATGGGATGGTTAGCAGCCTCCCTGGTCTCTACTCACTAGATGCTGGTTGGACCACCTGCCTCCCCTTGAGTTATGACAATCAAAAATATCTCCAGACATTTCCAAAGATCTCCTGGGGGCAAAACTGCCACCAGCTGAGAACCACCCTTCTAGATATACTAAGCAGTGCTGGAGTTAAGCGGCAGGGCCTATGTCAGCTTGAGCAGGGTACTCACCTCCATTCCATCCATGGCCATGGTAGCCAGATAGTTAGGGTCCTGCTTGTTCCAGCAGAGGCGAAGCAGCGGGTGATGCTGTGGGTCTTCGTAAATGATGGTGCTGTGTTCTAGATGGCGGAGGTCAAACATCCGCACCGAGCCATCAGCGCCCACAGAGGCAAACATGTCCCTGCCACCTCCAGCCCGGCTAAATGCAATATCATAGACCTGTTGACGAATAAAGAAGCTTCAGTCAGATTCACATCCATTACATCCTTTTCCCAAAACAGGGAAATCTGCCATGTCCAGTTCATCTAAATTCCAGCTCATGACACAGAAGCAGGTAAATGAAGTCCAAACAGTGTCTGTGAGTACTGGACCTGAGAGCTCTAAATCAGTGGTTTCCCAAAGAGGGAAGATCATTCTGCTATAGAAATTGGCTTGCTTCTTCCCACATTCCTGCTTTCCAAGTCTTCTTCCTCCAACCCCTGTAATAAAACAAAAGGCACATACCCTGCCGACCAATAGAGGAGTGGCTATCTTCTGTCACACTACAAGAATACGACATTTCCTGAGCCTTGGTGGCTGTCACTTGTGCACAGAGGCAGGTCCATGACCACATTAAGGCCAAGATCATCAATCTGAGAGGTAGAAGCAGCCAAGCTGATTCTACTGTGAAACCGGGACCTGAGACTCACTTCCAAGAATGATTCATAGGAGGCTTGGGTGTTCCTATATTCACAAATAGGTTTAAGTAGCACTCTTTTATCCTAGGACATGTTGTTTCTTCTCCTAGTTGGTATGTACCCATAAATGAATGAATCAATTTAGGTTTGAATCACTGTTTCCTGCATTTATTATTTGCTGTAAACGTTCCACATCACTAATGTCTATGAGAAAACAGAGGCAGAGAGCAATGGAGAGCTTCAGAGAGAGAGAGGGACAAAGAGCCAGAGCTAGATAAGTGGAAAGAAAGACACAAACAGAAAACAACTGCCAAATAAAACCCATCTTCTGGGGTCAAGAATAATGACAGCTGACTTCTGGGGACCCATGAGTGGAACTTCTCCCTAAATACTACAGCTCCAGCCTTCCTGAGGTTCTGCCTACTGAGAGACACCGCCAAGTCAGCTTCCATTTCTAGTCAACCTCATAAATTCCTTTTTCTCTGGCTGACTATGAATAAGTTATGCTTCTCTTTCTATGACAGGCATTAGAAGTAGTTCAAAAGGGACTGGGCCAGTCATCAATAAGGAGGCACCCGGACCTGATAGATCAAGGCTTTGTCTAGGACTGTCCAGCTACTTTAAGGCAGAGGCATATTTATTGTTATGTGTATCCCACAATGCTGGCTCTTGGTAACCTTCAGGGACAGAGAATCTACAGGTGCCCATGGAGAGTGTGGCCAAGTGCATAAAGCTCTCTCAGTTTTAAGTGACTGCTCCTTCACCTGTGCTCCAGCAGTGTGGTTCATCAGAAATGAAGGGAAGGTGACAACTCCCAAGTGTACTAAACCTCCTCTACTCTGATCTGCCAGGTAGCAATGAGAGCCTCTCGCACAACTCTTTTCTTAAAGAGACGCAGACTGAGAAAAATCAAAGGTGCTGGGAGATGTGATTATTTCTATAAAGCCACCATCTTTGGGTTCATTCGTTCAAGGCCAGGACACTGCTCCAGGCCTGTCTGCTGCTAAGATCCATTCCTGGCCCTTCTCCCTGTTCTCTGTATCACAAGAAAACTAATTCACAGAGGCTGATTTGGCAGGGTCCCAGGTCTGCTGGCTGCTTCCGGCTGGTTCAGCCATGGGAGGCCCTGGAAGGAAACTGGATAGTGGGAGGCAGGGAGAAACTAAGGTATTTCTCCTCCCCTCTCTCTGTTCCCAGAAGCATCTCTGCCAGGTAACCCTGCCTCCTTCCTTGGCCCCTCCAGCTCACAGGCAGTAGAAGCTTCCTGCTGCTCCTATTCTCTAGATTACCTCACTGCTACCTACATGGCCTCTCAGCTTTGCCATCATCTCTAGAAGCAATCCCTGGATTAAACCTCCTCAGTTTAAATACTTAAGAGTAGTCCCCACTCTCTGGGTTGGACCTCACAGAGAATAGTAGGCTAAGTTGTCACGTAACTAAAATGTAGCAACCTGTTCCACTTGATGCCAAGAGGGTTTCCAGAAGTTCCTTACTGGTCCTCTCTGCAGGACAAACTCTTCATCCGACCCTTGGTTTAGCAACAGTCAAGTCCAGGGGTCTTGTAACAAATCTCACCCTTAGGAGTATACAAAGCCAAAGAACAACCCCTTACTAAGAATGATAACCTAGCCACCACCCTCTTATTCTGTTAAAAACCTCAAGTTTCTGACCTATGGTCAAGGCATTCTTTTTATCTGTACAGATATTCATACCCCTAGCTGTGCAGGGTAAGATAGAAAAGAAAAGGAAACACTACCTACAGGAAATCAGAGTACCAGCATCACGCAATGGCTCTAGAAAGAAAAGATTTATGACCATGTTCTAAAATCACCTAGAATGCTTTGCTTAAACCACAGTCACAAATAGCTCTCCTCAGCTTTTCCAATAAAGAAGAAACATCACCATGAAAGTAAAATATATTCAACTGCAAATAGTAATAAAAGTATAAAGACTAAGTGAACATATTAGAATTTCATAAAACATTTTTAGAGAAAAACTGTTAATTAGGTTTGTCCATCAGGAAATTTACTCTCTTCTTGTCTCCCTTCCCCCTCCAAAAGCTAATATGTTTCGAGGTAAGTGTTACGCTACAATTATTTTTTATTCAAATCAGTCCCCAGTTTGTCTGTAAGAGACTTCATTATTTTAAAAAAAAGCAACCTCTGGCATGAAAAGAAAAATCATAGATTACAGAATGTCAATTACATCAGTTAAAAAATGCATTACTTTACAACAGTGTTGTTTTCCACTGTTTTGGCACATTACTATTTTCAATTCAGAAAAGAAGATGTCAGATTTATATTTTTCTATGTAATTTGCAGAACAGTGAGAGAACTGCCTGACCTCTCACACTGAAGGCACAGCAAGCATCTGAGGAAAGAAGAAAATGAAAAGCATCATTACCTCTTTGTCATGGGCGATCAGTTGGGTCTTCACATGGCCAGACACAAGATTCACTCGCCCCAATACCTGCCCTGTCTCCAGCCCCCAGATGGTGCAAGTTGTATCAATGCTTGAGGTGCCTGCAAACAACCAGTGCAAGTCAGTGGCTGAGGAGTGAGGTTCCTATGCAAGCTTCCCTCCTGTGCCTGCTCATCTGCTCAGCCCAGGGAACAAGTGGCCATAAACACTTCCTGAGCACGGGTGGCAGGTACCAGGAAAGCCACAAAGAGAGTCAAGTACTCAATCTTCACCTTAGGACCTCAGATTCCAGAGGACAGACAGATTCCAGATTGAGATTCAGA
The DNA here is from genome assembly GCF_020740605.2 of Lemur catta. Lineage (NCBI taxonomy): Eukaryota > Metazoa > Chordata > Mammalia > Primates > Lemuridae > Lemur > Lemur catta. The sequence goes on along the minus strand of NC_059142.1, from coordinate 43,927,374 downwards.
CTCCAGAAAGACAAGATATAGACACATGGAAAGCTCAACTCCATATAAAGAATTAATAAACATTCCATACTTAGCCTATTTTCCACTTGGCCCTGTTCTAGGATAATGCATGTACCTCAAAAGCCCCTGGTCAAAAAACTGGCCCAGTGTTATAGCTGAGAAAATGCTTCTTTAAGCTGGAATACACACTCCCTAGCTCTCTTACCTAAAAGATAAGGATCCACCTCATTCCAGTCAAAGGAGGTCAGTGGAGCACAGAAATCAGAGTTCTTGTTATTGTTTAGCAAACATTCCAGCCTGGTCTCTGTTTCACCAACCTGAAGGAATAATAATTTTAAAAATCAGCCAGTCTTATCCTCCTAAAAAGTCTTAAAAGCTCTGTTTAGACAATATCTTAGTAAATATAAGACATAAGGGAAAAACATTTTTATCATAAAGAATAATAAACCCAGAGGAATTCCCTGAATGTACTTCTTTCCAAATTTTCTCCTCTGCCCAGCTTTGCTTTCTGAATTTCCATCCCACATCTTTCTAGAGGAGAGTCTTCTCACCCTTGATGGGCACCATGCCCCCAGGCCCCAGGCGACACCCCTGACAAAGAGCTCAGCTGAGAGGAGAGGGGAGGCTCTAAGATCCACTCACACACTTCATTAGATCTAATGGCTTGGTATTTTGTTTAATTCACTCAAAAATATCTTGGTTGTAAACAGAATATTAGGTCCCAAGTATCCCCACCTCCACCGACAGCTGTCATCGTCACATCAGGTTAACTGAGCCTCAGGTTTCCAGGGCTGACTGCAGCCAGCAGCAAGACTGAAGATCTGCTGAGCCGAACGAGGTCAGTCCAGAGAAGCATCACTTGCTTCTCCCACGCTGCAATGACACTCATCGCCTCTAACCCAGTCTGTTCTCTGTGACTCCACACTGCTAACAGCTGATACTGAGAAAGCCATTTGCCTGGCTGCTCATCAAGCATCTGCTTACCCTCCACACGCGGAGATAGTCACCACTTGTCGCCAGTAGGTCTGGATAGACGCCTTTTGTGTCAGGGATCCACATGAGCTTTGTGGTAGGATACGGGTGGTCAAAAGTATTTCGGCAAATAAACTCCGAACTCTCCTCATCTAAACCAACAAGCTGAACCTGTAACACACCAAAGTTGAGCCACATAAGCATTTGTTTTTCTGAAGCTATATGGCTTGTTCCACCATTTTCTTTCAGAGTTTTTTGAGGAACAAAAATTTAAATTTTGATAACATCTTGTCATTTCTTTTCCTTTCTAAGCTCATGCGTTTTGTTTCCCAGCTAAGAAATCTTTGCCTAACCCCAGGTCACAAATATCTTCTCCTGTTTTCTTCTAAAAGTTTTCTAGTTTTAGGCTTCATATTTAGGCTTATGAGCCATTTCAAGTTAAATTTTTTATATGATACAAGGTATAAATTAAGTTTTGCTTTTCACATATGAATGTCTGATTGTCCCAGTATCATTTGCCAAAAAGACTATCCTTTTTCCTTTGAATTATCTTGACCCCTTTATTGAAAATCAGTTGACCATATATATGTTCATCTATTTCTGGGCTCTATTTTGTTCCATTGATCTATCTGCCCATTTGTTTGCCAGTATCTCACTGTCTTGATTATAGTAGCTTTCTAGTAAGTCCTGAAATCAGGTAGCATGAGTTCTCCAACTCTGTTCTTTTTCAAAATCGTTTTGCTATTCTATACTTTTGCTTTTTCATGTACCTTTTACAATCAGCTTGTCAAATTCTACAAAACCCCTGCTGAGATTCTGATTGAGATTGTGTTGAATCTATAGATCAGTCTGGGAAGAACTGCCGTCTTAACAATACTGAGTCTTCCAACCCATAAACATAGCATATTTCTCCTTTTGTTTAGTCTTTCTTTACTATCTTTCATCAATGTTTTGAAGTTTTCGGTGTACAGGTCTTGCAATTCTTTCATTAACTTTATTCCTAAGTAATTTTTATGCTATTATAAATGGAATTGGTTTTTAAATTCTATTTCCAGTTATTCACTGTTACTACATATATATATATTTTTTGTACATTGATATTGGATCTTGTAACTTTGCCACATTAGTTATTAGTTTTGGTAGCTTTTTGCATGCTCTTAAGGATTTTTCCTTGTATATTTATAGATCGTGTTATCCATGTCTAACTTTTAAGAATCCATATGATGGCTAAATCTAGATATTCATCTATGGAGCACCCACAGACTTTCAAAAATCATTTGTTAGGGAAGATAGCATATAAAGATGTAAACGAACACAAAACCCAGAGCCATAAAACACTTAAGATAGCAGTAAAAGTGATGTCACAAGATAATACATGATTAGCTGCTTATATATAACAGACAATAACCGATAAAAGTTCAAAGGAAAAAGCAGTAATTCAAACTAGGAGAGTGAGGAAAAGTGGAATTAGGATCTGAGCAGTCTTCAAAGGTGTATGGGAAGGATCTGGATAGGCAACAGGAAAGGAAAGGCACCCCTGGCAGGTGGAATAGAAGGAGCACAGGCACAACAGTGGCAAACTAAACGGCCCACTTGATGGCGGCAAGCAAATCTGATTGAGAGAAGTACGTGAGAGAGCAGTGGAGACGTGGCTGAGAAGGTGTGCTGAAGGAAGACTGGAGAGCCCGAAAGCAGCCTAAGGAAGGAGGTGGGCTTCCCCCATGAAGGTGTCTGAGAAGACAGTGGTATGGTTATGAGGCCTTTGAGGACAACACACCTGATAATGCTGGGCGGGACAGACTGGTTCAGGGAAGAGGCTGGAGGCAGGGACCCCAGAGGGGAACAGGAGGAAAGGCCAACTGCCTATGGTCACTGATAGTGAGAATGGAAGGGATAACCAGGGATGGCCACAGGAGGGACTGTGACCAAATTAACAGTTCTTACAGGGAACTAAACAGTTAGCATTCTGACCTTTGCAGAAAATAATATGTAAAGAAGGAAGATTGTAGATGAAACGGGATATTTGGCATCAGCTTTGGTGGGGGAGAAAGAAAAACAGAGGAGGGGCTAAATTCTTGGGCACATTGGGCAGAATAAATAAGCCTCTGATACAGATTGTAAGCTAGATATTTCATTCACATATTCATTCAATAAATATTTACTGGGTAGCTACTAAGTGCCAGGCACTGTTCTAAGTGCTGGGGACACGGCAGCAAGCACAAAACCCAAAATCTCTCTCTCTAACCCTTCACTAGCTCCACCCAAGGGGGGATAACTACTGAAGTGACTGGCTGAAGCCTGAGACAGGCATGCGCGCCTAACCACGTCAGACATGCCCCATAGCTCTCTTGCTCTGGCTCATTCTGCTCCTACATGGATAGGCAAACAGGCCTCCTCAGAATGGGTCTGGCCACCCTCCACTCCAGCTTCTCTGAACCTACAGCTGGGTGGGGGAGGTCAGGTTGGGTCTGTCCTTGAATTAGAGGAGGAAAAGCAGAAAGTCTCACTGAGGCTTCAAGGCCAAGCTGCATATTTCCCACTTAGTTTACCAGGGAGCAACACACATTAGAAGTGCTTGCTCACTTACTAATAGAACAATGCTAGGTTTCTCCTTTGGCTATTATTATTTGTATATAATTTCCTTGATAAGAAGACTCCAATGGAAAAGGGAGTTAGTGGTAGAATTTACACACCTTAGTTCTACCTGAACCCCTTACCATTATGTCCTCTATCATTTTCTTGCTCAGACTTACAAGTTCTATTTATTTTGATGATCTTTCAATTAGATTTATTTTATCCTTTAAATATACTTTTAGATTTAAGAGGATTATAAAGTGTACCACCATTGTATAAAATCAAATAAAACATAGGTAGACATATTTTAAAAGTTGGTGTTTTTTTTGTTTCTTTGTGTTTGAGACAAGATCTCACTATGACCAAGCTGGTCTCAAACTCCTAGGCTCAAGTGATCCTCTTGCCACAGCCTCCCCAATAGCTGGGATAACAGGCGGGAACCGCTGCATCCAGCAAAAAAAAGTTAATAACTCCCCTATATGCCACCCCCAAGATATCACATTATTAATTTGGTACATGTTGCTTCTACACTATTCTATATGGTCAAACATACATATACAGAAGTGTGAAGTTTTCCCTCAACTTTTAGAAAAATGGGATACTATAGCCAAGGCTATGAATCTTAACAAAATAATGGGCATCCCTCAGGTCAATACATAGATCCAACTCATTCTTTTGTACCTTATTACATGGCTCAATGATTCCCCCAGTGTTGTATATTGTTTCCCTTTCTTGCCATTACTTTTTATTTATTTTTTTTGAGACAGGGTCTCACTCTGCACTCTGTTGCCCTCTGGCTGGAGTGCAGTGGCATCAACATTGCTCACTGCAATCACCAACTCCTCAGCTCAAAGCTATCTTCTCACCTCAGCCTCACCAGTAGCTAGGATGATAGGCACACACCACCATGCCTGGTTAATTTTAAAACATTTTTTGTAGAGACAAGGTCTTGTTATGCCTTAAATTCCCCTGCTGACAGGTTTGCCAGAGACTAGTGCAACAATGCAATATTCTAAATATCAAAAATACTGATGTGGGCCAGGCGCGGTGGCTCATGCCTGTAATCCTAGCACTCTGGGAGGCCGAGGTGGGAGGATCCTCTGAGCTCAGGAGTTCGAGACCAGCCGTAGCAAGAAGGAGACCCTAGTCTCTACTAAAAATAGAAAGAAATTAGCTGGACAAATAAAAATATATAGAAAAATTAGCCGGACATGGTGGCGCATGTCTGTAGTCCCTCCCAGCTACTCGGGAGGCTGAGGCAGGAGGATTGCTTGAGCCCAGGAGTTTGAGGCTGCTGTGAGCTAGGCTGACACCACGGCACTCTAGCCTGGGCAACACAGTGAGACTCTGTCTCAAAAAAAAAAAAAAATACTGATGTGTACTAAAACATGTTTTCTTTATTGCTGCCAATATTACAACTGCTAACAAAGGCTATAGAAGGTTTCCAAGTGTCATCACTGTGCCTAAGACGCATGTGTTAATATATCCGTTCAATACATATTTGTTGAATTAATGAGCAAACAAATGAGAATCCTGAAGGGCTACCACAAACACTGAGAAATGAAAAATTATATGCCAGAGTCAAAATAATTATGTACCAAATATATACAGTAACTGCATTAAAAATAGCAGAGGAATCAACACAGGCTGACAAAGCAAGCATTCATCTCCTGTATGTTTCAAGTACAAGATACCCAGACTCACTACTAGGATTCTTCAAAAATGATAAGATATACCTACAGTCTCTCTCCTTAGAACCTCAAAAATGCTCTCTAAATGCTAAATCTTAGTGCACAAGGAGTCGGTTAGTTAAATATTAGGACAAAATAAATTCCAATCACCCTGCCTATTTTATTCAAAACCAATCCCAGAACATGCACCTAAGTGGGATAGAAACCCAGGACCTGCTCCCTATCTTCTCCCAATAAAAGAAGGGAAATAAATACTACCTACCTAAAACCACAGACGCTGTCAACTCAGGAGAAATGCCAACCTCCCATATCTGAGTTACTGTGGGTAAGCCAGGTAGAACAAGAGAAAATGGGTTTAAACTAGCACATAGTACTACCTGGAGTCTGACTACAAGAAGCTGCTAGACCGCAAAATGGGTTGGGTTGAAAGGGATCAGGGCATTTTTCCTGCTGGGGCTTCAAATGGCAGGGAATGAATATAATGGCCTTTTAAGTTACCTTTCTGGCCAAAAGTCCTGATTCCTCTCTGGAAAATACAAAAGTCAAATTTACCCAACACCCATAATTCTCCTTGATTATATTTAATTACAGGTACAATAATGATAATGATTAAATAATAGCTAACATTTCTATATGACTTACTCCATGCCAGGCGGAGTTCCTAAGTCCATTACATACATTAATTCATTTAATCTATAACAACCTGATAAGGTAAGTGCATTTTTTACTTATTATCCCCATTTTACAGATGAGGAAACTGAGGCACAAGGGATAACTTGTCCAAGGCCACACAAAATTGAGAAGTGGCAGGACTAAGATTTCAACGCAGGCAATCTCAAAGAGGCTATCTGTTAATAGAGCTTTTGCACGGGTGAAACTTTGATGGAAGGGCAGAACCAATGTTTAAGAGCACGCAAATGCAAAAATATTGCATCCCTGCCTCTGGTCAGAGGATGCCAAGGTAACTCCAGGGTGATGTATTTTAGAGTGCCATCTGGACCACTTGTGTCTCAATCACCAGAGTGTCTGTTAACTTCAGAGATGGAGCCCAGGACTGTGCAAGTCCCACAGGGATTCTCATAGGCTAAAATTTAGAGAACCATTGCTTCAGCACCAATCCTGCTATATCCCCCCTGCAGAGACCACAAAAAAATAATGTAAAACACAACAACCAATAAAGGGGCTTTTTATTCCAGGTGTAGTTGATAGAATCTGATTCTTTGCAACAAGTCCCAAATTTATTCACAGGATGGAACAACTGGAAGTCAAGGTCTTGAAATGTTAACAGACTTAATTTCACCAGCCAATTAGGAACAATTTTATGACAGGAAAACATAATTACATTAATACAAAGTTTAAAAAATTATAATCATGTTTTCTTAGTCGATGTCTCCACACTGAAAAAAGATGACCATTTCATGAATGTTAATTTGAATTAATTTATCTTGTCCTCTGCTGGCAATCACTATCCACAGCAAACAGGAACCAGAGGTCCGAAAATCCTAACCAATAATTTTTAAATTCTTCTAAATTATGAAGTCTGCCACCTCATGGCAGGATTTCTCCAAAACTTAGCCTGAGAACTACTGCCCACCTGCCCCTACACGCACATCCTCTACAGCAGGGTTTCTTAACTTGGGTGCATAAACTTTCCTGAATTGACAAATTACATTCATATTCCACTAACCTCTAGCTAAAATTTACTATTTCTTTCAATTACACATAGGGGCAGCTAGCCACAGCAGCATGGATATCTGTGACTTTGTTACCAATAGAAATCATTAACTTTTTTCGCATCATATTGTAGTTGTTAAACATCTTGAAATGCTGCCTACCCTCATCACTACTTCAAAAGTATGGTAATATTTACACCAGATGATGTAATTTAACGAGTTAATCTTAAAGTACATATTACTGTATCAATTTTTTTTGAGAAGGAGTCTTGTTCTGTTGTCCAAGCTACAGTGTAGTGGCGTCATCAGAGCTCACTGCAACCTCCAACTTCTGGGCTCAAGTGATCCTCCTGCCTCAGCCTCCCAAGTAGCTGGGACTACAAGGACAGGCAACAAGGCCTGCCCTATATTACCACTTTTCTAAAAAAAAGTTTTTGATATCTATAGTTCAATGTAATTGGTTCCTTTATAATCCTATGTATTTTATGCATTTGAAAACATAATTATGATAAGGGGTCTCTTGGTATCAGATTACCAAAGGTGTCCATCCATGGCACACACACACACAGAATTTAAAGTCCCTGACTTACAGATAGGTGGAGGCACAAAAGTACTTTTAAGACACTGCATTGCCTACATGATGTCAGTTAAGATAAAGTTAACTGCTATTCTGTTAATATTGGGATTACTAGTTTGCATTTCACTACTAAGACCATACTATCTGTGTGCCTGGCACAAAGAAGGAGCTCCACATAGTTGCTAAATGAAAGGACAAACTTTGGGATAGATTTCCTGCAACGGAGTATTATATTCTACCAGCAACCTAACTGTGGCAGTTTCTCCTTTCTGAGAAATGGGACTACTACTGTTTACGCAAAGACCTTGGAAAAATTTGCAAGAAAAAAACATCAATTTGCATGAAAAGATTCAAGCCCTTTGAAAGACATATTTTATTTTTTTTAATTTTTCACGTGTCCTTAAACAATAGTTCTAGTGGTCTTAATTTACTAACACGTTGTCCACATCAGGACCTTGAATTCCACTGCCAGTTCTGCTGTCCACTATGGGCCATAAGGAAGAAAGAGGCATCAGAGAAAAGGAAATAAAGCTATGTCTTGGCCCAGCAATGGGTGGACATAAAGATCAGCGCGTATTCCCAGGGATTTGTTTGTAAATTGTTTGTGTATGTGTAATCCCTGGGCAATGCAAGTCTATCGCTTTCATTAGTTTCTCAAAGGGGATTCCCAAGAATTAAGACCTACTCTAGAGAAACAGATGTGCTCCTGAAAAACTGTAAACAAACTTAAAATGTTCAAATGTTGTGGGGTTTTTTTTAAACCTTCACACGTAAAACAACCCCTTTCCTACAGCAAACGCTGGTCAGAAATAACAAAACTGGCCTATGCAACACCTCACAGCTAGTCAATAGACCCGAAAGGACCCAACCTTAGACCACCTGGCTTTTTTCCCCCTGCACCTGGCCTGTCACTGAACAGTTTTATTCTTCTTAAATCTGATGCTCATGGCACCAAGCAGGAGTACTCTCTTTAAATATCACTAGCCAAACCTTTCAGGTGCTCTGATCACCATCATTCACAACTTTTACTCCAAATGAATAAAAGGAAGCGATTAAGGGATAAACGAAAGAAAATTCTTGCCATTGACTTACTTATTCAACAGCTTTCAAAAATAAATTTACACTGCAATGCCAGCTTAAAAGCTTCCCCCTACTACCAGTGCTTCTATGAAGAATTCTCAAAAAAAAAAAAAAAATTCTCAAACTGATGAATGTCCAGGAAGACTTACTACTAAAGGTTAAAGACAGCATGAAAGAAGCGAAGAAGATAAGGCCAAGTGTCTTCTTTCTCTATTCTGGAAACAATGGGGGGATCAAGCTACAAGCCAAGATTTCCAAAGAGATTGATTTGCAGAGGACGTATATCTGCAACCAACAGCAATGGCAATCCTGGCAGAAGGGCTGGGGATCCAGGAGTAGCACCTTGGAGTGGGAGAAGGGGGCGGGGAAACCTGTGCAATAAATAGCTCTAGCAGAAAACTAGTGTGGAGTACACGATCACCAATTCAAGCGCCTGCATTTTCCTTCACAGCCATCACTCCCTCTTCCCTCCTCCGCCCCCTAAATGAAGCAATGCGGCAGGAGTGGAGGGAACAGGAGGAATAAGCGGCGTAGCTTTGCGGTGTAAATCCGGTTTTAAAACCTGTTTCCACCACGCAACAGCTGTCTGACCCAAGCAAGTCACAAAACCGTGGCTCAGTTTCCCCATTACACTCCCAACTACACAGGAATGCTACCAAGAATAAATGAGACAAGTGCGAAACCCTACGCACAGGGCCAGACAGAGGAACCCCTCCGTGGCTCTAAGGCAAGTCCGCAGGAGGGTTCTGAGGTCTGGGCTCCGGCCCAGACAGGGCCCTCTCGGGGCCCACTCCCCGCCAGTTGGGTTCCGAGTCCCTGCCCGGCCCACCTTGTTGTTGTACTCCTCCACGAAGCTGCCCAGCGCCAAGCGAAAGCGCTTGTCGGGCCGCACACTCCAGTTCATGGCGTAGACCGTCCAGGGCGCTTCATACTTGTAGATCTCCTTCCGTTTGCCGTGCAGGGACATGGTGGCGGCGGGGCCGCAGAGCGGGCCGGGTCCACAGCGGGCTGAGGCGGGAGGGGCGCGAGTCGCGCGGGGAACCGGGCCTGGGACTCAAGGGTCCGAAGGGAGGCGGGGAGGGGGCGGGCAGGAGCGGCCTAGCCCGGAAGCTGGGCCACAGCAACAAACAACGACGGCTGGGCCCGACCCCCGGTTTCAAACCAGCTTCGGCACCAACAACCACCACCTTCCGTTTGGGATGCGCCCCGCCCTCTCGGAACGGAAGGCACGCGACCCCCGCAGCGGCACCGGCCGTTGGCTGCCTGGCACGTCCTTTCGAAATGGTTCTTTCTCGTCATTGGTTTTTGTGGCCGTAGCGTCTGAAATCTCCTCGCTATTGGTGTAGATGTTTGTCATTCCGACTACTTGCCCCGCCCAACTCCTGGGGGCAGGCGCTTTCGCAGCCCTAAAGGTGATTGGCTGGCCAAGATGTCAGTCAGACAGATAACGGCACAGGATGGGTGAATGGGGGCGTGGGTGGCCGAGAGGGGAGTGCGCGCAGCATCAGGCCTCCAAGTTCTGGGCCAAGTCTCTGAGAGTGAAACCGTCTGTGTCACCTGCGTTGACTTCCCAGCTACCTCTCCACGCTGTCGAGTAAAATTTAAATTCTGGCTTAATGGAAGACTTACTGCATTTCGGGGCACTGAGCCCCGCGGCCTCGCCTCCTGGCTTGCGCCGAACGGGAACCACCTTTCAGCCCCACGCATCGTAAGGCCCCTGTAACGCGGGAGAGGGGCTCTCCCAGTGCCCCCCAGGACAGGCTTCGGATGCACGGATGTGCTCGGGGCCAGGTCAGCTCGGGTCAGGCCGTCCCGCGCCTCCCTGCAGACTGTAGAAATGTTCCCTAATTCCAGAGTTGGTCTTCAGTAGGCTCCGACGCGACCCACTAGTTTTAAGTTTTTGTCGTTCCCATCCTGTCCTTTCCCCGCTGCGATCCGAAGCCCGAAATTTTATCTGCGCCAGTGAGTTTGAAACGGAGAAGGATCTGAGTCCAGGTAACATCTTTATATAATTTAAGTGGTTCCCAATTCTTTGCTTTCATCAAAATTGAAGGAAGTTTGTATTGAGTTGTTGGATGATAACACCATATATAATTTTTAATGATAAATGTGGTTTTAACAGACAACTCAGAATTCAAAGAATTGAGGGACAATGCTATGTATATAACAACTCCCTATTAGTCCTATCTACTTATGTGAACAAGTTTCCTCTGCACTTATTTTTTAAAAAGGAAAGAAAAATAGGAACTAACTTGCTGAATCTTATTCTAATAAAAAATAATAATATTCATCTACAGACATAGGAACTAATTGAAAGGAAAATCCCCTCCTTTATGAGATGCATTTCCAGTTAAATTTTAGTTTTTGTAAAAATTTGAATATATATTTACCTTGTTTTGAACAAGTGTACTAATCAGTGTAACGCTTAAAGCCTTATTAAGATTACAAAAAATTTCTTTTAAAATTTCAATTTAGGCTGGCTCACGCCTGTGTCCCAGCATTTTAGGGAGCCAAGGACCAAGCATCGTGTGAGGCCAGGAGTTTGAGAACAACCTGGGCAACATAATGAGGCCTCATCTCTACAAAAAATTTTAAAAATTAGCCAGGCATGGTGGTGTACACCTGTAGTCCTAGCTACTTGGAAGGCTGAGGCAGGAGGATTGCCTCAGCCCAGGAGTTCAAGGCTGCAGTGAGCTATGATTGTGCCACTGCACTCCAGCCTGGGCAGCACTCTGTCTCTAAAACAATAAAAATTTAAAAAAATAAAATTTCAGTTTACATATTTGCATTGCAAACATATATGGTGATCAATAATAGGCTCCGAAGCATAAAAATAAATTATATGTAGGTTAAAACTGTGGAGGGAATAGATGGTAATTATGAGAAGAGAAAAGGGAACAATGTTAAAAAAAGGGCTTTGTGTGGTTTTAAAATGGATGGTGGTGGCTTCTCAAATCACTGTTACTGGGTCAGAAATGGGTTAATTCAAGTGAAGGATGAAATAGTTTTATAAAGTGTCAATATTTACAACACACTTGACATTACATCCTTTGCAACAATTTAAGCTTATCAATGAAATATTTCGGATGTCAACTTAAAAAAATGTATGAAAGGGATATACATTTTCTTTTTTTTGTTTGTTTTGTTTTGAGACAGAGTCTGTTGCCCAGGCTAGAGTGCTGTGGCATCAGCCTAGCTCACAGCAACCTCAAACTCCTGGGCTGAGGCAACTTCTTAATTGAAGTATAATTTACACATAGAAGTGCACGTTTTCGTAACCTGAACACACTCATGTAACCAGCACCTAGATCAGGAAACAGAACAGTGCCAGCACCCCAGAAGCCCTGCTCATGCTCCTAGTCTCTCTCTGCTTCTGATCCCACATCTCTAAAATGGAGATAATAATGCTGACCCCAGGGACTGTTTGCAGGATCAGATGAACTAATATCTGCAGAGCAGTCATCACGGTGCCCATAGCACAATGCTATGAAAATGCTGGCTGTTGTCACGATTTCCTGTGGCCACCAAGCCTGAGCCTCTGCTTCCCTTCACTCCAGCCTGGCCAACAGTCCCAGGCTCCAGGGGCTTCTGAGCCCAGGGAAGCTACCTTCAATTCCCCAACACACTGGATATGGTAGGGGGTGAGTCCCAGCTCCTTATGAGAAGGGCTTGGACAAGGCCACAACATAGTCAAGGACCTGATGCCCCTGAGATATGTTACACACCTGGGCCAACATGAAATATGCAGACTTTATTCATTGCATGACACTCCACTCCCCTCAAGGGACCCAGATGTCATCATAGAACCATCAGGCGTAGAGGGGCTGAGGACTAGAGCTCAGCCCCGACATCCAACATGTCCACCACAGAGGTCACCTCCATCTCCAGCTGGGTTGGAGGCTCTTGGAAGGAGGTCTGACCAACCCTGGGCCTTGGTGCCAGGTCACGAGGTGGTGGATGTTCTGAGCTTGGTGATCACACGCAGCCCAAAGCAAGGCTCTCACGTAGATCAGAGACTTCTCCTTTCTTCACTGACCCCTCCATCCTGTAAGCTGCCTCCAACCAGAGGCTCTGTCACCCTCCTCCAGGCTTGCTGTCCAAACGGAGCCCCTGAGGAGGCTGGGAAAAGCCCTGAGCCTCTTACCCATGCCAGCCTAGGTCACCTGGGTCAGCAGTTTATAGCTACTCTAGGAGAATGGTTTTCAGAGGCCCATCTTGGGAGCTGTCTGCCTCCCCCATGACCCTTAACTGTCACCTCACCCACCTTCAATCCCCTCATGGTGTCTTTTATTTTGGGGTTCAGTGGCCTTAACTCCCTGCAAATCCGGGATCTGAGCTATGTCTCTGGAACTCCAGCTGCTTGGGAACAGAGCCAAGGTGTTCAGGGAGGGAGGGGAAGCGGGGACCACAGACCAGTCCCTGTACCTCCAGGGGATGCAGAGGTGAGGCCAGGGGTGACAGTAGCCCCTCAGGCTGTTCCTGTTCCAAGGATGGTGTCAGAATTTTGTCCATTGCCACGACCAGGTTAGGCATCTCGGAGGAGTTCTGCTTCAGCCTATATTTGTCCAAGTCCAAGCCTGGGGTCTGGGAGGGACAAAAGGGAGGGATGCACCAGTGTGTGGAGCCCCCCAGGCCAGGCTGTGGGTTAATGTACCCTGACTTCAGGGATGGGAACAGCAAGAGCTGTACCTGCTCCTCCCACACCTTGGGGGCCTGTTGCTCTTGCCCCAGCTGTGGAGCCTGTGGTCACAATCCAGGCTCTGCCACCACCCTGTCTAGGCTGCCCTGTCATGACTCAAATTGTAGAAGAAGACAGCAGAAGCCATGGCTGCTATGGGGGCCACAGAGGGTCTGGGCCTGATGCCACAATGAGACCAAGTTGGGGGTTGGAGAAGGCATGGAGCTGCCTCCAGGCAAGCCCCTGGGGATCCCCTCACCTCTCACCTGTGCAGGGGGCAGATGGCCCTGGGCCAGCCTGGGCCCTGGACTCTGAGTCGCTGAGGCCATAGGAAACAAGGCCAGATCATTGGCTGCAGGGGCTTCCAGAATGTAGCTGGTATAGCCCTGGGGCATGGGCTTCTGAAGGAGCTGCAGGATGCGGCTGAGGTCCGAGGACACGCGGGACTCCAGCCTGCCAGACAGAACCCCGTGGTCAGGGTCAGGGCTGGCGAGAGCAGTTCAGGTCCTGAGGGCAGTTCTCAATTTTGGAACCTGCACACTGTTCCTGCCAAATGGAATGGCAGCCTGGGGCCTACCTGAAGCTTTTGGCCCACTAGGATCCATAGCTGCTATCCCAATTCCCCCTACTACATCCCTGACTCTGATAACACCAATGACCAGGCACCAAGCTCACAACATGCAGTCTGCAAGATGCTTTGACATGGGTATTCTAATTATCTCCATTTCATAAAGGGGCAAACCATGGCCTAGAGTGGTTAAGTAACTTGCCCACACTCTTGCTGGTAAGTTACAGAGCCAGAATTTGAAACCAGGACTGTTCTGCCCCTAAGCCCCCAACTCCACCACCACAGCACTGCCACCCACAGGCCACACCCCCTTTCCCAGGGCCCACGGAATTTGTTTCTGCTTATAGTTGTGCCCCTCCCCCAGAAGGCTTCCTTGACACGTTCTAGGGTTTGCTAGGGGAAGCCATCCAAGAAATTGTGCTTAGTGACAGGGATGGGAGACCTGCAGCTAAATGGGCCTGCCATTCTAAAACCCACCTGGCACTGGGTGATGCCTCTGAGCCACCAGGAGGGGCCACCTGTGCCCAGCCCGCCGCTAGGCTTGCCCTCTGCAGCTGCCCCAGCCCTGGCCCGCTGGGCACCCACCTGTTCATCTGGGCCTGGAGCTGCTCTAGCCGGGATCCTAGCTCCCGAGGCCAGCAGTCTAGGTCTCCCTGAGGGTTTGGGGGGTTGTGCCTTGAGGGCATTTGCTGCAGCAACTCAGGCCAGAGGCCAGATGCATCTGAGACGCTCAGGGAAGGCGCTGCATCTGCAGGAGGGAAAGGGAAGCCTCAGCTCTATCCAGCTGGTTCCACAGGCTGTCCCTCCTCAGCGGAGCCCGTGCCCTGCTCCCTACCTGCCCTGGGAACACAGGGCATGGGCAGTGGCTCTCCTTACCTGGGTGCCCTGGAGCACGAGGGCCTCCACCATGGAGGTCTGGCTTCTAGGACCCAGGAGGCTATAGCCATGGGAACGGAGCTGGGGCCCCCGCTTTAGGGGGGATGCTGGCAGGATGGGGACTTCTAGCCCTGGTCTCACTGCCCAGGGAGCTGCAGCCCAGTGAGTCCCCTGATGCCTTGGTGTGGAACCCCAGGGGGCAGCACATGAACCAGTGAGCCCTCACTCTAGCTCTGGGGACACAGGCCATCAGCGTTGGGAGAGTGGGGAGGAGGGGGGCAAAGGATCCGGCCCTGGCCCCGGGAGGGAGCCCCCTCCACGCATCAAAGGGCTGGGGAGGCAGGATGGGAAGGACACCAGAAGCGCAGGATGCTGGGCAGATGCTGGCAGGGGCAGGGCTGGCTGTGCTCACCTGACTGGTTGTTGCCAAGGAAGAAGCCTTGCTGGTCTTGGCTGCCCGGAGCCTGTTGGGGTGATGACTGGAGACCCCCGTCTGCCTTGTGGGGAACAAGAGCATCAAGTAACAGGGACCAAAGCTGGGATGGGGCCTCTTGGTTCTTCCCTGCCCTGCCCCCACCATGGCCCTGTCACAAGTAGGTGAGAAAGTGGTGACAGGGGCAGCTTCCTGCAGGTTGTCCCCTGGGAGGGTGGGCAGGCAGGTAGAAAGCATTGCCTGTGCGGCCACGTGGTGACCCCGCAGAGGTCTTGGGAGAGGCTGCCTTTAGCAGCAAGATCCGCGGGGAGGCAGAAGAGCTGCCCTGCAGTGCCGCCTTCCCGAGTGCCCCGGTGCGCCCTCCCCAGCGTGGGCCAATGCTGAGTTTCCTGGGGGGAGACTGTTCTGAAACCCCAGGAGGTGCCCTCAGCAGTGTCCTTGGCAGCCCACCCTCCTGGAACCATGAGGCTTGGGGTCACTTGGGGGTTGCAGATGACCTAGGCCACAGAGACTACATCCCTCCTACCCTGGTGTCCAGCCACTGGGCACAGGGGCCACCTAATGGCTCCCAGAGGCTGGGACCCCCCAGGCAGGGTTCTTACCAGACATCTCCTGTGCAGGTCAGATGGGAAGGGGAAGACTGGGGAGGGTGCGAGCAGCAGAGGGGACAGTGGAGGGAGGGCTGTCCCCAGCAAGAAGACCCGCTCAGCACCACCCTCCAGAGCTGGGCACAGCCTGGGCCAGCAGAGCCTCCTCCTGAGGCCGAGGGGAGGGGGTGACAGGAGAGGGAGGAGCCGCCTGCCAGGCACACCTGCCCCCTCCTTCCCAGGCCCCTCCTCCATGAAGCCCCTTCTGGGCACTCCCAGGGGCTGTCCTGACTGTCCCGCTCCTTGGCTTGAGGCCTTGGCTCCTGTGGCGCTTGAGCTCCACAGATATGTGGTCTCCCCTGCACACCCTGTGACTTTGGTTACTTTACTATGTGCTCCGTATTTTTGCGGAGTTATAATCTCCCCACTGAGCGATAAGCTTGAGGGGAGAGACAGCTTCATCACCTCTCCCGCTATGAGCCCTCAGGGTGGCAGACACTCTACTTTTTCAGCTTGGTACATACGGTGTGTGGGAGAAGCCTGGGCTCTGGAGTTAGACAAACTCAAATGCATATTTTGGGTCTGCCATTTGCTAGCTGTATGGCTTTGGCCAATTTATTTATCCTCTCTGACCCTCAGTTTCCTCATCTGGAAAAGGGGATAATAACACCAATTGCAAGGAGAGGGCTCAGTGAGAGCCTGTAAAAGAAGCCCCACCCTTAGCACATAGCCAGTGCTCAATCAGTGGTAGCTGTCATTGTATTTAGCATGATGTTGGCCATGGTAGGCACAGAAGAAATTATGGCCAAAGGTGGAGGATGGGTTGAAAGGAAGGCAGTGGTTGGATGGGTCCCCTTGGGCCAGGCAGGCCAGGCCCCTCAGCAGGCTGCCCGGGTGTTACCTGTCACCAGCTGGCCGAGAACTGCCACCCACCCTGGCCCGCTCGGCCCAGACTCACGTCCCGCAGGTTGAAAGTGACCTCCAGCTTACTCCAGAAGCTGTCCGCAAAGGCAGGGTACATGTCCAGGACCTCCAGCAGGTCTGCCCGCTGGATCTTGTGCAGGTCGCAGTAGGTCAGGGCCCGCACGTCTGCACTGGACTTGCCGGGCCGCGCATGGAGGCTGACGGGCTCCCCAAAGACGTCGTTCTTCCCTGCCAGCCAGAGGGGTGGTGGGCCCTTCAGGTCTGGCTCCATGCTCCCTCATGAGCAGCCTCCCTGAGGGTCCCTTGACTGTGGCCTCTTCCCACCTCAGGGCTGCTGCCAGGCTGGGGGCTGGTGCTCAGGATCAAGCTGTGGGGACAGTGCTGGCTGTGCTGGCTGGGGAGAAGGGGGAAGGGGTCCCTGTCCTCTGAGTGCCACAGAGGTCCATTCAGAGCCACTTCTGACCTGGCACATGGTCCTCTCACTGTCTCCAAGCCCCCAGAGCCAGCCGCCATCAGTGTCCCCCTCCTCACGTCCACACTCTTTGGCTCTGTCCCCACTCCCACCCAGGGGACAGTGAGCAGTTAGGGGCACTAAAGTCTCCCTGCCCAGCCTCCCCCACTGCTCTCCTCAAATTGCCGGTGCTGTGGAGCAGGGTGCAGGGGACCCAAGGCCAGCAGCACCCAGCTCCCCCAGCGCAGGGCCCGAGGCTTCTGTTTGTCTTCTCACTCCCCGTTGTGGGGCCAGCCAAGGGGCCAGCCAAGCAGCGTGGCCCTGGCAGGGGAGCCCAGGGAAGTCACTCCCCCTCTCTGGACCCCAGAGTTTTCATCTCTAAAATGGGTCTGACTATCTCTGCCTTGCCTACCTCACTGGCTGTTCAGAGAAGCACATGAGGTGACGCTCAAGAAAGTTCCTTGAAAAGCAAGTGGCACCAGACAAGGTCAATGCAAGACATTAGGAAGGAGGGATGTCACAGCGTGGACACAGGGTGATGCTCAGGCTATGCGGAAGGGTATTGAGCCCTCCTGGCACCAGCTGCTATGCTGGCCACAGGATATAAACATGAACAAGTTGCTGTCCCACTCACAAGTAGCCTCCCAAATCCCTGCAAGACAGGCCTGGAAGCAGCCAACAAGTTTGCAGAATGATCTACAGAGCCCTAGAACAGGGGAGAGCCAAGAGCCCAGGGCCATGGAGGAGGGAGGGGCTCCTCCTATCAGGGGTGGCTGCAGCAGGGAGGCGGGGCTTACAGAGCAAGTGAAATGGGTGCTGTGTCTGGCCCCAGGAGAAAGGCGATCTGGGCAGAAGAAACAGCGTGTGGTCAGCACAGCATGGCCAGGGCTGAGGGGCAGAGAGCCCAGGACCAGGGGTGCCGTGGACAGTGACCACATTGACTCCCACCCCCGACAGGAAAGTCCAGCCCTCGCAGCCTGGTGGTACTGTGCGGGGGTTGGGAGGGGTGCTAATGGTTTAGCACAGAGTAGAGGGATGGAGGGAGGCCGGGACATGCCCCCCACCTGAGGGAACAGGATCAAAGGTCATTCACAGAGGAAGGGACTCACCAGGATCGCACATGCAACTTTGAAGCTTGAAATCTGGGCAACATTTTAATATGATGGTTTTCCAGTAGATGAAAGATTATGTGGTCTAATGTCTATTTCTACTCAGGACAAAACGAGAGGATTTCATGTCTCTAGCTGAAACTTAAATTGGACTAGCTTCTTAATTATTAATAATAATTATTACCCCATTATCCCTCCCATGTGGATGGCACTTCTAAGGAAAGCTGGGATTGAGGGCAGGTCTCATAGAGGAGCCTGCGTTTGAGCCCAGCCTTGGAGGATGACTGGCGTCTGCCAGACAGAAGCGCAGGCTAGGGCACTCCCAGCACAGTGGCAGCACGTGCAAAGGCACCGAGGTGTTAGGGAGACAGGCAGATTTAGAGAACCCTAAATAGTTTGCATGGCTGGAGCATGAAGTGCCAGGGGGAGAGTGGTAGAATTTAGGGTGGCCAGATGGGGAGAACTGTGCATGCCACGAACGCACCATGGGGAACCATCCATGGAAGGATCTCAAGCAGAAGAGGCTTGAGAATATGTATTTCAGGTCACTGGCAAAAGGTGGAAGACAAACATGGGGGTAGATCAGACACAGGGCCACAGGAAAGGAGCTCCTGACACCTGCCCAGGAAGGACACAAGAGGGCTGGACCCAGGCAGGGACAAGGAGTCAGGTGTGGGACGGGGACATATTGATGAGGGTCACAGAGCGGGCTCTGTGGCTGACTGGCTCGTGGGCAGTGGGGCAGGGAGGGAGAAGGATGCTCCCTTGGTTGACTCTGGCCTGGGCAGTGGCTGGATGGTTCATGGTGATGGGGATGCCAAAGGAGCTGCTTTTGAGGACAGGTGAGGATTTCAGGTTGGGGTATGTTGAGTTTGGTTTGCCTGTGGAATATCAGGGTGGCCATTGCCAGGAAGGAATGGAATATTCCAGTCTAAGGAGACAGTGGGGCAGGACAGAGCTCTGGGGGTTCTGGGTGGAGGCTGAGGCAGTGGGAGCACAGAGCTGGCCCAGGGGACGGTGTGGGGTCAAGAGAAGAGGTCAGAGCTCCAGCAGGCCAGAGGGAGAGGAGTGGGCAGAGGAGCCCCAGGGGGACCTGTCCCAGGGTCTGGAGGAGAGCCGGGTCACCAACGGAGGGCAAGGCTGAAGTTGGAGTCGGAGACTCATGTGGAGATGACATCATAGAATAGGCAAGGAAGATGAGAATCCAGGAGAAGGCGCTGTGGTGCTCAGAAAGGTAAACTGACTTGCCCAAGGTCACACAGCAGGTAAGTGGCAGACTTGTGATCCAAATCTGTCCCCTGCCCAGTGCTCATATCCTTCCCTCAAAGTGTCCAGCTGTCCTGCACCTGCACTGAATGAGACTGGGGTACCCAGTCAGGACGTCCCCTCCACCCGAGACAGACCCCTGGCCTGTCACCCTGACCTCAGTAAGAGTGGAAGAAGGAAGGAGCCTACCAGGGCTTGTGCGCTAGACTCGCAGCCCTGGAATCCCTACTTGGCCACTGACTTGCATGACCTTTGTGAGCCTCAACTTCCCTCGCAGGAAAATGGGCCCCATGGCAGAACACTGAGTTGTTTTAGGGACTCAGTGAGCTGGCTATAAAGCTCTCTGTGGCACACGCTCGGCACGTGGCTGGTCAGCAAAAGGTGCCACGACCCCCCGTTAGAAAGAGGGTGGCCCAGGCACGGCTTCTCCAGCCCCCCTACCCCCGCCAACGCCCCCCACCACGGGCCTGGTCCACCCCACCTGACCCACCTAGGATGGCCACGACCATGTCGTCGCGCAGGATCTCGATGGAGCCGCGGGAGATGAAGTAGAGCGTGGAGAGCACGTCGCCGAGGTGCACCAGCGTGTCCCCGGGCGGCGCGTGCGTGGTCTTGAACTTGACGGCGAGCGCGCGCAGGCAGCCCTTGCTGGCGCCGCTGAAGGCCGGGCAGTGCTGCAGCAGCGCGCGGTGCAGGTGCAGGCAGATGTCGGCCTGCAGGCACTCGGGGAAGCCCTTCAGCACCTGCGAGGCGGGCGGCCGAGTCCAGCGGGGCGCGGCCGGGGCTGGGGCTGGGGCTGGGGGCGCGGGTCGGGAGGGCTCTCCGCGGGACCTTGGCCTCCCCTGGGGCATCGGCCAGAGTGGCGGGGGCTCACCGCGTTCATGTCGATGCCGTTGGTGTAGGACCAGGCGTGCTGGAAGTACTCCTCGAGCCGCTGGCGCAGCGGGCTGGGGATCTGGTGGAAGCGGATGAACTCCTTGACGCGCAGCATCTGCGTGTGGTAGCGCGCGGTGCCCGAGTACAGGCGCTGGATAATGGCAGACACGTTCCCGAAGATGCTGGCGTACATGAGCGCTGGGGGCGGGGGCGGCGGCGGGGCGGGAGTGAGCTCCTGGCATCCGGCCAGGCGCACCACCAGGGCCTCCTCCCTCTCCCCGGGAGCCCCCTGGTGAGGGACCCCTTTATCTGGGGGACAAGGGCCTCTGGACTTCCTGCCCTCTTCCCTCTGCCCTGTGCCTCTTTGGCATCTTCCCGGGCCCAGAGGCCAAACTCCTGAGAAGAAAAACAACTAGAGCAGTGGATTTTTTAAAGTTCAGATTTGTTTTATCCTTCAAGTTGTAAAAATGTAATAAAGAGAAAACTCTTGATGTCTTGTTTTCACCCATTTTTTTTCCTGTTTTTGTTTTTCTGGGCTTTCACATCTCTAAATACTTGGAACATGACAATTTAATCTACGTGTAAAATTCCACGCTGCCTCTTGTGTTCCTAAAGCAGGTGTCTTGGGAGGCAGGCAGCTCAGTGCAAGGACCACCTGGGCTGGATGGAACTGGGTGGCAGAGACTTCCTAGCCGGTGCCCTCTGGCAAGTTGGGACCTTCGGTTCTCACTCTGCAAACTGGGCTTAGAGGGGAATGAAAGGTAGGATTTTGTGATGCGTTTAAAGGACTGCCTGACAGAGCTGGCTTCATGGACCTGCAACCTATGCAGTCACAGGGGGCCCTGTGCTAAGAGCTCTGCATTCGATTAAATGCCTTGCTGTCACCATCTCAAAATTCTTAATAAATTTTTAACAAGGGGCTCTACGTTTTCATTTTGCACCGGGCCCTGCATATGATGTAGCTGGTCTTGGTGCCTGGCATATGTTGAGGGCTGTGTGGGTGTTAAATTCTGTGACTAATTGGTGTACACAAACGCAAAAAATTCATTGTGCTGCACACTTAGGATCAGTGTACTGCGTGAATTGTTTCTGTGTGTTATGTCATACTTCATTACAAAACCAAAAACAGAATTCCAGGGGTAAGACCATGGCATGAGATCCCACTCACAGCCGATGAGCATGACGCAGATGGAGAAGACCTTCTCGGAGTTGGTGTTGGGTGAGACGTTGCCGAAGCCCACACTCGTGAGGCTGCTGAAGGTGAAGTAGAGCGCCGTGACATACTTGTCCTGCACCGAGGGGCCCGAGGCCGGGTCGCTGCCATTGTAGCGCTTGCCGAGCTGCACACCCAGGCTGTCCAGCCAGCCAATCTTGGGTTCCAGGTAGGGCCGTTCCACGTTGCCAATGGCATACCAGATGCAGGCCAGCCAGTGAGCGATGAGCGCAAAGGTGCACATGAGCAGGAAGAGCACAGCTGCCCCGTACTCAGAGTAGCGGTCCAGTTTCCGTGCCACACGCACCAGCCTCAGCAGCCTCGCTGTCTTCAGTAGCCCAATCAGGGTCGTGGTCTGCAGGGGCAGGGAGAGGGCCACAGGACTAGGGGTCAGCCCTTGAAAGAGTGTGCTCAAGCCCACCTTTGTTCTCTCATGCATGCAATCACATAGTCAGTCAACAAACACTTATGGAGAACCTGCTCTGGGCCAGGCACTTGGCAGGGAGGCATAGTGTGGGACCTTAATGATCCCGGCCTAAAGCTCAAAACACTGTTCTGGTTGCTAGGAAAGGAGTCCAGTGTGAGCACCTGGGAAAGGAAGGGCAGGAATGCAGGGGCAGGTCAGGGGAGGCCTCTAAGAGGAGGTGACACGTGAGCTGAGTCTTGAGAGAGGAGGCTAGGTCTCCAGGCAGACAGGAGGGAGAGGGAAAGGGCACTCCCGGCACAGGGAGCAGCCGGAGCAGAGGCATGGAGGTGGAGGTGTGAAGTGGTGTGGCCCTCCTGGGAAACCAAGTGTGTCACCGCAGCCTGGAGTGCAGAGTGGGAGATGGCAGAGCAGTGAGAAACATGCCTGGGAAAGGGAGGGTAGGCAGGGGCTGCTCCGTGGGCCTCAGCACCCATAACGAGCGAGCGTGGCTGTTATTCTGTAGGCCTTGGGGAGCCCTTGAAGGTTCTGAGGGGGAGTGACAGGGTCAGGTGAGGGATCTGAAGCTCCCTCTGGCTGCAGTGTGGAGGGGCAGGAGGCTGGGGTGTGGGTCTGGGGCAGGGGTGAATGAGAAGGCCACTCAGCGTCCAGGCAGGGGCAGTGGGGGTTGGGGGTGAGGACTTGGCAATGGATTGCTGGGGGTGCTGGAAGGGGGGCTCTGGAGCACCCCCTGCTGACATGCTGGGGTGACTGGAACACAGAAGGCAGAGTTGATTTGAGGGGAAACTGATCCTGAGGAGATGGGGCAGGGGGAGGAAGTGCGACTAGACGCTCTGGGAAGGGCATGACAGTGCTCTCACATCAAGTGCAGGAGCAGAGTGGGCACAGCAGAGGGGCTGGGGCGCGAAGGGGTCAGGCTGCCCTCAGGGAGTAGCGTGTGGATTCTCTTTCTCACTCCAGGGTGAGCGCGGTTGGGAAGTCAGCTGGGACTGAGGGGACAGAATCCTGGGGCACAGAAGGGCCTGCTCAGAAGGAGGGGCAGAGGGCTGGCACCTGGGCCTGGGGGCACAGGCTCCGCTGGTGACAAATGTCCCCCTTGCCACCTCCACTTGCTTTGGCAAAAGCGGATGCCAGGGACTCTGCACCCAGCACTGTGAGGCAGGGAGGCCTTGGGGCTAGGGCACAGGGGACAGCCACGGCTGCCGGCCTGGATGGGCTCTGCTCACCTCATCGGAGCCAGTGCGGAAGATGAGCAGGTCGAAGGGGATAGCGGCCACCATGTCGATGAGGAACCAGCCCTTGAAGTAGTGGACGGCGATTCGGCGCGGGTGGCTGACCACCTCATCATTCGTGTTGACGTAGGTGGTGCGGAAGTTGATGACGATGTCCACGACAAACATGATGTCCACGATGAGGTCCACCACGGTGAGCGGACTGCAGGTGTAGCCGCAGGCCCCGCGCCGAGACTCGTCCTGGTCGCTGAGCAGGAAGGCGGCCGAGTAGGGCGTGAACACGGCCGTGTAGATGACGAGCAGCAGGATGAGCCAGTCCCACACGGCCTTGAAGGGGCTGTAGTGCAGGATGGTCCAGCGGTGGATGCGCGGCGCCTGCAGCTTGTACTCGGGCAGCACGTCTGCGCCCAGGGACAGCACCTGCAGGTGGGGCGGCCACCGCTCACTCGTGAGACAGAGGGTTAGGCCCAGGCAGGGAGCGGTGGGAGAGGGTGGGAGACAAGGGCTGGGGTGGGGGATGGGGGAAAGCTGGGTGGGGGAGCATGGGGAGGGGACAGACTAGGGGGCAGATGTGCTGGGAGGAAGTGCAGAGGGAGGACGTGGGAGGCGGGACGAGGGGTGCAGCTCTGTCCCACAGGGGCCCCCAGTTTGAAGCTTACAGGCTCCTTCAGAATCATCCTCCTAGAGTGGGTGGAGGTGGGGCAGGGGAGGGCCAGGGGGCTGGGACTGGGAGCCAGACAGGAGCATGACTGCCCTCCGTGACAGCCCCTGTCACAGCAGCCACCACTAGCAGCACAAATCTAAGGGGCCTTAGGGAAGCAAGGGTGGGCTTCCCAGGGTCATGCTGTTGGGCCACCCTGCTGACCTCAGAGGGCCCAGCACTGCAGCCTGGTGTCCCCCCTTCCCCAGGGTCCTTGCACTCAGTGAGGGGCTGAGTGGTCTCCCCGACACCGGGTTCCAGCACCAGCTGTGCTTCAGATGAAAAGTCACAGGGAGGGAAAGAGCCCCCGTGAAGGGACAGCCCCAGGGGAAGCCGGGAGCAGGCCCTTCCCATGCTCTGCCCTGGCCCAGGCCCCTCTATGACTCAGAGCTGCGTCTACCTCCTGGGGCCAGGGCTTCTCCACGTCAAGTGGGTCCTCTTAGCCCACTTAGCCCAGCTCCTTCCCGCAGATAAGACCCCTGAAGGCCCAGCAAAGGGTGGGGCTCTTTGCCCAAGGTCACAAGTGAGTCAGTGCCAGGATTCTGTCACTGGAGTCTCAGGCATGGCTCTTTGCATCTCCTCAGGAATGGCCAGGCCATCAGGCCCCAGAACAAGGGACAGTGGGGTCAGCTGACACAGAGAACCCAGGGAAGTTTGCTTGGGCTGGCCAAGGAGGGGCTGCATGGGGAGGGGGCATTCAGGGCCTGGTCCTCAGGAAGCTGATCAGAGAGAGCTGGAGGTGACAGCCCTGCCCCATCTCTGCCTGGCACGCAAGAGGACCCTGTGTGCTGTGTGTTGGGTGGCGGTCATGTCAAAGGCAAGGAGCAGGAGCAGGGCTGGGGGAGCAGCCCTTCTCCCTCCCCTCCGCTCATTGGGCCTCTGTTTGGCCCTAACACGTCCCCTCTCTGTCTCTCCTTCCCTGTGACTGGCAGAGCCCAGGCAGGTCCCTATGGTGGCCTGTGTGTCCAGCCTCACCCCGCCCCTGCTCCTCCAGGCCTAGGAGGTGGCACTGCTCTGCAGCCACACTGACCCCAAGCTCCCCTGGCTCCAGGAGCCGGGCATCAGGGCCCTGGCCTCAGTGCAGCCTGTAGGTTTAAAGAATCAAACTCAAGCAGGAGTCTCAAGGGGCTCGGACCAGACACTAGGGGGCTGGCCAAGCCTGAGGCCCCAGAATAGCCTGGACCCGGGACCTGGGAGGGGACCCTGGAGGCCTAGCACAGCCCTGCCCACCCTGCCCTGCAGGTCCGCACCTGGGTGACCTTCTCGGTGACATTCTGCGTCCTCTCCACCACCTTGTGGGGCGCAATGATCTCGATCTCGGCGGTGGAGCCCGAGCGGTGCTTCTCCAGGTTGAACTCCACGAAGTTGAGCGTGAACTGCGGGATCTGGCTGACGGTCCTGTACTTGCCCCTGCCCGGGCCAGGCCCCAGCCCGCCCGGCCTGCCGTGAGAGCCCTCTGGAACCAGGGCCAGGGTCAGAGCAGCCAGAGCTGGGGACCAGGTGACCCCACGTGCCCCTCCCACCACCACCACCGCCCACACCAGCCTCACCGGAGCCCAGGAAGCTCTGGGGCAGCAGGCGCTGGGACAAGCTGCGGCTGCTGCTCTTGGCCAGGAGCTGGGCCAGGTCCTCGAAGTTGAGGATGAACATGATCACAGCCCCGTCCTCGTTCTTCACGGGCACCACGTCCACCAGGCAGCGAAAGCTGGAGGCTGCAAACACCAGTGTGGGGGTGGAGGTGAGGGTGGTCCCTGAGGTCTCCCCTCCTGCAGTGACCTGGCTATGGAGGAGGCTGAGTGAAGGTCAGGTTAAGGGCAGCTACTGGGGCCTGGACAGGGACCAGAGCTATTGGGCAGAGGGTGGGTGAGGCTGCCCAGCCGGTGTCCCACCCACAGGGCAGAGGTGGGAGAGTGCTAAGCTGCTCATTAGGAGATGATGCGGCATCAGGTCCAAGTCCATGCTCCCTCAGCTCACGGCTTAACCTCGAGGTTTGCTTCTGCTGTAATTAAAGCTGAGCAGATGGAGGTGGATTAAGTAGGGAGGTGAGGCTGGGCATTCTACCCCATGTAGCTTGGGCTGACCCCTGGGCTCAGCAACCTCATCCCCATCCCACAAAGATGCTCTGCTCCCCTGACGCCAGAAGGAACTTGTTGAAACACACTAAGTGCTGGGCACAGGGCCAGTTGTTGCATCACACTGAGGTGGTCCTTGGGGGCAGGCATAGACCCCTGTTCTGCAGATGACAGCCTGGGGCTCTGAGAAACTGACTTGCTGGGGTTGTCAGCCATAACACCTCAGAAAAGGGAAGGCGCTTGTCTGGGAGGAGGGCGCTGAGGCCAGGGCCAGGCTGCTGCTTCCAGCCTGGGAGGAGTGTGTGGTCCCAAGGCAGAGGCTGGGCCCAGGGAGCAGGCAGAGCAGTGGCCTGAAGGCCAGAGAGGGAGGGAGATGGCCATGTAAGGGCAGGAGGCCTCTCCAGCCACCTGCTCCACCCCTCTGGGCAGCCCAGCCCCAGCTGCTGGCGCCACGTGCCTCTCAGGCCACAGTCTCTGCCCCTATCTCTGCTCCAGGGTTTCGCCACAGCTCCCACTGGTGGGTAGAACACCAGCTAAAATGCCATCTGCCCCAGAGCCCCAGCCTGTGGACGGTGCCCTGTGAGTCTCCCTCTATGGGGGTCCTACATCCCTCAACTCAAACTGCTGGCAGGTAGCAGGGGCCTCAGGTGACCATGCAAATCAGAGGGCATAGCTGCCCTCCCTGGGGGCGGGTTTGGTTCTGTCTTACCTGTCCCAGGTATTGTGTGTTGACTGAGTGAATGCAAGCGTGTGTGTGTAAACATGCGGGACCCAGCCTGGCTGGCAGGAGTATTGCTATTTTGGGGACCTTTAGAATCACTCTTCACTAGACACCCTATTTAGTGGTCACTTCCCTCAGCCCCTCCTCCCAGGCATCAGAGCTGGGGTGTAGCTGAGCCACCCCCATCCTCCTTCTCACGTTCCTCCCATGGAGCAGGAATCTCCTAGATCAGATTCCTGGCCTCCCAGGCACTAGGCAGCCATCTGCCAGCTGCTGTCTGGGCCCAGGGGAGACATCCACACCGGGGAGAGGCTGCCTGCCTGGCCTGACGCACTCCTGGGCTCAGAGTGCTACAGGCCCTGAGTCCCAGGCCAGAGCCTGTCACTCTCATCAGCCAGGGACATGGCGAGGCTTGGACATTGGGATCTAGCCAGGAAACCTCCTTGGCCAGTGGCCTGGGACACTTCTCCCAAAGGCCAGACTGTATCCTCAATCTCCCTGGCACTACAGAGATCTGGCCTGGTGGGGGAGGGGAAGGAAGAGCTGGGCAGAGGGGCAGGGCCTCCAGCCTGTCTATGCTGCCGGGGGCTGCGCAGTCTTAGAGTGGCTGCACCCAACAACTGATGCTGTCAGGAAAGGGATGCAGTTGGAAAACTGCGGCTGGGAATGGACCAAACACCAGCCCATCACAGCAGTGAGGGCTGGGGAGGGGTGGGGGTTGGTGCCTGGGACCCCATGCCCCACCCCCATGCTTGCTGCCTCTGGGGTAGGCAGACAGGAGGCTATGAGAATTTGGAAGAGTCCAGAGCATTCTCTCTACCCCCGCCCCAGGCTGTCCTTGCTTACCCATGGCTCAGAGCCCACAAGTAACTGTGTCTGGGTGACTGGAAGTAGGTGAGTGTATTGTCTTAGGTTGTACCCAGGAGTGGCAGTGTCCCTGTGCCCTTGCCCAGTCCCTGGAGGAAAAGCCACAGTCTTCTCCCTTCCCAGGCTCCTCCTAGCACCGACTCTCTGACCAAGGGTGGCGGGTTTGTCTGCCCCCTTGGACACCTCACTCCTCTCTGCTCTTCTCTTCCGGTCAAATGTGCTCCTTCTTTAGGTCTCTCATCCATCACACCCGCTCCCCACCCTGGCCCTCGCTCTCTCCTCTCAGCCTCCTTGTTGTCTTTACGCACACCCCATCCAGCACTGTGGGAGCCCTCAGGGAGGGGCTGGTGCTACAGCAGGCTGCCACTAAGAGGGTGGCTGCTACATGCTGCCTCCAGCTTGGCCCTCCTGGCATTCACGGGTGAGCGTGTGGAAAACAGCAGGGGAGGGTGGGGGCAGAGAGTGCCCTGTCCTCACCCAGAGCTGAGGACTGGAGAAGCCCTAACCTTCCTCTAGTCTGGCGTGGGGATTAGGGCACCCTCTGGTTTGGGATCGTCAGAGAAGACCACCCAGCAAAGGCAGGGAGGACTGGGCCCTCTGGCAGGTGCCTACCAGGGACAAGTGGGGATGAGAGTGGGGAGATCTGAGAACTCTCCATCTCTCCCTCCAGACTGTCACTGGTTCTAGTCCTCCAACAATCCCCATCCTCCTTATCGGTAGGTTCTTACTTTTCCTAGTAAAGGCAGATAGGAGAAGAGCCAGTTTCCTGGGGTCTCTGTGCTCTGTCCTTGGGGTGTTTTTGCCAAGTTTCCTGGCTTCTTTGAGCCCAACTTTATGCAGCTGCATAAAACACAGACCCTCCACTCTGACTTTGAGAATTTTCAGTGGATTACCCCTTTAGAGTAAAAGAGGATTATACATAAATCAGCTAGAGATCCATTCAGGACCCCTTCCCACCTCCCTGGAGTTGGGGGTGGGGGGAAGGGAAGGTATTGACCTGAGGAGCCATTAGGATGCCCCTCCACAGGACTGTAAGATGTATGTGAATGTGATAAAAAAAAAAAAGGGATCACATGGTCAGAGTGGACCTTAAGGTGAACTTATCTGAGCACTATATCCTTCCCTTAGGGTAATGTGGGCCAGGAAACTCCTTTTTCTGGATTTCAGTCCAATTTCAGGAAGGCTCAGGTGATCAAAGACTTGGGCAACAGGATAGGGAAGGGCTGAGGGTGGGGTGCGAGTAGGTGGGGACTCAGGGTGCACCATAAGTATGTAAGTATGTAGGCAATTTCCCACTTTCACCAGGGCCTCCAGGACTAGGTTCCTAGTTCCCTTCTGATGGATGGAGGACCCCAGCAGGGTTCTGAAGACCTGAGTCCTGATCTCAGGGGGCCAAAGACTGGCCGTGACCTCTGTCTCTGCCCAGGAACCTGCAGAGTGCTGAGGGGACACCAAGATCCCTGATCTGACATCCCTAGGAATCTAGGATTAGCCCTCAACCTTCTGGGGCCCAGGTAGAGCTCTGGAGTCAAGGAGAGGGACAGAAAGGACCTGCTACCCTTGCTCATTTCTTGCCATCCCATCTTGTTCCTCCAGGACCCTTCTCACTCCCCTGACTGTCACCTCCTCCCTACAGTGATGTAAGGAGGTGAGGTTGCAGCTTTTAAAAATATTCTGACTTCATTAACCCTGTGAGTGCTGCCAAACTAAGCCAGATTCTTCCCAGTGCCCTGAATGCCTTCTGTACTTCCCACCTGCTACTCACTTGGGTGGCAGCAGCAGGTATAGCCATGGGACAGCCAGGACCTGCCCCAGGGGTCCCCAGAAGCCCATAAACACACACACACACACAAATGCAAGCACACACATGCCCATGTTCACACTCACACTCATGTTCCACACACACACCAGGCCCCTGGAACCCAGGCTCTCAGCACCCAGCACCCCTCAGTCCCCATCCAAAGGCACCTGCCCTTTATCTGTACCCAGGTGGCCTCCTGCCTGCCTTCCCCAGGGGCTTCCCTTGTCTAGGGGCTTCTTTCCCCAAAGGTCCTGCTTCCAAGCACAGAGACCATTGGGGCCCTTTCTGCCCTCTTGGGATCTCTCAGAACAGACATCTCTGAAGGAGGAATTCAAAGATTTGGGTTCCAGCTCCAGGTTGGACTCTAGGAGTGGGATCTCAGGCAAGGCCCTTCCACTCCCATGATACAGAGGGATTTATCTAAGCCAGTGGTTCCTAAACTTGGCAGAACATCAGAACCACCAGGGAGATTTTTCCAAATACACCTGCTTGGCCTCATCTTACACTTTCTGAGTCAGCCTCTCTCCAGGGAAGGCATGTTTTGGAAAACATGCCCCAGGTAATTCTGATGCAGAGCCAGGTTGGGAGCCATTGATCCAGGAGATTTCCAAGGGATTTTCAGCCTCTGATCTGAGTTCCCACCCATCCCCCCAGGTCCAATGGGGACCCTGTGGTCCTGGAGGGAGGATCACAAAGGGCTGCTGAACTCTGTCCTCAGTTCCTGTTCTGCTTGCAGTAAGCTCAGGCTGGCAGTAACAACCAGAACTCCATCTGGGCGAGCCTCCTAGTTGGGGCAAGCTCCAGACCTCATCTCTCCAAAGAACTGGGGCTGGATGAGCTGGGCCCACCCCTCTTTCCCAGCCAGCAGCCCCCATCCCTTGCGTGGCCACAGAGGCCTTGAGGGGGTGACTCCTCCCCTAATCCCTAAGCAGACGGAGATGAGGGAAGGTTAATTTCCGTCCCAGCTGCCTGACAGCTGGGGCTGACAGTGACAGAGTGGAAGGCCAGGAGACCAGGGACATGGGGGAGGGATGGTGGAGCAGGAGGCCCTGCCCCAGGCCAGGAGCAGTCGGTGGCTCAGCCTGGAGTCTAGTCCCAGAAAAGGACCTCAGAAGAGATCACATTCAATGCCCATTGCTTTCCCCTACAGATGAGGAAACTGAGGCCCCTAGAGGAAACAGGATTTGTCCAGGCTGTCTGGTCCCTGGGTCAGTGCCCTGCAGAACCTCTGGCCCCAGTGTGCCTCACCATCCTTGCGGTAGTAGAGGATGTCCACCTTGCACTCCTCGGCCCCCAGCAGGGCCTGCGCCAGGCGGGAAACGGCACTGCTGGGGGTGTTGGGGCCCGTGAGGAAGTCGCAGGTGCATGGTTGCTGCATCACCTCCACGCGGGAGTAGCCGAAGAGTTCGCAGAAGCCGTCGTTGCAGTAAATGATGGCGCAGTTCTCCATCTGAGCGTTGGCGATCAGGAACTTACGACCTGCGGTGGGAGGTGGGAGGTGAAAAGACCAGGGCAGCTGGGACTGGGCAGCAGAGAGGGAAAGATGATAGGACTCTTGGCGGCAGGGAGGGGGATTTAGATGTGGCAGCAGGACAATGACCAGAATGGGAGGGGTCAGGTCTAGAGAGGGTGGGAAGACCAAGGAGGCCACAGTCATCAGCACTCCTGGCAGTAATGAGGAGGGTGATCGGGACAGGGTACAGGATGGTGGCCAGAGAGGTGGGCAAGGGGGAATAGGCCTGGGAATTGCGGAAAGGCCAGGGCAGGAAGGGTCTGAAGAGGGAAGAAGGCTCAAGGCCTCCTGGGTGTAGGGAAGGGGGGCCATGACAGGGGAGCAGGGATGTGACCAGATGGGGGTCAGGCCTGGGGAGAGCTCCTGGGAAGACCAGGGTTAGGAGATGAAAAGGAAGGACTCAGGGAAACCTCTAGAAGAAGGGGTGGGAGAAACAGACAGGGGTGAGGAATGGGGCAGGGACTGGAAGGGGAGGTCAGGGCTTGGGGCGCAAGAAAACAGCTCTGTGGGAAGGGGGAGGGCTGCACTCTGCCCCTCCTGTTCCAGAAGAGAAGACAGCGTTTGAAGTAAGTGGGTCCCGCTGGAGGAGAGGTGTTCGGGACATCAGAGGAAGGATTTTGCATTCAGCATGGGGCACCCACCACCTTGCCCCATTGGAAGTTAGTAAAGGGATCTGGTTCCTCCTTCCACCGAAGCAGGACTTCAGGTCGTCCCCCCACCCAACACACACACTCACTCTGGCCCTCGAATTTGCGAATGATGGTGTCCAGGTAAGTGTTTTGGGGAGCGACGTGGCCCCTGCGAACCGGCATCTTCCGCCGCGGCCCCTGCCCGGAGCCACAGGCGCCCCGGGCTCCCCGCGTCTCCGCCTGTCCTCGGGCTCCGCGGCGTCGGGCTCCGGGTGGGCACCGCCCCCGGGGAGGGCCGCCGGGCTCCGCGCCCCGCCCGCCCTTCTGCGTCTTCCCTCCCGGACCGCCGCTCGCCGCGCCTCCGCCCCTCGCCGCCCGCCCGGAGCTGTCCGCGCCGCGGTGCTGAAAGGAGCCGCGCGCCGGCGGCGGGGCGGGGTCGGCCGGGCGGGGCAACTTGTCCGGGACGAGCAGGGCCTGGGCGGGGCCCTGAGTCCCAGGGGGCGGGGCTCTGAATCCCAGGGGGCGGGGCGGGGTGTCGGGCCGGGAATAGGGGAGGGCTTCTCAGAGGACCTTTTGCTTCTGTCCCAGTGACCAGCGGCCTCAGCACCTATTGGACCCCCTCCAGATCCTGAAGGGCAGTCCCCCCTCCCAGAGCAGGGAAGTGTCCCAGGCAGGGGAGGGGGCGGCAGAAGGGGTTGTTAGGGGCCTCAGGTGCTCTTTGCTGCAGGCTCTCTCCTGGGTCTGACCACTGCGCCTGGCCCTGGCAATGGTACCGTTAGGCCTCTTGCCTGCCCTTAACAATTGCCTTCCAGCTGAGACCCAGTGCCCATGCAGAGCTGCTGCTGGCAAGCCCAGCCAGGGCCTGGTCCTGGTAGGATGGGCAGGAGTACACACGAAGCACAAGAAATATGCAATAAGGTGCCTTCTTCGGAGCTCTTAGCTTACAGGCACAGCTTGGAAGGAGAACAGATTTAAAACCACCTATTAGCAAGTGACCACTGATAAAAGTGTCTGAGTACTGCTTGAAAATGAACATACTAGAAGAAGCAGATGGAAGTGGGGTGAGGTTTATTGAAAGAGCCTTCTTGGAAAGGAGGAGGAGAAGGAGACCACCATTCACTGAACATCTCCGTGGGCTTGGAGTTTTTGCTCAGTGACCAATGTTGAGCCAGGCCTTGGAGGGCAAGCATTCAAATGGGGCATTCATGCACTTAGGCAAGGGCTGAGGGTGATGTCAGCACAGAGGGACTGAGCTGGGGGGTGGGAGAGGTGAGTTTGGAGAAAAGGGATAAAGACCCTCAGATGTCATTTTGGACATCTAGATTTAATTGATGAACAACCAAGTTCTTTAGCAGTTAGACATAAAGGAAATATTCTGGTGAAATAAACTTTACACTAGTGGGTGAGGGAGGGAGGATGGACAAGGAGGCTCAGTGAGGTTTTGCCTGGAGTCCTGGTGAGAGGCTTGGAGTCCTGGGTTTGGTGTGCCTTTGCCACACAGAGCCACAATGCTGGAGGGGTCCTCATTGGCCACTGTGGCTGGGGAATGGGAGGGCTGTGAGTGTGGCCTCCTGGGGGACAGAGGTGTCCTGGCTGCCCCTGTATGTCAGGAGGCAGGCTGGCTGTGGAGGAAAGGCGGAGCTGTTTCTCAGGGGCTCAGTGCGTGGCATGCTGAGCTCTGAGAAGGGACTTGGGCAGTGATACACTCATTCACTCACTTCCTCATTCAAGCATTTTCCAAGTCCCCACTGTGTGCTATGGCCTGTGCTGACTATGGGTGTTACACAGGAGCACACTCCTGATGTGTGTCCAACTCTTATAGAGCTGACAGCTAGTTTATGGGGGCAGATAAGGACCTTGCAGCAGTAAAAGCATGACAGAGACATCAAAACAGGGTGCTGTAGAGCCTGGGGCTATAGTGGAAAGTGCTTGGTTTAGCCGGAACTCAGGAAGAGCACTAGAAACCTAGGCAGAGGTAGGGTGCACAGAGATCTCAGTCTGGTACCTCTGTCACCTGAACTGCTGAGTGTGGGCTCAGATTCTGAATCTAGAGAGAGCTGGTCCTCTCTTTTGGCTACTCTCTCACCAGCTCCACTGTAGCCTCAGTGCCTCTTCTCTGTGCTTACTGGCTGTAATACCACTTCCCCTCAAGTCTCCCCTATCCTCTGACAGCCAGTGACTTCCAGGCTCTCCAGGAGCCCCTGGGACTTCAATCCAGACCCCGTGAGTCACCAAATATTGGGTATGGCATCCTTGTGGTAGGCAGACCCACACTGGAGAGAAAGGGCTAGGAGGGCTTGGGGCAGAGGTCTTCGCCTTCTTTTCCCAGGCTTATTCCCAGAGCACTATTTTCCCAAATATCCTCCTGCAGTGCTCTCCTTCCTGTCTTCCCCTCCCCCACGGAGCCTGAAAAGGTGCTGTTTGCCCTGTGCTCGCTCCCCAGGGCAACGGGCCAGGCAGCAGGTGTGTGTGTTGAACAAGGCCATCTCCGGAGCAGAGTGGCTGGAGATGAGCTGTGTTTAAATATTAAAGAAGTCAATCATTAATCAAGCCTGGCTCAGTGCCCAGTTACCCACTGTCTCCATTTGGGAGGGCCTGGGCTGGAGCAGGGAGAGCCATGGGGCAGTTTGTGGGGTTACTTGCATCTCAGTCAGCCAGCAAAGAGCTTTTTGGGGCTGAATTATGCAGCCTGCCACAGGGCAAGCCAGAGGATCAGCAGAGAGGTGTGCTAGCTGGTACACAGCACAGTGCTCATGCACTGAGCACCAATGATTCATAAA
Organism: Lemur catta; assembly: GCF_020740605.2. Taxonomy (NCBI): domain Eukaryota; kingdom Metazoa; phylum Chordata; class Mammalia; order Primates; family Lemuridae; genus Lemur; species Lemur catta. The sequence goes on along the minus strand of NC_059142.1, from coordinate 43,893,087 downwards.
GGAATGTCTAGTTCTACTTGGGTACATTTTATAAGGGGACTGAAGCAGGCCCTTTTTTCTCACCATAGTGGAGATTCCTTGGGTACTGCAACCCCAGCCAAACCCCAAAGCTGGGCTCTTGAAGAAAACAAAGCTATGTGAAGAACCAGTTCTGGGCAAGACTTGGGGTAGGGGCTGGGTTGGAGGGACACAGCCACTGGGTCACTAGAGCCATAGTTCCTGAACCTCTGGGGGAAGGAGGTTGGCTTGGAACCCAGGGCACATACGGAATCACACAGAGTCAGTCGCCCATACACATGGCCTCATGTACATAAGTTTGCAAACGCACAATTACAATGTCACATGTACCCAGATCTGTCACAGCTGCACCCAATCGCAGCTGGGCACTGTGCAGGCAGGCTGTCCCCTCCTCTGTCCCCCAACCCTCTCTGGCTTGGCTGCCCCCTTTCTGCCCTCCAGCCTCACCGGTCTCAATGGTGTTTAGTGCCAGCTCCACTGTTCAGCCTTCATCCGTGGAGCCTTCCCACCATGATGTGTGAAAATCCAAATGGTCAGGCTGATTGAGCACAGCATCAGGACAAGGCAGAGGCCAAGCAGTAGCCGCTGTCTTCTGGCAACCTGCTGGGGCTCCATGGTCATTCCCAGGAAGTAGGCAGTGAACAGTGAGCTGAATAGCATGCCTTCTTGGGCCAGTGACTGTTTTTCCACTAAGTACAGCCTGTAGGCCAGCCTCAGGGTCACCACCAACAGGGCACAGCTCAGGATCAGCAGCAGCCACTGACCAAACTTGGCCTGGTCAGGGTTCAGCCGCAGATTCAGGAATGTCACTTTGTTTGTGTCTTTTTCTGTGGAAGACATGGGAGTCTCATAGAGCAGGTGAAAGTAGAGAGGGAGCCCTGGGGTCCCCTGTGGTTGTCAGCGAGGATCTGACTGCCACTGGCCTTCTCCCTCAGCCTCAGGCATCTACCTGCCAAGCCATAGGTGAGGGCATGGCCCTGGAAGGAGGGTGAGAAAGAGGAGTAGGAGGAAGAGGACATGGGCACAGACAGGGCTATGTACACCTCCAGGCAAGGGTCAGGAGGCATGATGCTGACCCTCTGCTCAGATGCCAGCCTGGCAGCCTCGCTGGTTAGTGTGCAAGGAAGCAGCTGAGCCAGGGGCTAGGGCATGGGCTGTGGTCTTTGTTGGAGCTACACCAGGCCTACTTCAGACAGGGGCATGCAGCAGCAGTGCTGTGCGGGTCAAGCCAGGTCATCGATGAGCTGGGGTTAAGGCTGGGTTGGGGTAGGGACTGGCCCAGGGTGGGGTAGGGTGGGGCTGGGGCTGGCCTAGACCTGGGACCAGGGTGGGATTATCAGACCTTCAAAGGAATAGCTGAAGTCTGGCCAGCCCAGGATCTCCCCTTGCTGCACGTTCTCAGTCACCAGCCAGTTCAGCAGGGGTCTGAAGTAGGCCACGAGGGCTCTTGTAGACACGCTGGACTGCCCGGTCAGCTTCTACAGGACCTCTGGCCAGGGCTTGCTTGAGCCCAGTTTTAGAGCATCCCTGGGGGTGTGGGTGCATCTGTGAGGCTGTGTGGGGGCATCAGCCAGTGCTACCGGGACCCTCAGCATGCCCAACCCGGCCCCAGGGCTTGGCTGGTCAGAATCTTCCCATAGTGCTCACTATAGTGCATACAACCACAGGCTTTGAAATGAGACTAATCTGTGTTCAAATCTCAGCTCTGCCACCTAGTAGCTGTGGGACCTTGGACAAGTAACTTAACCTTTCTGAGTCTCAGTTTCCATATCCATAAAATGGAGATAATAATGGTACCTACCTCATAGGGTCACTGTGATGATGAAATTAGCATAGTACTCAGAGCACTGTACCCAGGTAGTAAGTGTTAACTGCTGCTGCTGGTTATTATTGGTCCCAGTACTGGTACTACTATGATTACTATTATTCCTAGTACTGGTACTACTGTGATTATTATTATTATTTTTGAGATAGGGTCTCGCTCTGTTGCCCTGGCTAGTGTGCAGCAGCAGCATCATAGCTCACTGCAACGTCAAACTCACAGGCTCAAGCAATCCTCCTGCCTTGGCCTCCCAAAGTGCTGGGATTGCATGAGCCACCACACCTGGCCTACTGTGATTATTATTATTGCTAGTACTGGTACTACTGCAATTACTATTATTCTCCTGGACTCAACAGGCATAAAGTCTTGAGACACTGTTTCCTGTGAGGTGCCCTAGTCAGCAGGCAGAGGCAGCTCTTCAGCCCTTTCTGGTCTCACAGGGAGGGTGTGGGAGGGTTAAAGAGACCGTGATCGTGGGAGCTGCCCTGCACCACCTGCACCTGCCGTGCTGCACAGATGTCACTCTGTCTCAAGGCACACACAGAACTTGGGGGCACGTGGTTGAGCCTTAGGTTTGGACCCTTGCATACACGGTGGGAGTAAGGGGTGCACTGAAGCCAGGGCTCCAGGCCTCCTCACCCACCCCAGGGCCCCCTGCGGAGGCAGCAGTGGGCAGATGTTGATCCTTCTCAACCTGTTGTTCCCTGGTCTGATTAGGAGAAAGGCCGGGTCTAGAGGCCCAGAGGTCATGGTGTGGGGTCTAGACCAACAGGGCCCAGGTTTAAGACCGACTCAGCAGTCCTGCTTATGGACTGCATAGCCTCAGGCAAACAATTTAACCTCTCTCAGCCTCAGTTTCCTCATCAGTAAAATGGGCGCCATGATACCTGCCCTTCATTTTGGTGAGGATAAAGTCACATAATGACGAAAGAGGGCTTCGTGGCTTGCAAAGACTTATATACATCAGTCAATAAGCAACTGGGAAAGAATGAGGTGGGGAAGCTAAAGATCAGAGGATCCTTGGCCGAAACCACAGGGGAAGAAAAACCACAACTAACTTTAGGTAAGAGGATTTTATCAGACACTGGCTCCTGGGTAACAGGAAGAACCTAGTGGGGGAAAAGCTTCCACCACTGAAAATCTGCTGATTTAGAAATAGTCCTTCTGGTGGGGCAGGACAAGATGTTTGACCAAAGCCCAGCCAACAGCTCATGTGGGCAGCACGTGAGACCGGAGAGCTGCAAAGGTGGCAACTGGGTACTGCTTGGAGCCTTCAACCCCAGAGTGACAACAACGTGCCCAGGGACAAGGTCAGGCCCACCATGGCTCCATGGCTGGCTGAGTGAGGCTGGGGGACTTTGCAGTTCATCCTTCCATTCCCAGAAGAACCAGCCCAGAGCCTGGCCCAGAGCCATCACATTTAGAAGGATGAGTCAAAAGTAGCAAAATCAACTTTTAAGATATATTAGGCAAAAGAACAGCCAAGAATCTTCTCCTTTTCTTTTTCCCCTGCAAGCACTCACCTCGACTCTCTCCTGCACAGACCATCTTCCACTCTGCTGCCATTTCATCCTTCCCAAAGCTCATGGGATGTCCCTTTCTCAGAAACCTCTCCTCTGTCCACTGCCCCAAAAATGGTGTTCAAGGTCCTAAGCCTGGAATTCAGGGTCCTGCCTGACCAAGGGTCTGGACAGTGATGCATGATGAGAGATGACTGACTGACCTCATGCTTTGGTGTCAAATCAGACTGTGGGAGCCTTGTGCACCCTGGGTGGGGTGGGGGCAGGAAGTGATGAGAATAACTGAAGTCAAATGTCCCACCAGTCAGGTGGGATGAAGCGGGAGTTACAATTGAGTTGATATAATGAAAACAGACATCTGCTATTTCTTTCATGCCTACGTTTGGAGACAGAGACCCTCCATGTCCCCTGGCACCACCTCCTAACCCTCTCTGCATTCACCAAAGCCGTTTCCTACTGCTCTGGCTCTTTTCTTGTATTATGGAATTATTTATCCCATGGTCCATTTCCCCCTGCTGGACACAGGGCAGCTGGTCCACATGGGCACAAGTAAATGTTTGCTGAATGAATAAATGACAGGCAGCCAGAGACATGAACGCAGAGAGCAGAGAGGTGCCCTTATGTTCAGCACATTCAGAAAAGCTCCAACCTAGGCAGTCAACTAGAATAAAGCCCTGTGATGGGAAAGGAGGGAAGAGCAAATATACTCAGGAGACGATAGTCAGGCAAGGTGCAGCCCGCCCCACCAGCAAAGCCTGGGGGATCAGTCCTGCAATCCCATCTGGCCTGATGGTCACAGACAAGCTGCATGGTGCAATCACAAATATGCTCATGAAATTTGCAAAGGATACTAAATGATGTGGCAGTGTTAATCCTCTGGGGGACAGGAATAAAACTCAAAATGACCTTGACCAATTAGGGAAATGGACCTATTGAAATCAGTTGAAATTCGACAGGGAAAAGATCAAGTCAGTAGGTGGGTTCCACATCTCCGTGGTTGGAGCACCGATCTTGGAACCAGTAGACCTGGATCTAATCTCACCAGGGTCTCTAATTCTTTGACGGAGGCAGCAGAGTGAAAGATAATGTGTTCTGGAGTCAGTTCTGGGTTCAAAGCATGACTGTGCTTCTTCGTAGGTAAATGACGCACCATCACGTCAACTCTCTTAGCTTCAGTTTCATCATTTGTAAAAGGTGAATGATAATATCCATTTGGCAAAGTTAAGCGCCACTAACATGAAACACAGTGAGGGTGCTCATCAGAGATCCCAGCCTGTAGTATTAACAGTAAATGCTTCGTATTTTCAGCTCAGGCCTCCCATCTCCTCCAGATTTGCTTAAGGACCAAAAACCGCCACTACAGAGGTAGGCATGGAAAGGATGGGCTGAATACCACGTGTGGGAAAAAAAGACTGAGGGGTCAAAGTGGACCACAGTCAGACCAGAAGCACGCCATGAGGCTGGTGTGAAAGCAGCCTGGGAACCGGGTCACAGTGCCTCCAAGAAGCGGTGGGGGAAGCAGAGTGCAACCAAGTGTGCATCAAACACAGCTGAGAGGATAGGAAAGCACCTAGTAAGGGAAGAATGAAAGGGTTCAGATGGAGGACTGAAGGCTGAGGCAGAACTCCAGTGCTGGCTTCCCCTCTGGGACAGTTTGCTTTACTGGGATATGTGAGTGTGTGCGTGTGCACAGGTGTGTGTTAGCAGGAGGGGCTAAACAGTGTCTCTGACTACAGAAGAGGAAATGGGCTTCAAGTAACATAGAAGAGACTGCAGTCTGACGTGAGGAAGAACTTCCACAGGAATATAAGCGCAGTGAAGACCTGCTCAGGGTACCCAGGGTGGCCAGGTGAGGAGAGAGAGCCTGGAGCAGGTCTTCCCAAAAGGGGGATGGCGGGGGCGGGGTGGGACTGAGGACAAATGAGGGAGGAGGGCAGTCACCTCAGGAGTTTCCCAGCTATCTTGGAGTTATAGATGTCACACTGGTGCAATGGGCCCGTGTGGCCTGAGGCCTTGCACAGCGCTTCGTGGAACTGGAACTGGAGCACTAGGCTGAGGAAGTACCTGGTGGAGAAGCATGAGGGGCAGGCTGGAAGGCGGAGACCGGGAGCGGGAAGCCCAGAGCCACATAGGACCTGGCAGCTGTGACATGCAGTGGCCATGAGGGCCCATGTCAGTAGTCACAGCCTGGGTGGAGGAGGCTCCCTGGGCAAGGCCCCGCCTTGAGCTGCTCCTAGAATACTGCGTCTAGAACAGTCCCACCAGCTCTTGTCCCCTGCACAGGATCTAATGTAAAAGCTCAGAGGATTCCAGGGCATGGCCCTCCAAGGCTATGCAGCTGGACAGCAGAAGGTGGGCAGGCATGCAGGTGACTTGTGAACCCAGGGCCTTCCTGGGAATTCTCGGCCCAGCTCCCGTATCACCCAACTCCCAACACCCAGAACTGGCTCTGCCGACAGGGCCCAGACCTTTACCGTATGTAGGTCACACTGGCAGAAATGTGGAACTTGGCACCTGGATCAAAGTCCTCCTCTGAGTGAGGAACGGGGAGGGGCGGGGGGGGGGACACAGAGGCCCTGGTACCTCAACCTGGCAGGGGACAGATGGGGCGTGACAGTGCGCCTGGCGGGCTCTCAGAGCCTTTTCCTTTCCGGAGCACTTGCATGTCTATCAGAGCCAGACCTGCCATGCGGAGGACGCTTAAAGCGTTTGTATTGATTACATAAATGAAAACACATGGGGCTGGGAATCAGACTAAAACGATAGCAGTTAACACCGACCGAGCACATCCTCAGTGCTAGGAACCTCACTGAGCCCCTCACATAGACTCACACGCTCAGCACCACCCTGGCCTCTGGGGAGGGATCTGGAGGGAACAGGAAAGGTCCTTGCTTGCATCCTAACAGTGGGGGATGGATTGTAGACCAATAAACAAGGTCATTTCATCAAGTAAGAAGTGCTTGCCGGGTGCAGTGGCTCACACCTGTAATCCTAGCACTCTGGGAGGCCGAGGTGGGAGGATCACTTAAGCTCGGGGGTTCAGGACCAGCCTGAGCAAGAGTCAGACCCCATTTCTACTAAAAATAGAAAAAAAAAAAAAACTAGCCAGACATGGTGGCACATGCCTGTAGTCCCAGCCACTTAGGAGACTGAGGCAGGAGCATCACTTGAGCCCAGGAGTTTGAGGTTGCAGTGAGCTAGGATGACACTACTGTTCTCTAGCCTTGATGATAGAGAGAGACTCTGTCTCCAAAAAAACAAAAATAAAAACAAGCTGAAAAGAAAACACAGTGACATCCCTGTGGGGTAGGACTCCTATTACTCCCGTTTTGCAGATGAGGAAACCAAGGTCTGGGGATCAGGGCACTGGCTGCAGTACACAGAGCTAGTCACTGGCAGACCCTGATAACTGAAGGTCTGGTTTTGCCCTTCTGAGCTGTGCGATGGGGAAGCTGATCGTTGCTGAGCCTCGTTGTAAAGTGTTGTCTGTAAAATCTTCAGGGTAAGACAAAGTCTATGGAAAGGTTCGTGGTTTTATCGTCGGCTCACTGGAGCCTCCAAACCATCCTCTGGGCTCTACAGTGTCAGGAGCTTCCCCTCTTGGTCGACAGGGCCTGTTCAAGGCCCAGGGAGTCGCCATCCCTCTCACTCAGCCCCGGGGGCCGTCAGCTGGGGGGTGGCCATGGCTGACAGAGGTCCCTGCAGGTGCCTCAGATGGCCAGTGGGGAAAGGGAGGCCTTTGGAGGGGCACAAGGTCAAGACTATGCCGACCCCACCAGTGAGACCCGTCCTGAAGTCAGGGGGTGGAAGGTGAGAGGACAAAAGGAGGAGTGCTCAGCTCTGCCACCCATTGGGCTGCTGTGTGACCTTCGGCTGGTTTTGGAACCTCTCTGGGCTTTGGCTTCTTCCGTGAGAGGAGCATCTTGAATGACCATGACACAAGGTGCTTGTAAAAGGTCAAATAAACATAAGGGCCTGGTGCGAGCCAGCAGGCCACACTGCGACCAGCAGACTTGAGCTGGTCTGTCTGGTGTCTGGTGGATGTGGAGAAGCCCTGGTCACAGGCATTTATTATCTAATCAGTGGCCAGGGGTTGGGCGGGAGGGAGGTGCAGGAGGGCCTCAGGGTTCTGTGCGTACAGAAGCCCTGTTGCAACCATCATGGGAGCTCCCCAGCCAGCCAGGGAGCAGGTGGGGCCAGTGCCAGAGTCTGTTTGTCACAGATGAGGAGACTGCAGCCTAGAGAGGTTAAGAGACCTGCTCAGTGCTGGTGCCGGACTCATGCGGCCTCGCGGTTGCCTGTGCCGGCTCTATGCTCTACGCCACGGTTGCTTTTGTCTGGTGGCAGCAAACAGCCAACACTGCCCTGGGGCTTCCCCAGGCCCCCAGGTCACCAGTACTGCCCGCCCCACTCTGCTCTCAGCGTGTGTGATGGGAACCAGAGCCCAGAGCAGCTGGCCAGCCCACCTGAGGTTCCACCACTCCTGGTTGTAGATGTCCGTCTTGACGGTGCCATCAAAGACCTTCCAGCGAAAGAGATCCATGATGTAGCTGAAGGGGATGAAGGCAATCTTCTCCAGGGCCATGCTCATCAGGAAGTTGACCTCCTCCTCTGGGGAGGGCGGGGCAGTCAGGAGGCGGCTCCTGGGCTCTCCTCCCCGCAGCCTTGCCCAAGAGCTGCGCCGCCCCAGTCCGCACCCTCACCCCCAGCTGCAGCCTCAGCTCAGGCTGTCTTCCCACTGGGCTCTCGGTCCCCGTCACCTGGGTCCTGGTGCTGGAGGCTGAGCAGGCCTCTGTTGAGCAGGTGCTTGTGGGAGGAGGCCGAGAGGGTGATCACCGACCCCACGGCCTCTTCAAAGGCTGGGTTGGCTCCTGCGAGGAAGATGACAGAGAGGTTCTTATACTGCAGGAAGTCCTGGGTGTGGCCCATCTGGTGGGAGATGGAGAGCAGGTCTTCTATGGTCACCTCGGTGCACTTCTTTATCCTGGGGGCAAAGGGCAGGAGTCAAGGAGCATAGGGGTGCCCCAGGGAGGGCGGGAGGCTTCCCTATGCAGACTCCATGAAGGGATTGGGGTGGTCTGGCCGGAGATCAAAGGGGCCTGGGCTGTTGTCTTTTCTCACTGCGGGCCCCATATCCAGCCAGGGACCAAGGCTTTGCCCTCACACCTGCCTCTCCTTCCGGGTTCCGGACCCACTCCGCCTCCCCTGCCCAGCTGCCCCTGCCTGCTCCTTGCCCCCACCTCCTAAGACAGGCAGACAGGGGAGAGCGGGAGAGGGCTGGGAGTGTGGTGCCGTCTGAGCACCTGAAGTCGTCGTCTTTGTAGAAGTTCCAGGCAGAGGCTTGGCAATCCACTTCCTGCCCATCTGTTGGCCTCTGCAGCATGGACTCCCCCAGAAGTTGGGTGGGGTGGGCGGCAGCCCCAAGGAGAAGAATTTTGCAGCCTCTTGAAACATTTTCTCTGGCCTCCAAGTGCTGTGGGGGAGGGGGCGGTGGGGTGCTGCCCGGCTTGCCCAGACGTGCCGAGGGGCAGGGCAGACAAAGGCCAAGCACCGACCTGGCCTTTCATGATCTTTGTGATGTCCTCAGGGGTCTTCTCCGGGAAGGGAAGGACCAGGTCTAAGATGTTGACCCAGGACTGGGCCCACATGTTCCCTGGAAGGGGAGGTCAGGGGCTAAGAGGAGGCAAGAGCCAGTCTCTCCCCTCACTGGGCGCCCACCTTTGCCGACGCAGGGCTCTCACCCAGGAGATGGGCAGGGATGGGCCCCCTCAGGTCGATGACTTTGGGCCCGTAGTGGCAGTGCAGGGCCCGGCGCACGTAGGCGTGCAGGTTCAGGTAGAGCGGCTCCAGGTCTTGCTCCAGGGTGTCAGACTCGTACTGGTAGTGCCACAAGGCCCCCATGTCTCTGTAACCTAGGCCAGGACAGAGACTCCCTAGGTGCTCACCACCTCACCCTTAGCCCTGGCCTGGCAGGCAGGAGACCCAGGCACCTTCCAGGGAAGCCACTCAGCCTCCCTGGCCCTGCATCTGCAAAATGGGGAGAGTACCTCCCAAGGCCACTGTCCGAGTTGAATCAGATCAGAATGGAAAAGCCCCTTGCTTGGCATCGCCCCAAGACCTGCGTGGCATTGAGCTGCGTGGCCTTGTTGCTGAGCTCCACGTATTACTCAAAGATTTTTTTGATCTCGAGTCCCACGGCATCCCGCCAGCCCTGCCAGGCCCACAGCAGCTCCTTCTGGTCCCTGGAGGTGGCCATGATTTCTTTGAGGTCTGTCCCCAGAAAGGAGCCGTGTAGGACCTACTCCCACCTGCCTCTGCCCTCACCCGCCCTGGGTGCCCCCCGGCAAGAGAGCGCTGTTGGAGGTTAGGAGGCCCGTGGGAGGGCCCGGTGCTGGACACTTTGCAGCTGGGGGGGCAGGGCTTGGGTGCTCACCAGGCTCCAGAGGCAGGCAGAGGCCCTCATTCAGGCACACCTGGGCCATACTGTACGTTGTCTCCATGTAGGCCAGAAGCTTGTTGTACTGGGGGGGCCAGGTGTCACCCAGGGCAGGCCCATGCCCTTGGCCCACCCTCAGCGCTAGCCACACCAGCCAGGAGAGGTGGGCTTGGCCGAAGCAACTCCCCGACCTCCTCCCTCAGAGAAAGTTCTGGTCCTGCCCCCTCCTCCAGCCTCCCTCCTGCCCCAGACTGGCTCCCCAACCAGGCCCGACCCACCCACCCCTGGGGCAGGGGAGCTTGTGCCTGGAGGCCAGGGGGCTCCGTCCATCACCTCCTGGAGCTCGTCCTTGGGCAAGGCCGCCTTGCCTATGTCCTGCAGCTTACTCAGCATGCACTTCACGGCCAGGTCCTGGAACTGAGCAATCTTAAATAGGCGCGCCCGGGTGCCAAAGTACACCATGAACTTGGATCTCTCCGCGTCCTTGCGCAGCTGGAAAGAGGGTCACCGTGTTTGTCATGGAGGTTGGGGGAAGGGCAAGTTTTCCACATTGAACTCCAGGGCCGTGGTGCTCCAACACGCTCCCCAAGCCCACATCAAGGGTCCAGAATCATTGAAGATTTGCTAAGAGCGAGAGGGAGGAAGCCTGGTCCTTAAAAGCAAGGAGGTGAAATTCACAAGAGAAAAGAAGCAAGAGATTCTTGCCCAGAGAAAGTTTAGGGCCAGCAAGAGGTCTGGAGCCTGCAGCCTGCCTTGACGTGTACTTTGGGGCTTCCCTCTTTCCTGGAGCTCTGGATGAGGGCAGGAGGTGTGGTCCCCCATACTCCTAAGACCCCTGAGAAGAGCAAGGAGGAAGGGGCTGAGGTGGAGGTGGTACCACACCATCTCCTCTTGATTTTTCTTGGTGATGTTGGTGACATAGTTCCAAGTAGCCTCCATGAACTGGTTCAACACAACCTGGGCTGTTTTGTCATAAAACTGCAGGAATATCCTTGCTTCGGTCTCATTGTAGAAGTCACCTGCAGGGAAGGAGATGGGCACCGAGTTGTCCGGGGAGGGGCCTGCCCTGCCCAGCCCCTTGTCTGCTCCCATGTTTCTTTGGGTCCCAGCCAACCTTTGCTGTCATCACTCTTGACCCTGAGCCATGGCAAGAGCTGCCTGTAACAGAGGAGCACAAGCAGGGTGTCCATCTTGTTCGCATGACCAAGAGAACAGCAGAACAGGGTGAGACTATGGGCCAATCACAAGCCAGCTCCATGTTGTGACATCAGGGGCCATAGGGTCAGCTGTGGAATGTTAGGACTGAAGGGCCCCCACCCACCTTCTGGTCTAGCTATCCCCGTTTTACAGGTGAGGAGACTGAGGTCCAGAATGGTCGAGCCACTCGACCTGTTCGCACAGCTAGCTCACAGCAGAGACATGAGGAGGACCCAGGGCTCTTGAGTTTTTGGCCAGAACTTGTTCTACTCTACTTGGTCACTTCTCCCCAGGGTTGGAGCTGCCCTTGGGCCTTGACCAGGAATTGATGGGACCCCTCCTTCCGCAGGCTGGGACCACCTCTGAGCAAGTGATGGGATGATGGATGGATGGACAGATGAGCACAGAGATGGACATGATATCTCTGGGCCTCCAGACTCTGGGAGCACAGTTGTCTTTCTAGGTTCTTCTGACTTGACCTCTTATGTTCACATTTGTGGCCTTTCTTTCTCTCAATCATCCCCAGGACTGTGCAGGGCCCTCCCCCAACCACCCCCCCCCCCCCACTGACCACCGACACCACTTGTTTCTCCAGGAAGAGCCTGGTACAATGAATTTGCAGTCAGGAGGACACACAAGGCAGGGCCGGGTGGGGTGTGCAGTAGTGTGGCTGGCACCTTCTGTCCAGGGTGCATATCCGTGTGTACCTGAGCCTGGTCGGAGCACAGGCTGGCAGGGCTCCAGCTCTCTGCCAGCCAGTGGTGGCTGACACTGTATCTGGGGAGGCCCCATCTGCCCCACCCTGGGCTTCCTCCTCAGACTCACTTCCCTCCACACCCAGACTCCCTCTGCCCTGTGTCCCTTTTGGTCACCCTCAGCCCAGGCCTACTCACATCTTCACACAGGCCCTGCTCCTGCACATGGGCTCACACCACAACTAGAGAAACTAAATAACCCTCAAAATGTGATCTATCATGGCCAAAATATATTTAAAATATGAAGAAAGAAAAACTTGGTGACACTTGTGGTTAAGCTGATCAACTGAGCTCACTGGGAAGTCCCTCCTCCTGCTTCAAGCATATAGACATGCTTGATGAGACATAGTATTTAAAAAAATTCAAAATGCAGAGCTGAGCTGCAAAGCAAGAAAAGAGACCCTTCAGATGCTGGAGATGACAAGGGCTCCTGTGGCAGTGAGTGCTGGCTGAAGCCCTGTGGCCACGTGGGAGGTCAGAGTGCATCCGTGCAAAGAACTGCAGCCTTGGTGCCTGCGGTGGGGACAGCTTATCATGGTGGAAGTGACACTTCCACCAAGCTGAGAGCCCCAGAATCAGGTGTGTGCATGGGGCCCTGCAGAAGGCTGTTCCAACTGAAGGTGGCTTATAGGTTCAGTTTACCAAATATAAGAGCAAATCCAGTGCCAGGAGGGACAATAATAATAACCAACCCTCTCTGAGCGCTTTCCTGAGCTCGGGACCAGTTGGGGGGCTTTCTGCATGTGAATCCAGTTTGGGAGAGTTCAAGCAAGTGCAAAGCTCAGATGCCATCTGGGAAACACAGACTCCAAAGAAATGGGGTCACTGCTCTGAAGCTGGAAAGTGAAGGTCTTACTTTAATGTGGGTAGAAAACAAAGAAATCAGCAGAATTACATTTCCCATACAAAGTTGGTTTACGAGTTACAGCACTTTGATTAGTTACAGCTTGTTTGTTTTCTTTTTCCAATTTAAAAGAGTATATTTAACGTTCCATCTTAGACAATATGACAGTCTCGAGGTCTGTGTGTAAGAGAAGAAAGGGGAAGTTAATCTATAATGAAGATCAGCAGTAAAGACAGAAGGGGTCTTCTCCGGTGCCCGTTAGTCTTTTACAACATTTTACAGAACAATGTAGGTAAAGGAAAAAAAGGCTAATCTATAATTAGGGAAACAAAGGTTACAGCTGCCCAGGTTACAACTGCTTGTTAGTGACTCAGGTCCCATGATCACATTCCTTTAAAGCTTAAAATAATGTAACAACTTAGGTTTTTTTTTTTTTTTTTTTTTAGAAATAGGGTCTTGCTCTGTTACGCAGGCTGTAGCTCAGTGTTGTCATCATAGCTCACTGTAACCTCAAACTTTCAGGAATGCTCCCACCTTAGCCTCTCAAGTAGCTGGGACTTTAGGTGCACGCCACCGCATTCAGCCAAATTTTTAATTTTTTTTTTTTTTTTGTAGAGACAGGTTCTCAATATGTTTTCCAGGCTGGTCTCAAACTCCTGGCCTCAAGCAATCTTCCCACCTGGGCCTCCCAAAGTGCTGGGATTACAGGTGTGAACCATAAGAGCTCTGATTTTTGAATCACTTATTTTCACAGTTCACAGTAGCATTATTCACAATGGCTGAAAGATGAAATCCTAAATGTTCATGGATGAAAACATGTGGTATATACATATAATGGATTATTACTCTGTCTTAAAAAGGAAGGAAATTCTGACACACGCTACAGTGTGGATGAACCTTGAAAACATGATGCTAAGTGACATAATCCAGACACAAAAGGACAAACACTGTATGATCCCACCTACAAGAGGTTCCTGGAATGGCCACATTCGTAGAGACAGTGGGACAGTGGATGCCGGGGGCTGGGCAGGAAGAGAATGGGGAGTCACCGCTCAATGGACGCGGATTTTCAGTTTGCGAAGATGACAAAGCTCTGGAGACGGATGGAGGTGATCGTTGCACAGCAATATGAAGATACTTAATGCCACCGAACTGTACACTTAAAAATGATTAAAATGGTAAATTTGTGTTATGTGTATTTTAGATAACAATTAAAAAAACAGGTCTTTAAAGTGATTAAGAGAAAGAACAGACTCTGTGACGTAAAAATAGGCTTTTGTGCAAACACAGGAAGTTTGAAAGAAACAGAGATGCTAAAATGAAACATACAGTGAGTGATTAGATTGGAACAAGGAAACTCTCCACCGGCCGGGCTGCGTCGTCGCCGAAGAGCAGAACTGGGCACGAGGGGGCGCAGCTGGGGAAACGGTCAGGCGCCAGGACGGAGAACGAGGCGAGAGCTGAGAGGAAGAATTAGGAGATGCTGAGGACCAGACGGAAAGCTCGGAGCAGAGTCTCATGGGAGGCCCGCAAAGAGAGACCAGGGAGGAGCAGGGAGCCGCCACACTGGAAGAGGCGATGGCTGAGTGTTTCTAGAACTGAAGCCAGAAAGCTCCTGGTGCTCCCGGAAAGAAAACAGCGGATGGTGCAGGCAGGGATCTTGAGAAAGTTCCCGGAAGGCAGGTGGGAGACATGGCGTTTTCAATCCTGTCACCCTGGTCTTCTCTCTCCCTCTCTCCAGTGCTGACGCCAATCTCGGCTTGACGATCATCTCTGTCTTCTGCGACTTGGGGATGTTTGAAGCGTGAGGCAGATCGAAACTTTCCCGGGAGACGATACAGCCAATGTAAAGAGAGGAAGCTGTGTATTAGGATTTTCTACATCATCTCATTTAATCTTCGCAGCAATCCTGCATGGTTTATCAGAACCATTTCACAGGTGTGAAAATGCGGGCTCTGAAATGGAAGTAAATTGCTCAAAGTCACACAGGTGGTAAGTGCAGAGGCGGGACTGGCCTCAGGCCTCGTGCAAAGCCACTTGATTCACCTGTGTTAAAGCCAGGGCGGGTGGATGGAGGAAGGTGGAGGCTGGGGAGGGGGTGGGGAGAGCGGAGAAACTCTCCAGCGACTATACCACCTATGGCCAATGTAGGTAAGAGCTGACCACCAAACAGCGGCATTGGCAGGTGCAGCCCGGGGAAGGGCTCAGACTTCAGGACCACAGGCAGAAAATGCCAGGCTGGCCCCTCTTCCTGCTGTCACCACTTTGTCTTCCTCTGCCACCAGCCAGGTAGGCCCAACCTCTCCCCAGTCACCCAAGGAGGCAGACACAGGAGTCTGAACGATAACATTTCACGAAGTCTGGTGGGTGAGGCTGGCCGGGCTGGCTGCAATGTGGAGCTTCTTTGCCCTCAGTCTGCAGCCCGGTCCCTTGGGTGCTAAATGCTGGTGACCTCACGCTGCCCACAAGCCCTGACAGGCAGCATGAGCCTCTGAGGTTCATAAAAAATAGGAAAGGGGGTTATGTGACAACGATCTTTGTCTGGCAGACAAAGAGCTTTCCAAATAGGCTGGGGGCTGGTAATTAAAGAAATCTTTGGTGGTGGAAGGCTGGAACTATTTAGAGGATATGTTTATAAATTCCATCGTCCTATATAAGCATAAACATCCACCCTCTTGCATACCCCAAATACCTCAATTCCACATCCTGTCCAGGAATGCTGAACAGACCTGAACAACCAAGCCTGTGTGCAACACACACAGACATGCGTGGCAGCTGGAGACTGGGGGGCAAACCACGGACTAAAGCTACTGGGGAGCAGATACCAGGGCATGGACCCGGGTAGGGTGAAGGCATCAGCCAGGCTCAGGGCTGAGGTACTGACAGACAGGTGGGGCTGGCAGGGGAGCCTCTGGCCCCAGAAAAGCTGACCAACTTCCACTTGGCCAGGTTCTAGGTTTGGCATTTAAATATCTGGAAGATAGATCTAGCCGTGTTAACTGAAAAAAGAATATACAACTGTAAATACGTGATCCCATTTAAAATACACACGTGCTGAGAAAAAAAGGCTGGAGACACAGCAAAATGTCAACAGTGCTTATCTCTTGATGTTGATATAAAGGGCTTTTATTTTCTTTATAGTTTTTTGTATTTTCCAAATTTTCTACATAAACATGCACATAACACTTATAAAAATGTCTCTCAAAATGATACTCCCCCAAACTAGGGGGAGTGAGGCCGTGTGTGCTGGAGGGGTGGGCAGGGTGGCCTCTGGCAGTTAATCTCCATGCAGGCTCTGGCTACCGCCACGCTCTTGCATTTGGGGATCCTCTCCACTGGGCAGTGCTCACACGGCTCTGTCTGAGAACCAAGGCCGTCCACTCAGGTGAGTGGGGGGTTCAGACCTGGCCCCGTGGGCGTGGAGTGGGTGCTGGCAGGAGCCACCTGACCACTGGGCCAGGTCTGCACCCATCCGTGAAGCAGGCCCATCCAGGTACTCTCCCCAGGCAGCCAAACGACAACCAGGAGCTTTCCCTGGGGGGACCTGGCCATTTGTGGGGACAGCTGGGGCAGGAAGCCAGCGTCGGGCAGGGCCTGGGGCAGGGCAAGGCTCTGCACCACGTGACATGGGAGGCCAGCCACCTGGGATGTCTGCTCCCCTTGGCTTCCCAGAGTCCTCCCGGGTCTGTGCCCAGGCCGGGCAGGGGCTGCCCACTGTGGCAGGACACCGGGCGGCTGCCTGGGCTGCAGAGAAGGCAGGTGTGGGGCTGGGGGGAGCTGGGCCAGAGCTCTGGGGTCTCCAAGACTCTTCTTGGAGGAGGATGGGAAAAGAAACCCAGTAAAGGAACTAGCTTGACTGCCAGAAAGCAGGAGAACAGCCTGTCCCTGTCCCTGTCCCTGGCTTCCCCTTGAGGGACACAGACTCAGATGGGTAGGGCAGGACCTTTAATTGTATTCACAGAGAGACCTGGGGGTGGTGCTGAGACACCCCTGTGTGTGCCTGGAGAAAGGGGGGCGGTGGGGGCTGGGGGGGCTAGTGGTCTGGAGGACAGAGTGGGGAGGAGGACGGGGCAGGAGGGTGGGCTGGGTACGTCCTCGGCCCACTGCCCATGTCCCCGTCCCAGTCTTTGGTTGGAGGCTCCCTGGCTGGCCCGGTCCGGCTGTCTCAGGAGTGTCTCAGCTCCACCTCGGAGCCGAACTGGGGCCTGTGGTGGGGCCGGCGGAGGCTGTGGTGGCGGATGCTGAAGAGCCGCTGGGTGAGGCCCAAGGTGGCCACCAGCAGGGTGACGCTCAGGAAGAGCAGCACCCACTGGCCCACACGGGCCTGCTGCTCGTCCAGGTTCAGGCCCAGGAAGTTGACGCGGCCGGTGTTTGGCAGAGAGCCTTCCGCGCGAGCTGGGCGGGGAAGCAAGGAGACAGGGCAGTGGGCAGGGCGGGAGCGGACGGGTCCTGTGGCCTGGCTTCCCTGCGCCGGCTGTGAGGTCACACTCGAGTCTGCCTGGGCTGGGGACGGGGCTCGGCCTTGTGCAAGCCCTGGGGACTGGGCCTGGGGCTGAAGGTGGGGAGGGTGGAGGTACCGGAGTCTGGTGTCCAGTTGTACTGTGGCCAGCCCAGCTTTTCCCCATGCCGCCCGTTCTCGGTGACGAGCCAGTCCAGCAGCGGCTTGAAGTAGTTCATCATGGCGGAGGCAGACATGTTGGGCTGGCCCGTGATCAGCTTCATGGCTTCTGGCCAGGGCTTACTGAAGCCCAGCCTCATGGTGTCCCTGGGGAAAGCAACAGAGAAAGGGAAACAGAGTCAGAAGGACATGGCCCCTCTTACCCCAGCCTAATCCCCATCCTCCACACCCCTCTCCCAGCCTAATCTTCCCCTTGAGATTGGGAGGCCCCAGCGAGCCTGGGTGCAGGGGTTGGGGGGAGAGACTGGGCCCGAGGGCTCCGGTTCCCTGCGGAGATGGCACCGCTCGCCTGGCACAGGCTCCAGCTGGGGGTGCCCCAAATGGCAGGTGTTCCCAGAAGAGGCCCAGAGAGCTCCTCAAGGCCAAGGGGAGCAGGCTAGAGTGTGGAAACAGCCAGAGAGGGCCACAGGGGACTCACGCCAGGAGCTGGCCTGCCGCCTTGGACTGGTAGATGTCACACTTGTGCAGGGGGCCCTGGTGGCCAGCTGCCTGGCACAGCGCCTCGTGGAACTGGAACTGGATTATGAAGCTGACAAAGTACCTGCAGTGGAGGGAGGGCGTGGCCTGGGTGGGGCTAGTTGAGGAGCTTGTGCCACTGACCCCCAGCCCTCTTGCCTGTGACAGTCACACGGGGCACAGCAGAGCTGGGCCACCCCTTCCCGCTACAGTCAGGGTGTCAGGGTGAGTGACCCTGGCTTTTAGAGTTGGCGGAGCCCCTGCCCAGCTGTGTATATGGACACCTCCCACCCGCCGGGCTGCCTCCACATCTCGGGAGGGCTGCTTTGGGGGACTCCAGCGAGGAACTACAGTGAGGGGTCAGGGCAGAGCCCTTTAAGGATTTGCCTCACTGCTTTTGAGGCAGTGAGTTCTCCATCCCTGGGGTATATGCAAGTAGAGGCTGAGTGTTGCTAAATGGGTCACACGGATCTGGCAGGGTAGTCTGAGCAGGGAAGCCAGCCTCCAAATGATCTTATCCAAAGCAGCAGGAGTTCCCTGATAGAAATCTGCCAGTCAAGCCTGGAGCAACCTCTTCAAGTCTGGAGAGGTTTTAAATGTCCTTGACCTGTAGTGCAGGCCTCACTTTGAATGCCGGGGCCCAAACCACGTGCCGCTGATGGCCCTGGGCTTCCCTCAAATGCTTTGCTAAGGCTGCTGGCCAGAATGTGCGTGCATTTTTCTAGAGCAACCACATCTCCTTTGTCTACCCCTGTTTGGAAAATTGTCTGCATTAAGCTCAGGACTAACCCTCACACGGGCCCTGCTTCTGGGCCAGAGCGAGGACCAGCTTGGAGCCCCAGAAACCACCCCCGCAGGCAGGTGGGGGCCCGGCCATAAAGGTCATCCCTGGAGCACCGTCCAGGTCAGGCCTGTGCAAGGTGCTCCAGGGATGCCCCCGGGAGCATCTGAGCGGGTGTTCTCTCCCTCCCCGGACTCTGGGGACAGACTTCATCCATCCCACAATTAGTCACCAGGTCTTTTTTGTCATTTTGTTTTGTTTAATGTGGTAACATGCAGATAGTCATCAGGTCTTGCTGTGCCGGCACCGTGCCAGGTGCTCTGCTGGCCAGGGGGGTGTGGAGAGCAGGAGCTCTGCCCTCACTGGGTTTGCAGAGGCGGCCACAGCCCCCCTGGGGAGGCCCTCACTGCCCTCTGCACCTTGAGTCCCGGGTGGCCTGGGCTGCCTGAGGCCCGGGGGCACCTGGAACTGTGCCCTGAGGTCTGCCCAGCCCCCAACCTCCCAACAGGGCTCCAGCCCCTACAACCAGCCTTGCCAGCCCTCAGCACAGGGGAGGAGGCGCCGCACTGGGCACACTCGTCAGTGGCTGCCCGTCCCAAAGACCTAGTGCGCTGCGCTGTTCCACTAGAGGGGGTGGAAACAATGGTGGGTTCTGGCCGCCGTTTCCAGAGCAGGCGACGCATCAGACACTCTGAGACGCGAGCCCTGGTGACCATGCTGCGCAATGGGATTCACAGGTGGGGAAGTGGGAGCTCACAGAGACTGAGCAATTTTCTCAAGGAAACAAAGTGGTGGAGATGAGGTCTGAACCCAGTTCTGTCTGACTCCAAGCCTGTGACTGTAACCATGCCCCAGTGACCCTGCCTCCCAATTTAACTCTCTGTGAGTTTTAGTGTGCAGAAGGGGCTTGCAGGTATAGCTCAAACTGTATCACAGGCGACATGTTCAATAATAGTAAAAGAATCACAATCTTGTTTTAAAAACAAAACAAAACGACAGTGCTTGGGGCAGGATCCAGCCATGTGTCATGGTTAACGTTAATTACTCAACCAAGGTCTTGGAACCATTGGCCAACTATTAGGTTGAGTTTCTGTTTTTAACTGTTGTAAAAGACTGTTCAAAGAAACAACCCTGAGCCTTGGGAGCAGGGGAGTGGCCCGGGCACAGTGTGCCATGTGGCCAGCTCCCTGGGCTGGCGAAGTCCCCAGACGGGGCAGCGACCGCGTTTAGACAAGGAGCTGCGGCACTGCTCCTTGTGGCGCACCCACCTCTCCTCCCCGTTACCTGATGTAAGGCACACTTGAAGGAATGTGGAACTTGGCCCCTGGGTCAAAGTCATCTTGAGACCTGGGCACCGGCGGACAGAGACCCTGGTACTTCAGCCTGTCAAGGGGGAACATATGTTGGACAGCGAGTTTGGGGAGAACCAAGCAGAGAGGGTGGGGGTTGGCATTTGGAAGGATAGTCCCTGTACCTGGGGCTACACTGGGCGCCTCACTGTCTTGCGAGCTGTGCCTCTGTACACAGCCACCGGCTCGTCCCCGTCACTTGCACACCCATGCACATCACATGCACACACACTCCACACTGGCCCCTCTTCAGACACACCACACAGGCACATGCAGACACCCAGAGACATCCCCAGCCCTCTCCCGACGGGGAGACCTAGCACCTGAGGCTCCACCACTCCTGGTTGTAGTTCTCCTTGGTGATGCTCCCGTCAAATACCCTCCAGCGCCACTGGTCCACGAGGTAGCTGAAGGGGATAAAGGCGACCTTGTCGAGTGCCATCTTCATCAGAAAGTTGATGTCATGCTCTGCCAAGGGGAGGAAGCCCAGGTGTCAGGCCGATGCCTGTGCCCTGCCAGGTCCTAGCGCTTGGCCCGATGTGCTGCGTGGCTGGAGGGGAGGGGCCCTGCCACCTGCCTCTTGGGATGGTCTGGGTGCTCCATCGTTCCAGGCTTACCCTGCTGGTGGCCTCCTCCTCCCCTGTGCTCTGTCCCAAACCTCTGCCCCACTAAGGGCCCCTCCCCCAAGCCCCAAGCTCGCTGCCCCTTCTTGGCCCACAGCCCCCCACGGCCTCCTGCTCCCCTCTCACCGTAGCCGCCACCTTCGCTACTCAGCAGGTTGAGGCTGTGTAGGTGCTTGGGGGTAGACACTGAGAGGGCCAGTACGTCCCCAATGGCCTCGTGAAAGCCGGGGTTGGCACCCTCCCGCAAGGCCACAGGCAAGTCCTTGTACTGCATGAAGTACTGTATGTGGCCCATTTCATGGTGGGCCACCACCAGGTCCTCCATGTTCACGGTGGTGCACTGCTTGATCCTGGGGACATGGGGGTGAGGGAGAGGGTACCAAAAGAGAACAGTGAGAAGCCCTGGGCAAAGGGACCCATGGTCCTTGCTGCGCCCAGAGCAGGCCCGCCATTGCTGTATGCAGGGACACCACACAGCGCCACGGGAAGGAAGGTGAAAAGGACGTGTCGAGGGAGTCCGAGGAAGAGAATGTGGGGGCCCAAAGCCCCTGTGTCAGGTCACGCAGGCTGCCCCTCTGCCTCCAACATTCTTGCCGGAGCCGCAGCTGCAGAGCTGTCCCCGCCGGAAGGCCCACCTCCTCCCGCTGATCCCTCCTTGCTCTCTTTTGCAAGTGGAGATCAATTGCAGGAAATTCGCTCTTGGATCTAACCAGAAGCCTTTCAGTTCGGGTGGATCTTGTGTTTCTGTCGTGCTCATCAGGGCAGGGGAAGAGCTGCCTGGCATCCTGGCTACAGCGGGGTCTGGCCCTGTCTAGCTGCTCCTGTGACTCCCCATGAAAGGGAGTGTCTCCTGCTCCTGTCTTCACTCGGCTCTCCAGCCTCAGCCCTGGCGCCTTTGAAGGCCTGAGGCCAGAGAGACCAGTGCACCCTGTCTGGTTAGGCTCCTGTCTGGACCCTCAGTGTCTACTCTTCTCCTACGAGACACTTCCTTAGATCGGCCAGCTATGTGCAAGGACCGCCCCGGAGGGAGGCAGGCTGGGCAGCTCACGGTGCTCAAATCCAGGACAGGGACCTTGAGCACTTAGCCACTGACCAGGGGACAGAGCTGCTCAGTGCTCCAGGAGGCCCTCATTTGGCAGGTGGGGTTTCCCTGCCAGAAGCCAGACCCTCAGTCCCACTCTGTCCCCTCTGGCTGAGGGAGTGGCTGTGGAGCCTGTATCTGCTCATCTCCTTGCTCACTGGGCTCAGGAATGAGGCCCCAGCTCCAGCGGGACATACCGGAAGTCCTTGCCATTGTAGAAGTCCCAGGCCGAGGCGTGGCACACCACCTCTCGCCCGTCGGTGGGCTTCTCCAGCATCGACTTGTTCCAGAACTCAGGGGGCACAGGGAGCAGCCCCAGGGAGGTGAAGAAGTTGTCGGCTTCCTTAAACATCCTTCTGGGTGTCCAACCCTGCAAACAGAGGGAATTCTGCCAAACTGGGGACTCTGGGGACAGATTTTGTGCCACAGGGGTGGGGGAGGGCCAAGCTGGAAAGGACTCCCGAATGAGAGGGCCCCTCCCACATCGGCAGGGCCTTCCCCTCCCCAGGCCAGCGCAGACCTGCTTTATCATGGCCTCCGTGGCGTCCAAGGAGGGGGCCGACGGGAAGGGCATCACTAAGTCATAGATGTTGGACCAGGTCTGTGCCCACATGTTCCCTGGAGAGACGGCAGAGAGAGGAGAGACGTCTTAGGCTGGGTGCCACCCTGCTGGAAGAGGGATCCAGATCCCAGTGCTGCCAACCAAGCCAGCGTCTCTTGAGCACCTACTGTTTGCAAACTGTGCTACGCATTTAACTGTCTTTGATCCGCACATCCCACCCACGAGGTCATTACTGCCCTGGCTACAGGTGAGGCCCTTGCTGGTCATCATCATTGTCCGTGAGCAGTGAAGGCCAATGTGACCAGCAGCTATTTACACAAGAGGGGGCTGGACGGCAGAGGAAACTGAGGCTGGAGTGTTATGTGACCTGCCCAGGGGCCCACAGCGCCTAGGCAATGGGCTGGGATATAAAGGCTGGCAGGCCACCCACTTGATCAGCCACTCTGCTGTGTCCCCTCCTCACCGCCTGAGGTTGATTTATGCAGCCACCTGTCAGAAACTCTGGCAAGGACCAACCATCTCCTTCAGGAGAGGCTGACGCGTCTGAGTTTAGGGTAAGAAAAGAGCCCAGTTCTCTAGGACTGAAGAGAAGGAAGATATTCGGAATGGGTGAGAGGCTTGGAAACAGATTTGGAGTGAAGATTCTTTCGTGGTCAAGGGAGGTGAAGCTTGTGCTGACGTCGGATGAAGTCTAAAGCACAAACCAGCGAGAGCACGTCAGGGTGATGGAGGTGGGGGGCGGGGAGAGAGGGAGAGAGAGAGAGAGAGAGAGAGAGAGAGAGAGAGAGAGAGAGAGGTGTGCCTGGTCACTCCTCCTTTGTCGACCCGCAGGGGCTGAGTGCTAAGTCCCGGCTCTAGCCCAGCTCCCAGTCACCCTGGGCACGCTGCTTCCCCTCCTGGGGTCCATGTTTCTCAGCCGTTGAGCTGATGCTCACTCTGGCCCCACCAGAGCCATCTTCTTAGAAATCCCTTGTGATTTGTAAATGGTCTGTGGCCCTGTCTGGCCTCTCTGCTTCCCTCAGCCCATAGGGGCAGAGGCCTGGTACCCTCCACACTGCTGTATGTCCCTTATTGTCCTCGGCTGCCTACATCACCTTATTCGGGGCATTGGAGTTGGCAACTCCTGGGACGTGAGGGTCCGCAAGTTGAGGTGGATCTACATTCTCGAGATTCTTCTTTGCCCCAGTTCCCTCGGCCTGAATGCTGTGCCTGTCCTCTCCTCCCTCATTTCCCCTCTGACAAAACCTGCCGCCTTCCAAGGGCACTCACAGGCCGCCCCTTGGGAGGGCCCTCCCCCGCTCTCCTGGACCAAAGCACCTCAAGTTATGACAGGTGATGTGGTCTCTCCCTGACAAGATTATGAACCTCTCGCCCCACCATGGGGGCATCTTCCATGGTGACTTGCACCATGTGGGACTGTAGCAAATGTGGCATCAAATGCAAGCAGCCCCCCGCCCACGCCCACCCCTCTGCAGCCTTGGCCACCTTCCCCCCAGGGCTCGAGTCTTCCCACCACGCGGCCTGCTTGCCACCCTCTGGCCAGCCCTGTCCCGGCCCTCACGCCTACTGTGGCCGTCTTCACCCTCCTCCAGGCCCAGCCTGTGCCCTCACCCAGCAGATGAGCAGGGATGGGCCCCTCCAGGTTGATGTGCTGGGCCCCGTAGTGGCGGTGCAGGGCCCGGCGCACGTAGGCGTGCAGGTTCAGGTAAAGCGGCTGCAGCTCCTGGTAGAGCTGCTCCAGGTCTTGCTCCAGGGATGGTGTCTCGTACATAGACCTCCACGAATCCCCTCCGTCTGCGTAGCCTGCAGGGGGGACACAGCCAGTCTCTTCGAACACCTGACCATCCCCTCACCTCCCTGCCCGCTCCAGGGCCCTCCTTTCCCCAGACTTACGGTCTCAGAGGACCTCTTTGAGGAACCCGAGGGGTCAGGGACCAGAGAGCCAGGGCTACTGGGACTCACCGTTGAGCCAGGCAGCCTTGTTGGTGAGTTCCACGTATTTTGGGAAAAAAGGGAGGATGGCTCTTCCCACCTGGTCTCGCCAGCCCTTCCAGGCCCATAACAGTTCTTCGTACTTCCGGGATGTGGCCATCACGCTTGTCAGATCTGGAGGTGGGGGGTGGGGTCGAACAGCGTGAGCCCCAGCCCTTGGCTCAGCCACCACCTGCTTGTCAGGGGGACTCACAGGCTCTCAGAGCGGGAGTCAAATGCAGAGACCACTGGAAAGTTCCTGCCCCTGGAGAAAGCGCCAGGCAGTCGGGGCTCCCCAGACCCTCCATGCTGGGCTCAAGCTCTCGCCCCCTATTTCCGAACATGCTACCTGATACCTACTTTTCATAGAGAAGGTAAGTTCAATTAATTTTGTTTGGAAAGAAATGTATTTTGAGAATTTCACATCTGCTCTCTGGTGACGTGAGTCATTTTTACTATGGGTCAGTGACCTGGTGGCCCAGTCTAGATGACGGGGCTGCATGCGAAGGCAGTGCTGAATGCCACACTCCCATTAATGCTCTTCCCCATCAACACACGCATGCGCGCACACAGGCACATGTGCACACAGGTACATACGCAGGCACACACAGAGGCACACGCCTCCCCCTACTTTGCGTGTGTAGCCACGTCCACAACCTGTAGGCCAAACTCTGTTCTGGGAAAGGGTTCTCTCTCCTGTTTACTTTCCATTTCCCTCGCTACTTGTCATTGTTCTAACACGGGAGCTGGGCTGGAGGCCAGGAAGTTCCGTTGCTGGGCAGAGATTCCTCACGGAAAAACGTTTATGCCTCTAGCTCCCCAGCCTTGGAGAGGGCGGGTGGGGAGGGGGCAGAGAGGTATCTGTGTACGGAAACTCCTGTGCTGGGGTGAGCTCCTCCCAAGGGGTGAGGGTAAGAGGGGCCAGCCTGGAGAGAAGGTGGGGCCATCGTCTCTGTGCAGCCGGATGGGACGTGGCGGTGGAGGGAGGGAGGCCCAGGCTCTAGTCTGGTGCTCCTAGGGGCTGTGTGACTCTGTGTGACTCAGTTTCCTTAACAGTCATGTGCTGGGGAGGGGCCCAAGAAAGCCAGAGGAGGTTGGAGGGGTGTGTGTGTGTGTGTGTGTGTGTGTGTGTGTGCGCTGTGTGAGTGTGCTCTGTGTGTGCGAGTGCATGTGCCTCTGTGTGTACATGCACATGCTTCTGTGTGTACATGCACATGCTTCTGTGTGTGTAAGTGCATGTGCCTCTGTGTATGTGCGTGCATGTGCCTCCGTGTGTGCATGCAGAGAAGATACCAGATCATGAAAGGAGGCAGAGGAGCAAGAGAGTCCTGTGGCTCCCCCCATTTGGGAGCCCAAGCCCTTGAAACATGAATTTGAGGTCCTGCTGAGGGACAGAGAGCAGAGAGGACAGGAGGGAACAGAGAGCCCAAGAGTGGAGGGCGGTTCCCAGGGAGGTGCAGTGAGCCAGGGCGCGGCATGAAGTAGGTGCTGGCTGTCAGAGGGCAGAGAACGCCCCCTCAAAAGGAAAACAAGGAAGGGAGATTCCTGGGCACGCTGAGCCCACGAGCCAGGGAGCCCAATTCCCCCCCTGACCTGGCAGTGCCCCTGACCCCACACCTGGCAGCATCCTGACCCCACGCCACCCCAGCCCCCGCCTCGCTCATCCTCCTGTGTGTGCTCTCACCTGGCTCCAGGGGCAGACAAGTGCCATTGGTGTGGCACACAGTGGCTACGCTGTACTTGTTTTCCATGTCCAATAGGATCTGGTTGTACTGGAGGAGGAGGAAGAGAGGCGGTGAGCCATCCCTCTGTGGCCCACACTGCCCCCAGCCCCATGGGGTGGGGAGTTGGGGAGCACGTTCCCCAAAGGAGCTGCTTCTGTAATTCTGTGGGTGTGTGTAGATGTCACTTGATAAACCAAGGAAGAGGAAGCGGCAGGAAGGCCAGACTCTGCACTGGGCTCTCTCCTGCGGGAGCGTCGAGTCCCTGCTCCCCCGACGCCACACACCTCCTCCAGCTCGGCGGCTGGCAGCGCCGCCCGCTCCAGGTCCTGAACCTTCTTTATGATCCGCTTGGTGGTGGCGTTCTGGAAGTTGTTCACATCAAACTGCCTGGCCCGGACACCCCACTTCAGGGTGTGGTTGGCTATCTGCATGTTCTGCTGCATCTGAGGGCACAGAGGATGGTGTCATGGGGCCCAGGAGCTTTGGAGCAGCCTCTGAGCAGGACACACAGTGGGGGAGGACTGGGAGTAGCAGGGAGGGGGCAGTTTGATCAAGTTGCAGCCTTTGCCTATAAAGACCCTCTTCAAGCTGGACTGTCTCGTCATGTCCTGGGTGCAGTATGTGCCACCCAACAGGTGCCTGCAGTCCCATAAGACACACCTGGGCAGGGTAGGGAAGGGTAAGCCCACCACGTGTGCCCTTAGGATGGAGGCAGCTTGGTGTTAGCTTTGTGGCCTCTCTGAGCCTCAGAGTCCCATCTGTAAAATGGGAATAAGAGCACCGATTTTGCAAGGCTATTGAGGAATAGATGAGGCAACAGATGGAATGTGCCAAGGAGCAGGGCCAGCACATGGCAGGTCCTCAGGAAAGTTAGTTCTCTGTGGCTAGGACAGTGACAACTGTGGCTCGCCGCGGTGGCATAATGTGTGCTCAACTGACACGCGGGGAAGGCAGGGGAAGGGGGAGTGCAGCCCTTGCCATGGGACAAGCAGGGGTTTTCAGTCTTTTAAAAAGCGACTGGAGCATCACTTATTTATGTACAAATTATTCTGTTACCAGAGACTGGTTGTCAACGAAGGAAACATTGTTCAGGCATGAGTATATGCCCACCCAAATCTGAAACTGAGTGTTGTTTTAAATATTCCACTTAAAACCCTGTGCTGTGTGTGTGTCTATGTGTCTGGGCACATGCAGCCGGGGGTGGCGGTGGCCCCCACCAGAATCTGGCTGGTCTCAGTGGTGATGTTGGTGTTGTAGTTCCAGTTGGCCTCAGCGTACTGGTTCCACACCACCTGGGACGTCTGGTCATATTCCTCCACGAACTTGTTGGCCTCAGCCTCATCGGTCACCAGGTCTGTGGGTGAGAATGGAGGGAAACAGACAAGCCTCCCTTGCCCTCTCCAGGTGTGGTTTCACCTGGACACCCCCAACCCCGCTTGCCACCCCCGCCTCAGCCACCCCCTTGTACCCCTGTCCTTAATGATCCCACTTTGGCTCTGGGCTGTCTGGTAGGTTGTTGTCTGACTGCTGGTTGTTGCCTGGCTGGTCATCCCCTGGTTGACTGTCACCTGGTGGTTTGTCACCTGGCTGGGGACCAGCAGGGGGTGCCCATAGCAGAGCAGCAGGAAGAGGAGGCTGGGCAGTCCTGGAGCAGCCCAACCATGGCCCATGGCCGCAGGAGAGCAGAGCCCTGCAGCCACCACCCCCTGGCCAATAAGAGTGCAGCCTGCAGCGTGACCTCACAAAGCAGTGAGCCGCCAGCCTGCCCCCGGGGGGCCCTCAGGTCTGGGCATGCCCTTTCTAGGATGCCAGGAAAAAGACATGCCTGGCCCCACTCCAGGGCCCTGCAGATGACCTCGGGGGCCGGCTGGGTGCCGGGGCTCAGCCGGAGGAGTTGACCAGGGAGGAGCCCAGGCCCAGAGCCTGGAGTTGAGGACTTGCCTTAGCCCTGTCCCACCCCACACGGGGCTTTACCAATGCCCTCCGGGTAGTTGTCGGGCAACGGCGGGCGCCACTGGTATTCCGGCCAGCCCAGGACCTCGTTGTTCTGCTGATTCTGCTCCTGCAGCCACTGGCTGACCAGCTCGAAGTAGTCGAGCAGCGGCTGAGCGTCCAGGGCGCTGGAGCCGGTCATATTCTTCAGCACGTCCTGCCAGGGCTGGGACGAGCCCGCCCGCAGTACCTGCCTGTCAGGCAGAGCGGGAGCCTTGGGCACAGGGCGTCAGGCCGGGGTCCGCTACTGGACCCCAGCCCACGTGCCCCACCTCCAGCCACTTCTGCCCCCACTAGACTGCAAGAACAGAAGCAGTAAGACTCCAGGGCCTCATCTATGTGAGGTGGCAGGGGACATTTGTCTTGCCACATGCCAGCCAGAAGGCCCCACTCAATAAATACTTGAGGAGAGAGAGAGAAGAAAGTTGCCCCCATCAGCCCAGCCGAGTGGTGCCCCACCCGGGGGGGCCAGTCACCTCCTGGCACACCCTTTGCCAGCCTCCCCCGCAGCCCCCACTGTCCCACCTTCCCACCACTCACTGGAGCTTAGCCCCCGCCTGGGTGGACTGGTAGATGTCACACTGGTACAGGGGGCCCTGGTGGCCTGCCTCCTTGCACAGGGCTTGATGGAACTGGAACTGCAGGACGAAACTCACAAAGTACCTGCAGGCACAACACAGGTGTTAGGACACATAGAGTGGCCCAGGAACCGGGTCTCTCGCCCAGGCACCACCCAGCTTCCCGCCAGGCGGAGGCTGGAGCAGGGGCTGTCTTTGGGGAGAAGGGAGGACAAAGCCTGGCTCAGGAGAGGGGGCCACTCTGACTCCGGGCCCTTGGGGGTCTGGAAGAGCATGAGGACAAGCCCTGGGGATCCCAGAAGGAGTGGGACAGGGCTGCAGGTGTGACAGAACTGGGGGGCGGGACAGAGGCAACAGTACCTGATGTACGGTGTCACATTTGGGACATGAAACTTAGCTCCAGCATCAAAGTGGGTTTCGTTTCGGACAACTGGAGGACAGATCCCCTGATACTTGGTCCTAGAAGAGGATGGTTAAGTGTCTTAGGGCCCAGGGGTTGCACATAGACTGATTTAGCTTTTGCAGAAAAGGCATTCCCACCGGGCAACCTTCCCCACCCTGGGGAACTGGGGAAGACTTCCTGGAGCGGGGAGCTTTAGCAAGGAGAGGAGAAGGTGGGGTTGTCACAGGGTCATCACTCAGAGGAGGTGCTAGGGCTGCCTGAGGCAGGAGGCGCCACTGGGGGCCAAGTCCCTTCTGCCCCTCTTCTCACCGGAGATACCACCAGTCAAAGTTGTAGCGGGAAGGAGGCGTGCGCCCACTAAAGACTCCCCAGCGCCACTGGTCCACCAAGTAGCCAAAGGGCAGGAAGGCAATCTTTTCCAGAGCCATCTTTAGCAAGTAATTGATGTCGCTTTCTGTCGGACCAGATGTGGGGAGAGGTCAGAGGGAGAAGGGCCCAGGCGGGAGAGGGTGGGCCTGGGAGCCAGCGGGAGGTGAGGCTGGCCAGATGCACACAGGGCGAGGCCGGCCCTGGAGGCCGGGTCCTTGCTCGGAAGAGGACCCTCAGGGAGTGCTGAGTTGGGCTCAGGGTGGGCTGTGCGGTGCTGGGTGGATCTCAAACCTTGCCCGACCTGGGGCTAGGAGGCAGAGACGAGAAGGGCAGAGCTTCGTCGGGTAAGTGACGTCCTTCTGGGGGACGCAGTGGGGTTTAGAGCAGGGGCTGGGCTGGGTCCTCTCTGCTCCTCTGTACCTGTGTCATTGGTGACACGGTCCAGCAGGCCAATTTTGTGCAGATGTGCAGGAGTGGAGACCGAGAGCGCTAGCACGTCCCCGATGGCCTCGTGAAAACCAGGGTTGGCACCCTCGCGCAGGGAGACGGGCTGGTCCTTGTACTGCAGGTAGTACTGCACGTGGCCCATCTCGTGGTGCACCGTGGACAGCTGGTCCATCGTCACCCGCGTGCACTGCTTGATCCTGGGGCGCGGAGAGGGCACAAGTGAGCATGTAGGATGGGACAGGGCAGGGGCCAGAGCACAGGGGAGGCTGGTGGCTGACGGATAGGAATGAGGAGGGTGCTGCCCCGGGGCCTGAAAAAGCAGTGGAAACAAGCAGACCCTTTATCCTGCCCTGCCCACCACCACTCGGGCCTTCTTCCTCCATCCCAAGGTACAGGGTTGACTGATTATCACAGCTGCCAGGGAAGGTGGCCTAATGGGCCTCGTATGCCCAACAGGCCTGGAATAGACCCAGCCCTGCCAGTGCCAGGGCAGGGTAGAGGCAGGCCTGGGAACAGCTTTCCTGTGTCTGGGGCCCCAGAGTCCTGCTCTTCCTGGGTGCAGACCTGAAGTCTTTTCGGTTGTAGAAGTCCCAGGCTGAGGCGTGGCACACCACCTCCCGCCCGTCGGCCGGCTTCTCCAGCATCGACTCGGCCCAAAACTCAGGAGGCATGGGTGACAGCCCCAGGGAGGTGAAGAATTCCTCCGCCACCCGGAACATGTGCGTGGCGTTCCAGCCCTGGTGGTGGGTGTGGGAACAGGTTGTAGAGACAGGCCTGGGATCCCCCACATAGGCCAGCTGCTTCTGCACTGTGGCCTCCCTTCCCAGAGGCGGGGCCCTGGCTGACCCCTGCTGCTCCACCTGCCACCACGGGGCCTGCAGGGAGGGGCTGGCCACACCCCAAGGACGCAGACCCCAGCTCACGGCTGGCACAGATACTCCACTGATGCTCTGTAGAAAGGGAGGGCCTTGCCCGACCCTGTTCCCCTCATGCAGCCCCTCCTACCCCTCCCCCATCTCTCTGATTCCTCGTTTCCCCTCCCCTGTGGACCCCAGAGCTTACCTGCTGCACCATAGTGCTGGTGACGTCGAGGTTGGGCTTGTCTGGGTAAGGCACCACCATGTCATAGATGTTGTCCCAGCTCTGGGCCCACATGTCTCCTGGATGGAGGAAGGGAGCAGGACTGCTTGGCTCCGAACGTGTCTGTGCCTGCTTCCCCATGCATGTCAGTGAGCGGCACCCTGGGTACCTGACATGGGGACCCTGGGGCGCTCAAGGGCAGCAGCCTAGCTCGGGGCCAGGAATCTCATATGTTGGTCCCACCCACACTCCTCTGAGCATCCCATGTTCCCAGAGCTGGCAATGCCCAGGCAATGCTGCTGCTGTCCTTTCTGACCGTGCTGGGGTCCTGGCCTCCTGGTCCCCACAGGGCTTGCTTCCCCAAGCATGAACTAGGACTGATTCCTCCTCCACCAGACCCAGGGCCAGAGGCTTCGGTGTGACTCCTAGCTCTGCCTTCTACTGGCACTGCCAGCTGCGTCACTCACAACCCTAAGCCTCGGGGTCCCCATCTGTGAGCAGGAACAGGAATAAGGGTGAGGACCGCCTGCTCCATGGTGGTACTGAGCCAGCTGCATGGCCTCTGCGTGGGAAAGCGAGCAGGGCTAAGCTCCGCAATGTGAGACGTGATGATGACCACCCACCTTCCCTTACCCTGGACGTCTGCCCACGCCCACCCCCAGGCCCACCTTCCCTGGGACTTGTGTGGAGGCAAGGCCAGGTCTTTACCCAGCAGATGAGCAGGGATGGGTCCCCTAAGGTTGATGTATTTATCCCCATATCGGCGGTGCAGCGCACGGCGGACATAGGCGTGGAGGTTCAGGTAGAGGGGCTCTAACTGATGGTAGAGGTGCTCCAGGTCCTCCTCAAAGGTGGCTGAGTTGTACCAGGAGCGCCAGTAGGCCCCTGTGTCCGAGAACCCTGGGTGGGGGGATAGGAGGGTGGGGCATGCGGCTCAGGCCCCAGGCTCGACACCTCCCCGACCCAGCTGCAGCGTGGCTGTTGGCCCTGCTTGAGGCCAGGTGTCTGCCAGCTACCTGGGAAGGGTGGCTTGGGGGTTGCTGCTCTATAATTTCTAACTAGGGCTGCTCCACACTCCAGCTAAACAGACCCTGGAGAGTGCCAGAGGCAAAGAGGGGAACCAGACCCAGGAGCGGCAGCAGGAGGGCCACGAGGGGCAGCCAGCAGCATGGTGGGGGTGTGGTGGGCGCAGGCTGGGTCCCACGTCCACGAGCCGTCAGACCAGGGGTAGGAGGGGTAGGCTGTGGAATCGTCAGACCAGCTGCTCAGCCTGCCTCCAGGGCTGAGGCCCAGTGGGGACAGATGGCAAGAGGGCACCTGGCAGCTGGGAAGGACTGCTGCACCTGGGGGGGGGCAGCTCACCATCCTGCCTGTAGGCCTCATTGCTGAGGGTGGAGAAGTCCTGGTACAGGGCTTTCAGCGGGATGCCCACAGTGTCGTGCCAGCCCTCCCAGGCGAACAGCAGCCTGGCGTAGCTTCTTGAGGAAGCCAGGACGTTGGTGAGCTCTGGGACGCAGGCAAGCAGGGTCAGTTAGGAGGCCTCCGTGTCGAAGCCTGCAGCGGCCTTCACCGGAGCACCCACGCTGGGCCTCCCCACGCCCACAGCTTCCTCAACATCACAGCGCCCCAAAGCCAAGGGCCACCTACAGGCTGGGCAGGATGGGGCTGGGAGCTACGCAAACACCTAGGCAGGGGCCTGTCCCCAGAGAAAGGATCTAAGGTGGTTGCCACCAAGAGGACATCCAAAGGCTGAAAACCAGACAGATGCTTCATGGCTTCTTGGAGCGGCTGACCTCAAGGCTGCCTTGTAAATGAGTCGGGGTGGGGTGTAGGTTGGGGTGGGGTGCAGGGAAAGCCACGAGGGGCCCAAGGCCTGTGGAGGGCTCTTGGGGAAAGTGAGAGGACCCGTGTAAGGGAAGGCCAGGCAGCCGGGAAGAAGGCCTAGTGGTGACCGCGGCATGCAAGGCAGTGGGGCTGGGGGCTGCAGGTTCCGGAAGTCAGTGTGCCAGAAGTAGGGTGCGTCTGCACAGCCCAGCCCCAAGTGCAGGTCAATGCCTTTGAGTTTACCTGCCTGCTCCACAGGCCCTGCGGATAACGGTCCCCTGGGTGTAGCGGGGCGGTTGGGGAAAGGCTAGGAGGGAGTGGTGGGGTTGTACCTGGGTCCAGGGACCAGCAGGTGGCAGTCTTGTTGGGGAAGCAGACCTTGGTGGTGGAGTAGATCCTGCTCATGTTGCTTAGCAGGGAGAGGTACTGGGGAGTTACAGGTGAGGAAATGTTAGCGATGAACAGCCCCCAGAGATAGTCTGGCCACCCCCTCCTCTCTTTGCTTGGAGGAAAAGGAAGCCCAGAGAGGGGACGTGGCCTGGACAAGGCCACGCAGTGGCACCCAGGTCACTTCTGATCACTAACACACTGATTCTCCTTCCAGTGGAGGCACCTGTGGAGGTGGAGGCCAGAGTGCTGAGGGTCAGGGGTCAGGTCCCAGCTCGGCCACCACCCTGCCGGGAGGGCAAGTCTCTCTTACTCTCTGGCCTTGATGCTTTCTCAGTCCTTCTCAACCTTTCTAAGGAAGCTCATAAACCAAACCAGCCTAGGGAGAAATTGCTTGCATTTGGCTTTCTAGTCCATAATACTTGCTTTAATGTAAAGTAACTTCCTGCCCCGTCTCCGAGGACAATCCACGCTCAGGAGGCCACTCTGCGCTTCCCCGGGCTTCCCCTACAGCCAGGCGCACACAGATCCCGGGATCCCTCCCTCCCTGTCAGGCCACCACCTCCAGTTCTGCCTCCACCCTCAGGCCCACCTGCTGCCGCTTGGCCAGGGGCAGGTTGGCAGGGCCCAGGATGCACACAGCTCTGATGATTTTGCGCAGCTTTGGGTCAGTGAAGTTCTGCCAGATGGGGTCGTACAGCTCCTTGGCTTTCTGGCCCCAGGCCTCCGCGAACTCCTGGCTGAGCAGGGCTGCTTCCTCCTGCGGGCACCGGGAGGGCACAGAGGGTGTAGGGAGGACCCAGCTTAGTCAGGCGCCATACAGGGGAGGCAGCGGTGCTGGGGGAGGGGAGAAAGGCCGGGGGCTTCCAGACCCCTGGCTCTGTCTACGGAGATCCCTGTCCCGGAGACTGGAGTTTGCGCAAACGGTGCCCCTCCTCCTGGGCCCTCCGGGCAGCACCTGGAGAAATCCGCCTCAGGGGAGCAGTGGAGCAGACACTGGGGCCTGAGCAGAGGCAGGGTGAACAGACAGTGAGGGGCGGTGAGGTTGGGTAGGCAGCGGCCAGAGAGGGCGAGGCCCCAGAGCAGAACGAGGCATCCTCCGCGGTGAGCGCGGCGGCCCCAGCCGCATCCCAGGGCGCTGCCTCCTGGGGGACTCGGTCTCGGACGAGCCAGCCTCATCCACTCAATTCCTGTCTTCGGCGCGGAGCGTGCGCCCAGCTGGGTGCTGGGCACCCCCGCCGGTCTGATGCGGGGTGGGGGAGGGGAGGCCCGCGCGCCCCGGATCCGGGCCGGGGCCCGGGCGTGTGCCGGGCCCCCCCCCCCCCGCTCCAGCACCCGGCCGCCGGCCCGTGATTGGCCGCCGCGGCCCGCCCCGCCCCCCGGGCCCGGGCGCCCACCTGGCGCTCCGCATTCTCGGCGGTGATGTTGGTGTCGTGCGCCCAGCTGGCGGCGGTGCTCTGGAACAGCACCTGCTCGGCGCTGGAGTTGTAGCTCTGCGCGAAGAGCTGCGCCCCGGCCTCGTCGGCGGAAAAGTTGCCGGGCAGCAGCTCGGGGTGCAGCGCCGGGGCAGCGGGCGGCGGCAGCAGCAGCAGCGGCAGCAGCGACAGCACCGGAGTTGGCCCGGGTCCCCGGCGGCCCGGCGCGGCCCCCATGGCGCGGTGAGCGGCTTGGCGCTGCCCCTTCTCCCGCGCCGCGGCCGCCCTGCGGATTATAAAACCCAGCCACCGCCGCCTCCCGACACACCCCCACCTCCCCGCCCCGCCGCGCTTCCTCCTCGGCTCCAAAGTCCCCCGCGGCGCGGGCCGCTGGA
Source organism: Lemur catta (assembly GCF_020740605.2). NCBI lineage: Eukaryota > Metazoa > Chordata > Mammalia > Primates > Lemuridae > Lemur > Lemur catta. The sequence continues at coordinate 43,858,380 of NC_059142.1, read as the reverse complement.
GCGGGGCGGAGGCCGAGGTTCCTGGCCCGCCCCGGGCAGGGGCGCCAGCTGGGGAGGGGCCGAGGTGCAGCCCGGGGGTGGCGGGGTGGGGCTGGGTCAGGCTCCCCAGAGGGAACTAGGAAGGGGATTCCCTCTCCTCTGAAGATGAAGGACGCAGCAGTTTGCCGCGACACCCAAGCCTGCCCACTGTGCGGTCGTGCAGCCTCGGCCCCGGCCTAACCTCTCCAGGCCTTTCTGGGCTCCAGAGTGACAAGGCCGGGTTGGGGGAGCTGTCCGCAGGCGCCGCCGGTGCGGCCGGGATGGGGTTAATGGTGCCCGGTCCAGCTTCTTCTCCAGGCCACAGGAGGGGGGAGGGCGATGTCGCCTGCGCAGGTCGGGCGAGAGCTTAGGCGCCTTGCAGAGGTGCTGCAGATGCTCAGAGCAGGCGACTCACCTGAGGCGTGGGGCGGGGGACTCCCAGAAAAGGAGGAAAGGATGGAGGGGCTGTTCCGGGAGGGAGGCCATAGAGGCGCGGGAGCTCTGGCACGCCTGCCCTCTTCCCATTGAGGACACGAGCTGTCAGTCGCTTGGCAGAAACAATCGCACATCATCCCAATAGAGTCCTAGAACCACCGACTGGCAGGCTTTGAGAGCTACGAAAAAAAAAAAAAAGCTTTAGAGATTAGAACAACCCCCTCATTTTATAGATGAAAAAATTACAACTCAGGTTGAGTGGCTTGCTGGTTCACCTCGGGTCTCCACACTCCCTGGCAGTCTTTTCCTGTCTCACCCACGTGTCCCTCAAAGTGACAAGCACGGGGGAGGGAGGATAGTGTTGTCCTCTCCATGCACAGGGTGGAGAGGCCAACTTCTCAGCATCATAGCGTGTGTCCCCCAGGGTGGGGGGGACCCTGACCCAAGCAGATCCCTGCTGGGTGGGCATGGGAGGTGGGACAGAGGGAGCAGGGAAGGAGCCAGGGACAGTGGCTTGGGAGATCCCAGCCCTTTTGGCTGCTTGGGGACCACTGGGCATCATTTGGGCTTCTGGGTGCGTGGGCAGGGGTGGTGTCACGGGCTCTAAGGGACCCATGTGGCTCGCCCTGCATCATGGAGTGTGTGCAGGAGGCTGTGACCCCGGGTACCCCTGTGAGGCATACCCCAGTGAGATCATGCTGAGTTGTCAGATGATACGGTGCCAGGGGAGGAGTGTGTGCAGGAGTGGGTAGAGGGGAGAAGAGGAAGGTGGCCACCCCCAGCCCAAGGGGGAGGAGGCAGGGCTTGTCATTAAACACTCGGTGGGGGGTGAGCAGTGAAGGGGGGGCCTGGGCCTGGCTGCTTTTCCAGCCTTCCTGCTCTGTGGTTTCCTTCACAACTTTGCCCCTCAAGCCCCCAACTTGGCTTAGAGAGCCAGTGGACACCAGGGGACATGGGTGCAGTTAAGGGTTGGCTAAGCAAATGGACCCTCGTGGTCAGAGCAGCCCTACCAAGGGTGATACAGTGGCCTGGGCTCTCCTGGGAGCCACCTGGAGGCTTCGCTTTCCAGGACTTGAGGGACATGGGCCGTGTGCCTGTGTGCCAGTGAGCTGCTGTCTTCTGGGAGGAAGCAGTCTCTCTGCTGGTGAAGGCTGGGTTGGGGGGGGTGTTGGTGAGAGTGGGAAGTGGGGTCCAACGAACAGGACTGGGCAGGTAGAGAGGGAGGCAAGGCTTAGCCTGTAACCAGAGGCCGGGAAGGCAGGTGAAGGCAGGTTTCAGGCGGAGGTTGGCTTCAGCTCCGAAGAGCTCTTGAGAACCCTGTCCAGGAGGGTGGCAAAGCAGGCGTTGCTTCTGCTGGTTCATGCTCAGGACTAACTGGGCGGCACTGTGACAACGTATGCAGGACTGGAGTCAGCAATGAACAGCCTCCACCACTGTTTCCAATGGGGTTGAGAAATAATCTAATCCCCCTCCGGGACGTGGAGCAAACTGATACCAGGGCAGGTGGAGGCCTCACCTGGCACCTTCCTCGTGGTCACATTTTATTAGAATGGCTTGTTACACGGTACAGCTTCCCCATGAAACCATCTTCCCGGTGGGGCAGGGGGCAGAGACCGAGTCTGCCTTGTTTTCTGGTTTTCCCAGAGTTTGTTTAGCACAGTGTCCGGCACAAAGTACACCCTCATTCAAGGAAGGGGAAATGTGGAAAGAAAACATTCATATTCACACTCCCGGTGGTAGGCGACAGCTTCCTGCAGGAATAACTTATGAAGAGCCAAACCTCACTAATATGTAATTTGCAATAGAACTGCAGCCTTGAGCCCAATGAGTAAAAGTTACAAATAACTTTTGTTTTTAGGGTCTTAGTCGTGAGAGAAGGGACAAATAGAAAGAAAAATATACCTGACATCTGCATAGAACTGCAGACCTTTCTAAATTCTTGTGTGTAAATTACCTAACTTGATATTTATACTCACCTTGAGAGGGAGGAAAAAGGTAAATGTCCCGGGTCGATTAGCCACCTTTCCAGCCGCCATCACAAGGGAGGGGTCCCCAGTCCTGCAGGAGGTTGTAGTTACGATGAGTCCAGGGCAGAGGCCTGGAGATCTGAGCCCAGGGGAAATGCAGTCTTCTGGGGGCATCTCTCCATCTCTCCTCCAGGGAAGGATGAGTCACCAGTTACCACAGTTTAAGAAAAACAGCCCTTAAAAATATGTGCACCAATGGGATAGAATTGAAAGTCCACAAAATGAACCCTTACATTTGTGTTGAATTGATTTTTGCCAAGGGTACTGGGACAATTAAATGGGGGAAGGAAATCTTTTTAAACAAGAGTTGCTGGGACAACTGGATTTCCACATGCAAAAGAATGAAGTTGGACCGCTGCATCGTACCATATACAAAATTTGACCCAAAATGGATCTTACTTAATATGAGCTAAGACCATAAAACTTTTAGAAAAAATATAGATATAAATCTTTGTGACCTTGGATTAGTCAATGGTTTTGTAAGTATCACACCAAAAGCACAAGTGATGAAAGAAAAAATAGATAAGTTGGTCTCCATCAAAATTAAAAACTTTTGTGCTTTAATAGACACCATGAAGAAAATAACAAGAAAACTCATGGAATGGGAGAAAATATTTGCAAAGCACATACAATAGTTTCCCCCTTATCCTCAGGGGATACGTTCCAAGACCCCAGAGGATGCCTGGAACTGAGGATAGTACCGAACCCTGTATATAGGGTGTTTCCCTGTTCATATAAATGTATAATAAAGTTTAATTTATAAAGTTGGCACAGTAAGAGATGAATAACAGTAATTAATAATAAAGTAGAACAATTGTAACAATATGCTGTAATAAAAGCTATGTGAATGTGAGTGTGAGCTCTCTCTCTCTCAAAATATCTTATTGTAGCCAGACACGGTGGTGCATGCCAGTAGGCCCAGCTACTCTGGAGGCTGAGGCAGGAGGATCACTTGGGCACTGGTACTTGAGACCAGCCTGGGCAACATAGCAAGATGCTGTCTCAAAAACAAACAAAAAACTTACTGTACTGTATTCACCATTATTCTTGTGGTGATGTGAGATGAAGAGATGAAGTGATGTGAATGACAGGCACTGTGACATAGCATTAACCTACTACCCACGTTCTATATTCCCAAATCTGCATAACCATCCCTTGCGTGCAGTAAATAGCTTGGTGTTGTTCATTTCAGGGCATCCTATTGATCCTCTTATAGGCTCAATGCTTTCTGGTGCAACACGTTGCTGTCAATTTGAATACATTTCTCTTCATGTCTTCAATAATTTAATGCCTTTTCCATCTTAACTAAGCACTTATCATCACACACTGTGGCTGTAATTTTTGCAGTTTGAGATGCAACAGCAAAACTAGCATGAATTTTTTTCCCCTTTTGCAATTTCATGGACAGAAGATTCATGCTTACCATAGATCTTGGCAACCTCAGCATATGATTTTTTTTCTTTCCTTATTAAGTCAAGAACTTTCACTTTTTCGCTTAAAGGAAGTACTTGATAGCTTCTCTTTGGCATATCCAAGTTGCCAGTGTCATTATTCTTGTGCTTTGGGGCCATCATTAAGTAAAATAAGGATGCCTTGAACACAAGCACTACGATACAACAGCCAATTTATTAACCAAGCTGGCTCCTAAGTGACTAACAGGTGGGCAGTGTAGACAGAGTAGATACGCCGGACATAGGGAGGATTCACGTCCTGGGCAAGATGAGGCAGAAGAGTCTGCTATTTCATCACACTGCTTAGAATGGTGTGCAATCGAAGACCTGTGAATTGTTTATTTCTAGAATTTTCCATTTAATATTTTTAGACTGCAATTGACTGTGGGGAACTGAAACCGTGGACAGCAAAACCACAGATAAAGGGAGACTACTGCTTATAAGGGACTTGTCCTCAAAATATATAAAGAACTTTTACAGCTTGATAAGAAAAAGACAACTCAGTTGAACAATGGGCAAAGGATTTGAATAGATATTCCTCAAAGAGACATACAAATGGCCAATGAACACATGAAAAGATGCCAGCTGGAAGGGACAGGCATGACAGCTTCATTCAGAGGAAGGCAGAGTTTAGCCTCAGAGAATCTGGGAGGATGAGGGCCCTGGGCAGAGGGCTTGAGTCAAGTGTGGACGTGAGGATGACCACGGTGCTTGGAGCCCCAGGTAAATACGGTTTGTCAGACCCCAGACCAGGGCTGTTCAGTGGACCTTTCTGTGATGAAGGAAATGTCTGTCCAACAGAAATCTAATGAGAACAACATATACAATTTCATAATTTCTAATAGCCATATTAAAAAAGTAAAAAGACACAGCTAACATTCATTTTAATAGTAATGCATTTCATTTAACCCAATATATCCAAAATAGTATCGTTTCAACATGTAATCAACATCAAAGTTATTGATGAGATATTTTACATTTTTTGGTGTGCTGTCTTAAAACTCTGGTGTGTGTTTTACACATCTCAATTTGGACACTAAATTTTCAACAGAGTGAAATGTAGTCCTACTAAAGCCATAAAGTTGTGTTTAATGGAAAAAAATATTTTACATTGTTTTTGTTTTTAAATTTATATTAAATAAAATTAAGTAAAATTAAAATTTAGTTCCTCAGTCCCAGCAGCCACATTTCAGACATTCAGTAGCCACAGTGCTAGTTGCTCAGTGTGGCCCTAGAGTTAAGACTGTGCTCGACTGTGGGACTGAGGCTGGGGACAGTGTCCCAACCCACACCTCCAGACCAGGCTGCCCTGGGCTCTAGGTTCACACCCAGCTGCCTTTGCACATATCTGTCTGGGGTCTGGACTATGACCCTGGTGACACAGATCCCCAGACTCCAGGAGGTCACCCTGCCATGGATATGTGGAGGCCTAGCTTTGCAAAATACTTTAAGGCTCACCTAGCCCCGTTGCCGCTAACTGGGATCCTGGACCTTGAGGGGTCCTTGAAGGTGCTCATGAGGGTCTGGTAACTATTTTCCATACCTCAAAATCTTTTTTCTTTTCTTTTCTTTTTTTTTTTTTTGAGACAGAGTCTCACTCTGTCGCCCGGGCTAGAGTGCCCTGGTGTCAGCCTAGCTCACAGCAACCTCTAACTCCTGGGCTCAAGCAATCCTCCTGCCTCAGCCTCCCGAGTAGCTGGGACTACAGGCATGCGCCACCAGGCCCGGCTAATTTTTTTCTGTATATATAATTTTAGCTGTCCAGATCATTTCTTTGTATTTTTAGTAGAGACGGGTTCTCGCTCTTGCTCAGGCTGGTCTCCAACTCCTGACCTCGAGTGATCCGCCCGCCTCGGCCTCCCAGAGTGCTAGGATTACAGGCGTGAGCCACCGCACCCGGCCCATACCTCAGAATTTTTCTAACTTAAACCATCTATCCCGGAGGTGCGTCTGAACGGGGAACCCAGCCTCATATATATTCTGTGCTTTCAGCTGAGAAGAGAGCAGCTCAGGCTGACAGCACCAGGACGCTCCATCTAGTCACAGCTGGGCTACTTTAATTAATTGCTAAGTGTTTACTGAGCCCGGGTTACTGCCAGGCACCTCCACACCCTGGGGATGAGGCCCTGTGCTTGCCAGAATCCCGCCCCCACAGGAGCCGACCTTCCGCTCACGGTCTGGGGGTGGCAACAGACAAAGCGATCAAATGAGATGAGTGCCGGGGAGGCAGCTGCTACGTGGAAAAGTGCACGAGGACGGGGGATTAGGGAGCGAAGGGAGGAGAGTGTGCAGAGGGGCTGTTCCACCCAGGGCTGCCAGGGAAGCCAGGCCCTGAGCGAAGCCCCCAGGAGCTATGCAGACACCTGGGGTGTGGCTTTCGGGGGCACCTGTGGGCGCACCCCGCTTTGAGGCCCCGCGAGGAGCCAGAGCCACTGCGCAGAGCGGCTGCCGGAGTGCAGAGCCGGGTCCGTGGGGACCTTGTTATCAGAAGCCAGCAGAATTGTAAGAGCGTTGGAGACAGACTTCCATTTTAAAAAATGTCTTATTATGTATCTCACACATATGATATCTAATATGTAAGTTACAAAGCACAATAAAAAGTGGACACCCCTAAACCCACTACCCAACACTACCCACATGTCCAGCTGTGTCCTTCCCTTTCCCACCCCCACCCCCACATGCACCCCCTTGACTGCCCTGCTGTATTATTCTCTCCTCTGCAAAAAAAATAGTTTCAGTACTTTGTATGTATCTCTAAATATCACACTGTTTAATTTTCTTCGTTTTAGAGCTTTATAAAAATGGTATCACCTAGATATGAACCCAAGAGAAATGAAAACGCGTCAACGCAAAGACTTGCGCACCAGGCAGCATCCCTCAAAGTAGCGGAAAAGTGGAAACCACCCGAAAGTTCACTGGCGGTAAATGGATAGACAAAATGTGGTCTTTCTGCACAGCGGATTATTTGAAAATAAAAAGGAACGAAGTTCTGATATATCCTACAACATGGGTGAACCCCCAAAACATGGCGCCACGTGAAAGAAGCCAGACACAAAAGACTATGTATCGTAAGATTCCATTTCTACGAAATGTCCAGAAAAGTAAAATCTGTAGAGACAGTAGATTAGTGGCTGCCTGGGGCTGGGGGTGGGAAGGAGGTGTGAGGACAGCCGTCGACTGAATTAGATGACAGCGATGGCTGCACAGCTATCTACATAATCTAGTAATCATTGAGTTGTACACTTAAAATGGGTGACTTTTATGTAAATTATCCTTAAGTAAAGCTTTTTTAAAAAAATAGTATATTAGCATCTTCTGAAGCTTGTTTTTTTTCTCTCACAATTATGTTTCTGAGACTTCACTGGTGTTGTTGAAAATAGAGCGGTGGTTTATTTATTTTCACAACTCTGTGATAGTTCAGCATGCAATTATACCACAATTTGTATCTCCAGTCTCCTGTCACTGGACATCTGAGTTATTTCTTGTTTTTCACTGCTACAAAATATGCCAGGAACATTGTCTACATGTCTCCTTGGTATACGAAAGTAATTTTGCCTGTTGAATCTAATAATAAGATATCAGGACTTTTATATTGCGCATCTTTTTAAATTCTACTTTTTAGTAACCATTTTTATAGTATTTTACAAAAGCATTATTCATCCACACATTAGAAATTAAAACAAAAACAACACTGGTCCTTCACCACAGCTTTGAGAAGTACTGATCTAGGGAATATACTGGGAGTAAAATTGCTGGGTCAAGGGCATGCAGATATTCGAAGGTGTACGAAAGTTCAAGGGTATTCAAACGTCCAATTGCTTTCTAAAATAGTTGCACTGATTTGTACTCCCGCCAGCAGCAGTGAGAGTTCCCCCATTGCTCCACACCTTCACCAACACTTACTGTTAGGGTGAAGTGAAGACTCACCAGGAGCTCCCAGTGCAGGTAGAGAAAGATTTCTCACATAAAGATCAGGATAGTTTTAAGGAAAAAAAAGTTTAGTTTTCTTTTTTTTTAGAGAGAGAGAGAGAGAGAGAGAGGGAGAGAAGGGAAAGAGAGAGAGAAAGGAATGGGGCACAGCACATGGAAGAGAGGAATGGGCCAGGCTCTGAGCAGAAGAGGCTTGGAGTTTTTATAGGGAAAAAGGGTAAAGAATCAGTTAATGTTGTAAGCCGGTAACAGGAGACGTCTCAAGCAGCTGGGTTTGGTTTTTCCTTTTCTCTTCGAGGCTGAGTTATCAGAGTTCTTGGAAAACTGTGGGCTGGCCAGAGCTAGAGCAGGGAACTCGCACCCCTGTTGTCTGCTTAGGGCTGTTCAAAGCTGTGAAAATGACCTCTTAGAGATACTGCAGGTGGTTAATCTTAAAGACAACAAGTTGAGGCCCAGGTGTTTGATCAAACTAAACAAAGGGCAGTTGTGCTGTGAGTTTTCTCTTCAGAGGGGCAATTATGTGCTGTGAGTTTATTTCTCTCACTTTCTGTTTGCTAGTTTATCATTCTGTTAGCTAGTTTATTAACAAGGTTGTCCTTTCACTTACTATTGTCCAATTTTTAAATTTTTGCCAATTTTAGGGGTGTGACATATTTTCATTCCCCTCTTGCTAATGAGGTTAAGTATCGTTCCATATGTTTATGCTTCCTCTTCTGTGATATTCCTGTTTCAATGGACCTCAAGCCTGGCTAAGCACCAGAAAATTGATAGTATATAGGTTTTTGATTACTAAAATGGGATAATTATTACTTTGAATAAGTGCAATTTATTTAATAGGTATAACATTTCAAAAGGTGAGATTTCTTAACAATGGGATGCTTAGAAGGAGAAAAACATTGGGAACCACTGCTCTCTTGCCAGTGATGCCTATGATACCCTTGGCATCACCCTGCCTCCATTTGAACATTTTCAAGGGCAGGAAGCTCACTACCTCTGTGGGCTGAGCTATTGCAGTTGCTAGAAACTGCTTTCTTGTACTAGATTGTGTCTCCTGCCTCATCATTTATGCCTATTGTTCTCCACTGTGCTCTCTAGAGAAACATGAATCCTTTCTCTCTTTGACAGGACCACCCTCCAACACGAGAGGATGCAATCATGTCTAAGCGTGTTTCTTTTTCTTCAGGAGAAGCATCACCTGCAGCAACTGCTGGGGAGAGTTCTCTGGATCCCCTGTCATCCTCTTGTGAATGGACTGCGGATTTTCCACATGCCTCTTAAACTGTGCTGTCCACATTTGAGGAAAGCCCCGGGATGGGTCTAGCAAGGCCAGAGGGAGCCCTGATCACGGGATTCTTTCTGTCGGTGCAGTGAGGAGAGAAGAGAGCCACGGTTTTCTGGCAGCCTCCTCACCCCTGTGGCTCATATCGAAACTGGGAGTTGATAAAAACCCTCAGTTCTTTTTTTATGTGAAAAACTAACAGTTTGTTTATACGAATGTGACTTCTCCCTCTAAATGCTGACTATCTGTCAAGTTCAATCTTTGCTTTGACCCGCTCAGCAATCTCATCTTTTTGAGCCATGCCATCTTCGCGCTCATGTCTCCTGTTAGCTCGTCCCCCTGCTTTAGGTCAAGCACGGGCTTACTGAGCAAGATGTTGTTTTTAAAAATTGCTGACATGCTCGTCAGAAGCCCTAAACAAGCAAAAAAAAAAAATTCTTGACATGCCTAGGGGAGGGGGATGGGGACTTACTGTTTTAATGGGCACAGCGTCCTTTTTCTGAAGAGTTCTGGAGATGGAGGGTGGTGACGGCTGCACATGATGAATGGACTTAATACCACTGCACCGTACACTTAATAATGGTTAAGATGATTATATTTTACCACAATTAAAAAATAAATAAAAATGCTGACATGCCGAGGACAATGACGAGTGGCAATTGAGCGTTGTTGGAGCCCAGCTCCAGCGCACTCTGCCTGAGGGATGTCAGGCCCGGGCTCCCAGGAAGCAGGGGACGGGGCATATTTTTTCATTCCAGGCCCAGGACGCAGCCCAGCTTTGCCGTGGCTGTGGACAGGGACGACCCCTCTCTGCCTCGCAGGCCAGGAACATGTGAGTAATCTTTGACTCACATCTGTCCTTTCTCCTATTGCCTAATCTTGCCTGGTCTTCATTAAGAACACCCTCTCCCTCTCTTTCATTCCCTCGTTCCTCCAAGTGTTTCCTCTGAGACCTGGGAAGAGCAGGCGCCGACCCTGTGCCCAGAGACACTGGGGTGGGTAGGCGTGGCCTGGTCTCACCTCCACAGAACCCCCCACCCAGATATTTAAACACTCAATTCCCAAAGCCGTGTTGGGGAGGTGCAGGGCAGGGCAGGCCCAGCCAGCTGGGGGGTTGTCGCTTAGGCTGAGCCCTGAAAGGAGGGCTTGGAGTTAAGCAGGCCAGTTGTTCAAAGACTCACATTTCAAGCAGAGGGAGCAGAAAGACGTGATGACCCGTCAGCCCTGGGATGTGAGCTGAGAGTGATGGGAAGAGGCTGGGAAGTCAGGCTGGGGCTGCCCAGCTGAGGTGGGGCGTCCAGCCTTCCTCCTGAGCACAGCGGGTCTGCAGCTGGGGAGGGCCACAACCCCCTGCCTCTCGCAGCGGCCTCCCTGGTCGCTCTGACCACAGAAGAAGAGGGATCGGAAAACTCAGAAGGCCCAGAGCCAGTGGGGAGCGGGAGGGCCCAGGACTGAGGGCTACAGCAGATTCAGGGACTGGCCGGAGGAGGAGTCCAGGGTGTGATGACGCCTCTCACCTGGAGGGGAACACGCTAGAAGCAGGTCTGGGGGTGGTGGGTGGGGTCGGGGTGGAGGGGGGCAGTGAGGAGATGAAGGATTCGGTTTTGGAGATGCTGAGGGTTCAGCCTGGATGGTGCAGTTTCTCTGCTGTGGGGAAGGAGGGCTGTGCCCGCCAGCAACTCTTCTCACTCCGCCCTGTGACCCTTTCCTCTGCCTGCCCCTGCCTCTCAGGTTGCTGCTGGAGCAGGCATCCCTCCCGGAGAAGCTTCCAGGAGGCCCGAGCCTCCCTGCCCCCCAGGCTCAGCAAGTTTTCCATCTCAATCACCGCTGGGTGAGTGTGAACACCAGAGCTACGGGTGAGAGCTGCCCACAGGGGCCCAAAGAAGATTCAAAATGCTGCCCAGGAGCCGGGAAGGCGGCTCCACGCCCAGGCCTGGCATTTGCCGCCATCCTGCCTCCTTCCGCCATTTTGCCAGCATTAACTGCCCCTCGGTCAATTGGCGCTGTGTGGCGCTGGGGAGGCTACAGTGTATAATGATATTGGCCATGTCTGCTGAGCCGGGCGTCTCAGTGCTTTACATATTTTAACTGCGTTAAACCTCCTTGCAATCCCATGAGTTGGATGCCATTTGGTTCCTATCTCATAGATAAGGAACCTGAGGCACAGGCAGGTTATAAGTTGACTAAGATCACAAGAGGTGGAGTCCAAATGCAAACAGGGACAAGTGCCCTACTCCACTGTGAGCCACCCGCTGTCCACTCCTGCTTGAGGCCTCTGTCTACCCTGACTGGTCAGTGTCACGTGTCACAATGGGGAGAGGCAGGATGCTCTTCTTACTGTTTAATCCTAAATCTTAAACCCTTTCCTCCTGGTTTTGCCTCTAGTGAGGTCCAAGTTCCCTCTGCCGCTGCAGCTACGTGAACTTGGACAGAGACCACGCCTCTCACCCGCCCTGGTGGCTCCTCTGCCCCCTCTGCCCTGCCCTCGGCCCCTCTGAGCTGGTCTCCGCACGCTCTTCTCCAGCGCTGGGCCGAAGACCCACCTAAGTGACGACCCCGTCATTTCCCACCACCCTCCTCTGCACCCCCGCACCCCCCGGTCCATCTTGAACACAGCTGTGAGGATGCTGGTTCCAGAGCCCCAGTCTGACCACAGCATCTGTCCACTTCAAACCCAGCGCCGGCTCCTCTTCCCTGTGGAGATAAGATCCACGCTCCCGAGCGTGAGGTCCAAAGTCCTTCCTGGCATGGACCCTGCCTCCTCCATCCCCCAGGTCTTGCCCTCATGCCACGGGCACCTGTGTCACCACTTCCTGAAGGCCAGCTGCCGGCGGGGCTGGCCCCTGATACCGTGTTGAGTAGTCAGCAGTTACGAGAGAAAAACAAGAATACTGATTTACATGCATGAAGCCAATCAGCATGTATCAGCCACGGTGCCAGTGGTCCTCTCCTGGTCACAATATCTTTTATTCCAAATATTCTTTAATTTTTTTTTTTTGGTAGTTAAAATATCACTCTTTTCATAAAATAGTAGTGAGAATAAATGATGTATTTTTTTTTTAAATGTCTTCACTTGGCAAACTAAAAAATGTTTGCAACTCTAGTCAGATTCCACTTTTTCCCTGACTATTCAGGGACCTAGGGGAGCTCGCCCACAGGTGGGCACACGGACCCCGTCTCTGGGCCATTCATCCTTGTGCCTGGAATGCCCCCCACCCTGACTGCTCGCTCATCACCCACCGTCCCTCGAGGTGGGTCTCCTGACCTTTCTTTCCCCAAAGCCGGGCCTCGCATTAGCACATTTGCACACCCGCCCTCCCATCGAGCTCCAGTGGGCACAAACTGGGCACCCTCATAGTCGCTGTTCCGGAGGCTGGCCCAGTCCTGACCGACCGTGTACAGAGCAGGTTGCAGAAGCCTGACCGAGAACCCCTGAGTCCAGCCCCCTCCTTCGCAGCAGGTGGGTGGCAGTGCAGCACTCAGGCCCCCACTGGCCTCAGCTGTCCAAGCCAGCGCGGCTGAACTGGGCTCGCCAGGCTCAGTTCCTCAGGCTGGGCACTGCCAGCTCTCTCCCACTCCCGGGGCCCCAGCTGGGAGTGGCCCTAGAGCCCCACCACACTGGCCCGGTGCCTGCCTGTGGCGTGCTCTGCTGTGTGTAGCTTCCCACGGTTCCCAGAGAGGGGCCAGGAAAGTGAATGCAGCCACCCTCGCGGTGAAGAGCTGGAGACTGTCATCTGCCTCCTGGAAGCCCAGGGAACCTCGAGTCAGATAGGAGGGCAGAGATGGAGGGAAAGGAGAGAGACTGAGAGAGAAACTGAGAAAGAAAGAGACAGGAACAAAACAAAGCCTGCAGGGATAGCAGGGACAGAAACATGGGGACCCACAGAGAAGGGAAGGGAGGGAGGGACAGCCACCACCGAGAGCCAGTGGAGCCTGGAGTGGGGGAAAGGCCAACCTCACCCCGCCCCCGCCTGGGGAGAGACACCCTCCTGTTGGCTTCAGATATAGTCTCCACGAGGGGACGCAGGGCATAGGAGGCAAATTCATCTTGGGGGTCCACCCCTTGGTTCTAGAAGTCCAGGGCCTGGCAAGTCCTCTGAAGACCCAGGACCCAGAGGGGCCTTTAGCCCTGCTGCCAGCCCCAGGCAGCACCCTGTCCCCTGCCTGGCCCCCCAACCCTTCCCCAGCGCCCTTGCATAAACACATTCACTGGATGGCATCAGTGATGGGTCAGAGGACATGTTCCTAGGGGAGAAAATGACATTCTGTGTTTTAGTTCATTTGCTCTGGAGTCGTTTGCTCTGTTTTAAGAAGCATCTCTTAAGAGGGCCTTTTATGTAGATGTCAGGCAAAAAGTCCCGTGGCAGGGGAAGGTGGCAGCAGACTTCTGTGGCTAGGCTGAGGCCACTGCATGCCAGCTCCCTTGGGAGAAGGGAGGGTGTGTTGACAGATGTGCACGGGAGGAGGAAGTGTCGGGGGCAGAGTCCTTCTGTCCGATGGCACCCGGGCTTCTGAGGCGCCTTCCAAGGAAGAGTCTGTGCCGCCTGTGGCTGGTGCTGACCTGGCTGCCTGGGCAGCGCGGGGGTGCCGTGGGGGACAGTAGCAGAGTGCCAGGCACTGAGGGCTCGGAGCCTGTGCTGACTGGCACGGGGCAATTGCATTTGCTGCTGTGCAGCCGAGCAGGCAAGGACACGTGGCTGCGCTTGGACCCCATGATGACACGACTCAGTCAGGACCAAGCCCTGGGCCAAAATGAGCCCTAGGGTGCTTGGACTGGTCAGAGGAGGAGGGACCTATGGAAGTGGAGAAAAAAATCCTCAAAACCGATGAGGGCACTCAAAGTCCTATCTGTTTGGACCTGACATTGTGCCCCAAGCTGTGAAGGGCACGCACAGAGTTGGGATGGATAATGACTTATTAAACCCTCTGAGTATCATCCTTGCCTTCCGACAGCCTTAGGCCCTGGAACCTAAGGACCTGCCCTTTGGAAACATTTTTGGGCCCTGAGCTCTGAGTCCAGGCTTTGCGCCCGTCCCACCCGGAAGACCTGAGCTGCCTGTTGCTGTAAGAGTAGGAGGGCCTGGCTTCCGCTCTGGGAATGGCCCCTGGATCCCTGGAAGAGCAGGAAGCAATGGCTGCTCCACAGAGGGTGACAGGGCTGAAACTGAGGTTAGCCTGAACTGGGGGACCTGCGGAGGACGTGATTGTCCCCGGTTCCCTGGCAAGGTCCCTGGCAAGGCACCTCTTTGGGTCTTCCCCTGGCTGGGAGGGATTGGCAGACTATGGCTTCTTGGGTGAGGGAGCCTCTGAGCTAAGGTCAAGGGGCCCTTTGAATCTAATCTGCTCTCATCGAGGATTATCTGACCTGATAGCAGCACTCAAGGCAGGAGGCCACGGCCAGGGCCAAGGTCAAGAGGCCCATACAGGATGCAGTTGGGGAGGGGGCAGAGCAGGCTTAGGTGAAGCCTCTGACTCAGGACAACTGTGCTGCTGACTTGTGACTTTGGGAGAGTCACCAGGCTCAATGGCCCCAGTCACGGCATCTTCTGGGCCATGGCTCAGTCACCCCGCACTTAAGACTCAGAGCAGCCACCACATCCTCACCGCACTCCTGGGAGGAGGAGCTGGGCTGAGAGCCAGGGGGTGTGCAGCCAGAGCTGGGGCAGCTTCAGGGGCCAAGATGAAAATGCAGAGCCCTCCATGGCTTTGAACAAAGTGTCCCAGCCTGGCAGTTTATGGCCAGTTGGTGGAGGTGATCAGATGGCTGTCATTATCAGCAGCTCCTCCCCTTAGCCCTCCAAGGCTATGGTCACCCTCACACCCTTGCTCCCCTGTCTTAGAAAGCCTGGATTTTTCTTGCTTTCCACACTGGCCCTAGCACTCACATAGCAGGTCTTTGATGTTTGTTGACTGACTGACCGACCCACTCACAAGAAAAGTGGGGAGGTGGGGGATTGAGGACATGCCTGGGACATAAGCCTCTTTGTGATCTCCCCCTAGAGGGGAGGGCTGGGCAGGGTAGTGTGACGGGGGCAGTGTGACGACCAGCTGCAGGGCAGACTTTCTGGGCTGTGCCCTCCAACTGTGGCCCTATGTCACATTCTCCAGCGCACGGTGGACATGGTCAGGCACAACTACAACTGTGGGCCTAGGGACACTCTTAGACGTCCCAAGAATTGCTGATGGGGTCCCTGCTGCACACCTTACTTCTTCAACCTTTGCCCTCTGATGACCTGTTTACATTCCTGCTGGCCTATCTCTGCGCACTCAGCCAATTCCTCCTCTGCGGGGAAGAGGGTGGAAGAGGGCAGGGCAGAGTGGAGATGTCCCTCACATTCCTGCCTCAGGGCCTTTGCCCTTCCTCACCCTCCACTGGAATTACCCACCTCGGCCGTCCCCTGGCCCCAGCCTGCTGCTTCCTCCTCTGGAAGCTTTGTGGCTGTGCCCTGCCTCGTTGCCACTCCAGCCACCGTGGCTGCTGTGCCCCTGGACGCTCTGGGGAGTCCTCCAGGGCTGCTGCTTCCTGGGTCACCTCTACCTCCCCTGGAGCTGGAAGACAGGGACAGAGAGGTCTATTTTAAGCTCATCAGAGTAGCCGGATACTTTCTAGTCCTCTGGGAGCGGGCCTGAGGACGCCGCCCCAGGCTGAAGGCTGCTCCCGCCAGGGCACTGGTCAGGGCTTGTGTCTTTCAACCATCCTGCATCTCAGGGCAGGGCCCCTCCTGGAGCCGGCCCAGGATCTGGGTCCAGCACATGGACCCCAGCGGCCTGTGGCCCATGTGCCCTGTACATTCCTCTGTGCTCCAGTGAACCTTTGAAAATAAGCCCAGGAGCCCCGAGAGTGGACAGGTTCGGACTCCACCCAGCCTTCCCTTTTGTCGTTCTTGCTCCTTTAGCCAGAGACATCCCTGCTCTCTCCGTGCCTAACCTGTGCCTCTTCCAGCTCTGTAATTCTTGGTCACATGGCCCAAGAAGCCTTCCCTGACCTCATGTCTGGGTTAAGGGCTCTTCTATGTGCAGTTACCGCATCCTGGCTTGTCCTGTTCTAGAAGGGACCCCTCTGTAGGGGTGGTCAGAGATGGCTTGGATGGAACGATTTAAAGGGCTCTCCTGGCCGGCAGTGGTGGCTCACACCTGTAACCCCAGCACTGGGAGGACAAGGCAGGAGGACTGCTTGAGGCCAGGAGTTTAAGACCAGCCTGGGCAACATAGGGAGACCTCATCTCTACAAAAAAAAAAATTTTTTTTTTTAATTAGCCAGGTGCAGTAGCACAGGCCTATAGTCCTAGTTACTCAGGAGGCCAAGGTAGGATTGCTTGAGCCCAGGAGTTCAAGGTTGCACTGCACTCCAGCCTGGGTGACAGAGCAAGATGACATACATAAATAAATAAATAGCTCTTCCTCGAGTCTCCTGTGTGGCTCCAGCAGACTGAAGGCCTGAGACAGCGGGGCTGTGCTGGTCTGGTTCATCATTATAGCCCCAGCGTCTCACCCACTGCCTGGCACGGAGAAGGTACACGCTCCAAATCTTCTGTAAGAATGCATGAATCGTGTGCGTGTGAATCTTACAGCGCAGTGCCTTAGGACTGCGGACTTCCTCTCCTATGGCTTTTGTACCCTCTGCAGCCCACCGTGAAGGCCTTGGCCTGAAGTACGTGCTGAAGAAGAGTTAACTACCTGACCACCTGATTCAGTGACTGTTTCAGCCTGCAGGGGTGGCTGAGGAGGGGAAGCTATTGCTGGCGGGGGCCAGAACTGCCCGGAGGCCCCTCCTGTCCTTCCCACACAGGAGCAAGGGCAGGAGTGCCAGATAAAACACGGACACACAGTTACATTTGAGCGATAAATCTTTAGTATGTTGCATGCAATATTTGGGACATGCTCATGCTAAAAAAACAACAATTTGAATTTAACTGGGAGTCCTACTTTGGTTTTTTCCTCTTCTCTCTGAATCTGGTAGCCCTAGCAAGGGGAGAAGTGACTAGCCAGGTGCTAGGTGGACCTGAGATCTGGTCTCCAGGTCTCTGTTTGCAAGATATGTCCTACTCACTGCCTCCGTACTTCCTGCTCCTTAAATGCTTTTGCCCAGAGCCCAGGGAGCTCTCCAGGTGTGGTTTCCCAGGGCTGTTACTAGCTTGCGGAGTCCAGGAGAGCT
The DNA here is from genome assembly GCF_020740605.2 of Lemur catta. Lineage (NCBI taxonomy): Eukaryota > Metazoa > Chordata > Mammalia > Primates > Lemuridae > Lemur > Lemur catta. The sequence continues at coordinate 43,841,085 of NC_059142.1, read as the reverse complement.
CCTACTCCTGCCCCAGCAACTGTGCTGGACGGTCAGGGAAGGCCTTCTCAGGAGGTGATGTTTGAGGTGAGTGAGATTTTAAAGAATGAGCCCAGTGACGGCCCAGGAAAGAACATTCCCAGGAGAGGCGGGGGTGAAAACAGAAAAGCTAGTGTATCTCTGTGAGTGTGGGCATGGAGGGGTTTCCGCAGGAAAACGCATTCAGCATTTCAACTGAAATGAAGCCCCGGACCACATCTTGAGTCACCCAAGAAGGGGTAGTAAGGGTGTGTTCCTTTCCCGCCGTCCCCCAAGCTTTGGGAGTGCACACTTCTCAGGCTTCCAAGGCTGGAGGAGTTTCAATGGCAGGGAAGGGGCAGGAAGGGAGTCTGAGTGTCCCTTTCCTGGGCTGGGGATTCTGGCAGCTGGGGCAAGTCCTCTGGGCCCCGGTGCTGGACAGCACTGTTTGTTGGGACCACCTGGTCGTTAAAATTGGAGCTAAGTCCCCGTGCAGTCGGCACGCAGGTGTCTCCCTCACTCAGAGCACCGCCACCCCCTGCCCACTTTAAGCAGACCCCTGAGAACACTGCGGGGGTGGAGTGTGCTTCCCTCCCTAAGGGAAGAGGAACCAAAGGGCCCCTTCCCTGGACAGCAGGAGTCTCTCCTGGCTTTGGAAGGCACTGAAAGCCCCGCATTGCAACCAGGGAGCTCAGCACTCATCTCCTCCCCGCCTCCAAGCCCAAACATACAGACCAAACAATGGGAAGTGGCTGGGTGCCACCTTCAATTAGGCACTTTGTTTGTTAGCACACTAAGGAAGCTGTTTGTTACTTTAAAATATCCATTGGCTTCCTCTAACTGGAAAGATATCCTAACAAAATTTTTGTTCTTGGAGGGTTCAAGCTTGGTCACTCTGAGGCAGTGTGCCCAGCGCAGTGGACACCCTTGTGTGTCTTGCCATGCGCTTGAGAGTGTGTTCTCTGTGTATGGGAAACCGGGTCCTCAGGGCCAGCCTTGGCCATTGCCTGCAGGAGCCCCCAGTCTAAGTGGACCCAAGCAAGCTGCTCTCCCTGCCTCCTCTGCCGCCCAGAACCTTGGAGCTGGGAGGGCAGTTGGGGAGGTGTGTCCCTTAGCTGAGACTGGTTGACGTCCACAGTCCACAGCGGAGGAAACCCCGCTTCACCCAAGGCCGGGTGAGTCTGGCCAAGCACCCAACAGGAAAGAACTCTTTGTTCTGGGTCCGTTACTACTCACAGAATTTCCTGGACTGGGGGCTTGGACCAGGTTGCTGAAGGGCCTGGCTCCGAGTTTTGGCCTTGGCACCCTCTGGCAAGGTCTAGGCCTTTGTGAGAGGCCGGTGAGAACCGGTGCTTAACCTCAAGCGGGTCTGCGGGGAGTGTGGGGGGGGGTGAGTGACATCTCCCCGAGGGGGCTGGGGAAGGAGGGTGGCTCCAGAGTTCCAGGAGCAGCTGGCGTGCACTCTGGGCGGGTCTGTCACCTAGTGTCCCCCTGGGATCCAGGTGGGGCGGGGAGGAGGGTTGGAGGGCAGAAGCGGAGGGCGTGGAGCGTGGGAATCAGGAAGCGCAGGACGAGGCCAGGCAGTTCTTGGTGCCTGGCACCCCCTCCCTCTAGGCCTGGGGGTCCCCTGCTGCCCCCGGGCCCGCCCCGCCCTAGCCTGGGGGAACCCGGCAGCCCGTCCCCGGCTTGGCCCGCAGCCCCGCGGGCTCCCCGAAACCGCCCGCCCTCCTACGCGCCCCCCGACCGTGGGGGCCCGGGAGGGAGGTCGCCAGGCCATTCGGAGGGTTACCCGAACCCCACAGGCCGGGGCCACGGTGGCCACGGTTCGCTTCTCGGCGCTGGCCGCAGCGCGACACCGGGCGACCGGTTCGAGCCCCGAATCTGGCGGGGCCCCGTCGCCGGCCCCACAGGGACCGCGGGGGCTGGCACGTGCGGGTCAGCCCGGGGCCGCGCCTTCACCGCGGGTGCCCGGCGCCCCGCGGCACTTCCGGCCGGGTGACCTTCGCTGCGTCGCGGGTCCCGCTGCCAACCCGCTGCTGCCTCCCGGTCGCCATAGCGACGCCGTCGCGCCGAGGCCCGCGCGGCCCGTGGAACCGGCAGAGCGGGCGACGCTTACAGGGAGCGCGCGGGACGGTCGGCGGCGCCGCGGCGGGACGAGGTAGGTGGCCGGGCCGCCGGGTGGGAGCGGAGCCCCGCGGGGAGCAGGACAGGCGGCCGGGGGCGGGGTGGCGCCCAGGTGCGGGCGGGGGGCGCCCAGGTGCGGGCGGGGAGGGGCCCAGGTGCGCCCGCCAGGCCTGCCTGGCCGAGCAGGAGCCTCCTCTCTCCTTCCCCCTCCGGCCGCGGGTGACTCAGGTGCAGCCCCCGTCCACCCCCCCCACCCCCGGGTCCCCAGGCTCCTCCGAGGCCGCGAGGCCGCAGAGCTTGTCCTGCTCCCTCTGGAGCTGTCGGCCGCTTTCCCGCTCCGGGCGGACCCTGGCCTGGCCCTGCCAGTCCCTGCTGGAGACCGAGTTTAAGTGCCTGGGTCTACGGCCACATTCTGGAACGAGGTAGAGCAAGGTGGGGTGGAAGTGGATCAACCAACGTTTGCCACGACTGTTCTCTTGAAACCGGAAACCGGAGTCTCCGCCTATTTCCCCTGAAGCAGGGTCTTGGGCTGAAAAGTCTAGCGTGGGTCGCCTCCTTTTTCTGCCACACCCCTAGCTGCTTCGCGGGAGGGCAGGAGTTTCCCGAGTGGGAAGCCTGACTCCTTGAATTGGCCGTGGTGGGCCCTGAACGGGGGGTACTGCGGTGCCAACTGCGCTGAGGGTGGGGTCTGCGGCTGCCTTGACACCTGCGTGGTGGCAGGGCCACGTCGCCTCCCCCCCCCGCCCTTCCCCCACTGCTTCACAGAACGCAGGATACGCCCATGGGATTTGGGGTTCCAGACACGTCATTCTGGCTCCTCGCCCCAGGTTTCTCCCTCGTGGTCGCCGGGTCCTTGCATTCATTCCTCTTTGGCAGTCTTTGGGGATTTTCTAAGGCTTGTTAGATGGAGTTCCATCTAGGGCACCTGGACTCTGTCTCTTTGTTTTCGCAGCCAATCTAAAAACAAAGCTTTGCCACCTCCTCTAAATGCCTTGATTTCTCTGGTGAAACTGGATCGAAGCAGGAAAATATAAGACTGCTGCCGCCCCACCCCTGTGCAGGTGGGGCCTCCTGGAGCTGGGGGTGGAACCGTCTGCTGTGCCAGCTTCCCTGCCCTGTCACCTTCCCTGGCTGGCAGAGTGTGGGCTTCTGCAAGTACCGGGTTGTTCGGCAGCATTAGGCGGCGTTGGTGGACGAGCATGAGAAATTAACCACCTCCAAAAGTGCAGCTTCCCTGGGAAAAAGCACTCTACTGCCTACGCAACTCATAAATGAATTTTGGGAATATGAAATACCACAGACTAAAAGCAGATCACCCTGTATTCTTCCAGCTCCACGAGTTTCTGCTCTGTGTGGGGGACCGATGGTGGACAGAGAAGTGTGGATTTATTAGGGTCGGCTGCCATCTGGCTCTCTGTGGCCCCAAACCTCAAATGTCAACAGCTGCTGACGTGTGACTCTTCCTAAGGCACTATTTAGTTTTTGTCAGATTGCTATTTGATTGAATGCCTACCGTGTGGCAGGTGCTGGGCTCGGGACCTGTACGTATTTGTCCCACTTGTTCTGTAGCCCAGGAGGTAGTTCCCAATATCCTCCCCCTTATAGATTAGGCCCAGAGCGGGCACTTGGCCTGTCCGGGAGTCACAGTCACAAACAGTGGAGCTGGCTGTGAAATCTACCTGACCTGGACCTCACCACATCTTTCATGGGCCCTTCCTCCATAAAAAAAAAAAAATATATATATATATATTTGCCAACTACATTGGTATAAAGATAAATATAATCCACTGGATTAGACATTAAAATATTTTCCTTGACCCTAAAAAGTTCATTTTTTTCTTCTGATTTTAACAGAAATGAAAACATTTTTGTTCTAAATTTTGGGAGTCCCCTGTGCTTGAGGGGGAAACGGGGCTCGGTGTCTGACTTCCAGCTCCGCCTTCTTCCTGGGGGCCGCGTAGGCGTGGGGTGGCAGGAAAGTGCCTTGTCGAACAGCTCAGCCTGTGCTTTGCCTTCTCTTTCGTCACATTCTAGGATATTCTGGGACATGGAGCCATTTTCCCCTTCATCCATCAAGACAAGATCTAGTCTCCTCCCCCATCACAGTCTTTTCTAACTCAGCCTGGCTTCCCGTTTCCCCGGCTCCGCCCCCTGCCCTCCAGGCTGTACAGCATGTGCCATGTCTGGTCCCCATAATGAGATTAGGCCTGGTCTCCTTTTAATAAAACTCGGTGGGCTTGGGGAGGGAGAGTGATGTTGAGCTCAGTTAAGCCCTGCGGGTAGCTTCTGCCCCTGTTTGAGTGCATTAAGTGGAGTGGTGGTGCATGGGGGTTGGGGGGCACTGTCACAGCCCAAGTCTCCAGCAGCTGCCAGAGATCTGTCACCCTGTCCTATGCTGTCATAGAGGAAGGAGAGTGGCTGTGTAAGGCCCATATGAGCCCTCTCTGGTCTGTGGGGCAGAGAAAACCTTAAGGGTGGCGTATAGCTGCTTCCAGGCCCTTGAAACTGCTGTCCACGGTTCTGCTCTGGGAACAGAGATGGCCCAAAAGCAGCCGCTGTTCTGGGGGCCACCCAGTTAGGAAGGAAGCGTGAGAAAGTGTTCTTGCCATCAAGATTGGGAAATGAGGAACCATGATTCAAAAGCACTTGCTTGCTAGAGAGTGAATCTCAACCCATTTCAAGGTTTGCAAGTGCAGACATGTTTGTGGGTGGGTCGGAGTCTGTCCAGAGCCACCAGAATGTCTGTCTCTGTGTCCCGGCATGGGACACAGCCTCTCCGTGCACACAGATGGGGTTTCAATTACGTTGAACTGAACAGCAGTGGGAGTCCTGTCACTAAAGGAACCTTTCAGTGTATCTTCTGTAAAGCACAGCACCACTCACTACTTCGTCTTTTTTGTGAATTTGGGCTTTTCACTTAGAACTTACTGACTGTGAAGTCATCTGCAGGCAAACCACAGGCCTGCTGAGGTATGACGGTCTTGCTAGGTGTTAGTGGCTAATTCCCCTGTCATCCCTCACACTTGGACTCTCCGGTGTTACCTTCAAATCAGAAAGGGGCCTATGTCATTCCAAAGAACATTCTTTGTCTCTGGGTTTCTCCTGGATGCCCAGTTGGCATGGACACCCGGGCTGTGCGGACCGGATCTGCCTTTGGAGTGAATTGAAATGAAGATCTTGCACTCGTGTCAACCCTTCTCTCTTGCCCATCATTCATGTCCTGCTGCCTTTCTCCTAGGAGAGCTCACGGGGCACACGTCAGTGTGTGGTGGCGCGGTGGCACTGAGGGTGAGGGGGAAGTGGAGGACGGGCACGGGAAGGGGACAGCCTGGGAACCCTGTGGCAAAGCAACCTCTTCAACAAGCGCCCTTGGAGATCCTAGACTGGCCTCAGTCTTTGCAAAGTGGGACAGCACTACCCTAGTTCCTGGGCGTTAGAGAGGGCAAAGCCACAGCGACCGACCCCTCGGCAGGACAGCCAGAGGAGTGTGCCACGTACAGGTATTGAAGTCAGGGCTACGATCTTTAGTGCGTGTCCTGGGAAGGGCACTGGAGGCCGGGTTTAGCTCCTGGCTTGAATTCTTACCGCCCTTGACATTAAAATCTGCATCTGCGTCTGTGTCTGCACTGCAGCGTGTCCGCAAGCCCCTTGAGGGCAGGGGACAGCTGAGGGTACAGCTCCGGCCCCGCGCCATGTGTGGGCACAGAGTAGGGGCTCAATAAGCGATTGAGCTGAACAGCTATTTGCTGATGGTAATTTGGGGCATGAAATTTATCCTCTTTGAGCCCCAATGTCCTCATCTGTCAAATTGGGGTAATACTCATATGATCTGCCTAGTGTCACTTGAGGCTTGCACGAGAGAGCCAGTGAAGTGCCCAGTACAGGGCAGGGCTCGCCAGGGGTGGGGCTCAGTCTCCCGGCACACACAGGCCGGTGTCTCACCCACCTTGGCAGGGTGCAGACAACATTAGGGTTCAGACTTCCTGGGAATCCAGGACAGGAATTTCAGTGTAGGACATTAAAGCCACACATTTAGTTGTCGCGCTGTGGAGAGAACCTGGCTCTGGTTTCTGCCCTGTCTCACGAGGAGATGGGCCGGGAGGGAAGAGCCAGGCTGTGGTGGGCGTGACGATTCCTTTGCTGCCCTGAGCTCATGGATCTGTGTTTTGTGTCCCGCCAGGCATGGAGGAGTTGTCACAGGTTGACCAGTGGCGGGGTGATGTTCCTTCTGGTCTTCCTAATTCGGAGCTAATCAGATTCTGACTGTGCTCTGGGCTCTCTGGGCACGAATCTAATAAAGGAGGCAGTGACCTGGAGAGGAGGACAGATGACAAGTGACTGGAGGAGGACAGCATTTCTCCTTTCAGTACCTTTTTCCCGTTAGAGTCGGGGCAAGGTGTCAGATCCCCGAGGAGCCCGGGGAAGAGCGAGGTGCCTTCCCTGCCTTCTAGGAGTGTGCAGGGCACTTTGGCAGAGAAGCACCAAGAGATTAACACAGGACAGAACTGAAAAGGGTAAGGAAGCTCCAGGAGGGCCTGGGGACAAAAAGGAAGGGCGAGTGCTGGCGTTGGGGACAAGGTGGTGAGCTACAGGCCATAGGGCCTGGAGGCACTGGCGGGTAGGGGAGTGGTGGCGGCAGGGAGCAAGGCGTGGGGCTGGGTGTGATATTCAGGGAGCTGGAGAGGCTCCTCTGAGTGGATCTGGTAAGCACAGTGGAGGTTGCAGAGGGAAACTGAGGCAGGATCGTGTTGCAGAGTTGGCATCTCACTGGCAGGCAGTGGGCCATTTGTGCAGGGGACAACATGACTTAGGGAGCTGGGTCAGATTGAAGAGGGAGAAGCTGCAGGCCCTGCCTCGGGTGTGGTGGTGAGGATGGCTGGGAGGGAGGTGATGACGAGAGCCCTAGGACGAGGCCCCTCGGTGGCCTGGGCCTGGGTGGGCAGCCCCGCTAGCTGGTGGGGAGGTCACAAGAGGACTTTGTTTCAATGGAGAGTTTAGCTTTGGATGGGCTGAGCTGGAAGTGTCCATGGGATGTCCGGGTAGAGACATGTAGTTAGAAATGGGGTTGGAATTTGGGAGGAGGACAGAGCCGGCACTGGAGTTCGGAGTCATCTGGGTGGGTGACAGATAAGGACAGAGGCAAGAGTTCCAGAAATGGGATTCACTGTAGCCAGAGCTTTTGGAAACTAGTGTTTGGGAACAGGGATTGGGGCTGTGTTTCAAGAATGTATCAAAAACCTAAAGAAGAACCCCGCCCCAGCCTCAGGATCAGTCAGTCGGGCAGTGCGGGCAGTGCAGTGAGAACCGCAGGGCGTGTATTTAGTGAAAAGCCCGGAGCTGGCTGAGCGGCGGGGCTGGCGGGAGGGAGGGACTCAGGGATGGCTGAGAGATGTAACAGCATCCAGGGCAATCGTGCGAAGCTAGTAAAATGATGATGTAGGTGACGTTCATTGCCATGAAAAGATACACCGTTAAGTTAAAAAAAGCAGTTAGAAAATGGTACGATCTTGTTTCTATGAAAGAATGTGTATTATGTATATATTTCTAGGAAAACAGTATGTAAGGATGTAAATCAAATGCTGATGACTTGTCAGTTTTTCCCTTTTATCTGTATTCTACTACAAGGCGTGTGTATTAACACTCTCCGCCCCACTTTTTAATTTTTTTATTATTTTAATTTTTATTTATTTATTTTTAATGAAGGGGTGGGGAGTTGTGAAGAGGGGTGTTCAGTTGCCTTGCTTTTTTTTTGTTGAGACAGAGTCTCACTCTGTCACCCTGGCTAGCGTGCAGTGGCGTCATCACAGCTCACAACGACCTCCAACTCTTGGGCTCAAGCGATCCTCCTGCCTCAGCCTCCTGAGTAGCTGGGTCTACAGGAGCGCACCACCACGCCCAGCTGGTTTTTTTCCCTTTCTTTTTGGTAGAGACGGGGTCTCACTCTTGCTCAGGCTGGTCTTGAACTCCTAACCTCAAGCCATCCTACCACCTCGGCCTCCCAGAGTGCTAGGATTATGGGCGTGAGCCACCGCACTCCCCCTTTTTAATGGTGGAATTGCCAGCAGTTGTCAGATGTGGCAGAGGGAATTGGTCCTGGTCACCAGGAGGGACTGAAAATTAGCTCCCGAGCACTGCAGGGCAGAAGTATGTGCCAGGTGTGAGGGTCACCACAGGCCTGCTGGTCAGTGCCTGTGCTCACTGCTGTCCCCCATTGGCACTGGGCGAGCCGGACAGTGGGGAGAGGCGAGTGGGCAGCCACTGGAAGACGTGCAGCAGCAGTGCTCTGACATCTGCTGGCCATGGCAGTGCCTCTCCGTGGTGCACAGGCTGCCGCCAGCACCCGAGGTGGAGGGACAGGAGGAGGCTGTGCTTGTTCCCCCTCCCACTCCTCTCCTCCCTGCGGGCTGCCCAGGCTGGGCAGGTGGAGGCCGGCACGGGGCTGTCAGAGCTCCTTCCGTAGTGTCGCCCCTGCTTTACCTTCCTCCCGTGGGACTGTGCGGGCTGGAGACCGTGGGGACACGCAGCGCTATTCTGAGCAGCAGTGGAGGCCTCATTTCCCAGCGCCTGCACTTTTGGAAACCTCACCTTGGGGAGCCATGTGGGGTCGGCCTGGCTTGGGTTTGGAGGGGACAGGGGCAGGAAGGGAAGGAGACTCTGCTGTCCCTGTGTGTTGGCGGGTTTGGCAGGGCCTGGGGGTCATGCTGGGCGGGCCCTCCTCCTCCTCCTCCTCTCCAGCGTGGAGCCTAGAACCCGGCAAAGGCAGGGAGGCGCTCCGCTCCTCACCCCGGGTGTACCTGATGATGCATCTGGAGAAAAGACCTGGCCAACCCTGTACCTTCAAGGAATTTGTTCCCTTCTCTGTAACTTACCCATCAACCCCACCTGAGAAAACCCAGGGCCTCATGAACCAGAAAATAACGCACAGGCCCTGGGCCCTCTGGCGCTCACGGAACCTGGCATCGTTCTCACACCTGCATTGCATGGGGAGCGCCTGGTGTCATGTCCCCAGGTCACGTTTGTCCCTGTGGGGAGGCTGGGGCGCTGTGGCACAGCCCAGGGAGAGTGGCAGGGTGGCACTGGGAGCTCAGGGTGCGTCCTCCGGAGGCTGCGGCCGCTCCTCTGAGCTCTGCTCTTTCCTGCAGTGGCCGTCTCAGCATGGAGAGCGGTGGCGGTGCGGCGTCCACCCCCGGAACGCTGCCTTACTTCGTGGCCTTCTCCCAGCTGCTGGGCCTGACCGTGGTGGCCATGACTGGCGCCTGGCTCGGCCTGTACCGGGGCGGCATCGCCTGGGAGAGCACCCTGCAGTTCAACGTGCACCCGCTGTGCATGGTCATAGGCCTGGTCTTCCTGCAGGGGGACGGTGAGTCCGAGGGCTGCCCCTCTGTGCCCGGCCTGCGGGTGTCCCCAAGAGAGGCAGTTTGCAGGAGTACTGTCACCCATGCAGTCTCGCCCAGTTAAACAAATCTAAGATTCTAGAAAAGACAGAAGGAGGCTGGCTTAGGGCCTGGGGAAATAGGATCCAAATCTGGGCCCTGAGGCAGGTGGTGGCAACCCCTCTCCAGCTCATCCCAGCACTTTCGCCTCCTGCTCCGACAAGGAGAGTGCCAGGGCCGGTGTGAAAGTGGGGGAAATCAGCGTATGTGAGCACGTGTGTGTTGTTGCACTTGGACTTGGCAGAGCCAGCACGCCTCCCTCTGTGGCAGGAGCAAGGGGCACTTGGCCTCCAGGGGCCTCCAGGCCAGGAATCCAGGAAGCTGCACCTGCATCTGGTTGACCCACTCTTCCTAGGCCGGTCCTGGTGACAGCCACCCCCTCAGCAGCAGAACCCGGGAGGCCTTCCCCACGCGGCCCGGCCCTGCCACAGCAGGACACGGGATTAGGTTGGGATGGCAAGGTCCTACTTGCTGAATGTAGTGATGTAGTGACGATGTGATCAGGCTCTAACACTGGGTGGTCTGAGGAGCAACAGAGCTGGAAGGTGCACTCAGAAGCTGGTTGTGACCTCGGGGTGACTGCACGATGAACCCCAGACAGCCTGGAACTCACAGGGTGCCAGACAGGAAGGTGGGGTGGGGTGGTGTCTGCCGGGGTGGGCAGTTCCTTTAGGTGGGGACTGAGGGCAGAGGCCCCACCTTTGCTACCTCTCCGGGGGCAGGGGTGGTGGCACAGCCTCCTACCTGGCCTCTCTGGGTGTGCCCAGTGGAGGGGTTGGACAGGGCCGGGGAGCGTGTCCAGGCACACACAGCCTGATGTGCCCTCTGCAAAGGCCAGGGGGGCCCTGCTTTCTCCTCCAGCGCCCGAGGGGGGTTGCCTGGACACGCCAGGCCCAGACACCCCTCCGGCCAAGCGTGCCTGCCCGCTGCTCAGCAGGAAGGCCTCAAGCACAGGCGAACGCACTGACAGTCCCTTTTCACCCCCCCAAGCCCTGCTGGTTTACCGCGTCTTCAGGAAGGAGGCCAAACGCACAACCAAGGTGCTGCACGGGGTGCTGCACGTCTTTGCCCTCATCATCGCGCTGGTCGGTGAGTTCCTGCCTTCCCTCTCCCCCACCTGCCGCTTCGGGCTTGGGACGTGGCTGCTCTGGTCCCGTTCCCACCCGCCACACCCCACCAACGTCCCAGGCAGGGACACTGGGTGCTGGCAGCCTTCGAGCTGGGGCTAAGGCACAGAAGCCCCCGCTGGCCGGTTCCCTCTGGTCGTCTCACCCCTCCCTCTTCCACGTCCAACTCCGCCCTCACGGCCGTCTCCCGTGCAGGCTTGGTGGCAGTGTTCGACTACCACAAGAAGAACGGCTACGCTGACCTGTACAGCCTGCACAGCTGGTGTGGGATCCTCGTCTTTGTCCTTTACTTTGTGCAGGTGAGTCCTGCCAGCACCACAGGTCCCCGGGCCACTGGCAAGGGAGGGACGGGGGCGGGAAGGAGAGTGGGGCTAAAACGGCGATAGAGGGGCCCATTTTCCAGGGTGTGTGCGGGGAGATGAGAGTTGGGCTGGTACAGTTGGACGCTGCCTTCAGATGCTGCTGGGGCTGCAAAGTTAGGGTTTCGCAGGTGAGGGTGTCTTGGTCCCAGGCGCCCTTCTGGCTGACCTAGCTCTCCCAGGATACGCGCACGACGCACTGAGCCGCGGCCTCAAGCGTCCCCCGTGGGTGCTCGGGGTGCTTGTGCTTCTCCCACCGCTGCTCCCTCGGGGAGGAAACCAGCGGGTGAAGGGGTCTGCAGAGCTCGCGTGGGGGCAGCCTGCTCTGAACGTCCTGCCGGGCGGGCTGATGGCTGCCTCAGTTGCCAGAACTGCCTCTGCTTTTCTTCCAGTGGATTGTGGGCTTCAGCTTCTTCCTGTTCCCTGGAGCCTCCTTTTCTCTGCGGAGTCGCTACCCGCCCGCAGCACGTCTTCTTTGGCGCCACCATCTTCCTGCTTTCCGTGGGCACCGCCCTGCTGGGCCTGAAGGAGGCGCTGCTGTTTAAGCTCGGGTGAGTGTCGTGCGACGTCGGACGGGCCCCAGGCCCCGCGGATTGGCCCTGCCCTCCGCTTCCCGGTCCTTTGCTTTCTGAGGACTCAGACAGCCGTGGTTGTTCTGGGTGGGACGGGGACAGAGGGGCCAGTGTTGGGATTCCCGCAGCATCTGTAAGGCCCAGGATCCAAGGGGCATGTGGCGCAGCTGACCCCGTGGGTGGCTTCTCCCTTCCATCCTGCCCCTGCAGGGCCGACTACAGCAAGTTCGAGCCCGAGGGCGTCTTGGCCAACACGCTGGGCTTGCTGCTGGTCTGCTTCGGCGGGGTCGTGCCCTACATCCTGACGCGGGCCGAGTGGAAGCGGCCTTCCCAGGCTGAGGAACAGGCTCTCTCCATGGACTTCAAGACGCTGACCGAGGGGGACAGCCCCAGCTCCCAGTGACGGCCTGCTCTGGTCCCTTGGAGGGGCCTGGCGGTGGGGGCCCCCTCGGTTCTGTGGGGGCTCTGAAGGTGTCTGTTTGCCCACCCCCTGCTGAGGCTGGCTGTCCTTGTCCTCAGGATTGGTGGCTCCCTGGGGGGGGGCGCAGGCAGGGTGGGTGGGGAGTGCGGTGCAGCTGCGTCTGTTTTAGTGATTTCCGGGTAGGGCTTATCCTCTGCTTTCCCTTTGTCGCTGCTGCTGTGGACAGCCCCGCGGGTCGTGTGTAGGCCCCGTGTCCCTGTTGTCCCTCTGATGCAGAAGGCTTCGGTGTCAGTCCTGGTCACAGAAGCGCAGACCCCGGTGAAGGCGCTGGAGACGGCTCTGCGCAGCGGCGGCGTCGTAGCCAATGAGGTTTATCCGAGGCGCGGTCATTGCCAATGGGACACTCTCCCGGTGCCCCGCCACGGCGACTGGCAGTACAGTCGGCACTGGCGGTCTTTGACGGTCCCTATGGGGGGACTGAATAAAAGAAAAAAAAAGAAGAAGAAAAATAAAAAAAGGAGTTGGTGAGGGGCCCCACCCTCAGGCAGCAGAGGCCTGAGGCCAGGCCAGGACAGCTGTGGGGCCTCAGGGACAGGCTGGGAGAGCGGAGGCCGCCGCTCTGTGCACCGCTGCATTCAAGCTGGGCGTCCTAGCTGAGTGACACGTGGTGCAGATGGGCCCCGTCCTTGGCAGCAGCGCAAGTGATACTATGTGTAAAGTATGTTGGTTCAGAGCAAGGTTCCCCAGGAGAGGGGAGGGACCGGCCCCTGGGAAGCACTGGAGATGTGGCTTTGGCCTGCTGCAGCCTTTAACCCCCGAGCCCCAGGACAGCCCTGCTCGGGGAGGGGATAGAGGCTGGTGACTCAGACGCACTTCCCCTTGGCAGAGGACGGCAGCCTGAACAGGAGGGTGCTCTGGACGGTGGGGGGTCTTGCATCTCCCTCCTGCAGGGGCCCTGCTGCCCCACTTCTCAGCCTGGTCTCCTCTCCAAGCTGCCTTGGGCGCCGCTCAGGCTGGGAGGTGGAAGGCACAAACCTTTTTATTATTTTTGAAATGAGAAGCTGCCACTGCTGCCTCCTTTTGATAGAGCCACAGGGGCTGCTTGCGGCTGAGCCCCTCCTGCTGGCGCTGTCTGCTCTGTTCCCGAGCACAAGTCTCCTCTCTTACCTGGGGCCCCTCCGTGCAGGAAGTCAGGACTGAGTCAGAATCAGACCCATCCCCTGTGGTGTCTGGACATCACTCCAACTCCATGAAGTGTGTTGTTAGCTGAGTCATGTGACTTCAGTTTAGAAATAATGTGATTAGAGCATTGATCTTGTGCTTCTTAGATTTGGCAAATGCTTTCTCCTTGTTTTCCGGGCTTTGAAGAGCATGACACAGTTTGAGACAGACACAGTTTACTTAAGTGAAGAAATTAATAAATTTCCAAACCTGAGTACTGTTCTTTTAATGGTTGCCTTTGTCTTTCCTAAATGCTGCCTTAGGGAAACAGGCTAGTCTCCTTTAATGGTCAGATTTCTAATAATTGGCTTTTGCCATGGGTTCTATCTTGGTGATGATGACAGTGTCACTTCTGGGAGCAGGTGGCTGTGGTCCTGTCCCTTCCCCAGCGGGGGCTGCCCAGGCACCTCCCCCCAGTCCTTCCCACCTCCTCCCAGCTTGCCCGGATGATGGTGTTCACCTCCCATTTAGATTGTGCACTCTTTGAGGGCAGGGGCGCTATCACCTCTTTCATCACCTGGCGCATACTTGTATAGTCAAATGTTTACATGTGGGAAAACTCCACCTTAGACAAACTACCAAAGTACCATTGTGTATCTCTCTTGCCAGAGTGCTGCATAGAGAAATGGAACCTTAGTTTCGCAATAAAAGTTTGTAAACTGGTCTGTTTGCCAAAGTGTATTGCTAAGAAGCCAAAGAAGGCCCCCAAAAGCAGATCTGTGGTGGTTTATTTTATTTTGCTTGTGGCCAATCTTCTGTGAAGTGCAATGTACTGTTGGTGCAACAGATGATTCAATAAATGTCTACAGCAGACCTCGCGCCTGCTGTCTTTATTTACCGTGGCAATAAAGGGAGCCAGAGCTATTAGTCAGAGACTGAAGTTAGTTCCACTAGGGTTGAAAGAAATTAAATCTCCCCTGGCTGGGCACAGAAGGTAAAGTGATTAATGGTATTTATCACAGCACAGAGGCTGAAATGGGCCAGTGGCTGTCCAGTCTCTGGACCCAGTGGAGGCAGCTCTTCGTGTGGTCGGATAAACCCTTTGCTCAGGCCAGAGAAGACTGTCCGAAGGGTGGAGCTGCAGGAGATTGATAAGGGCCTCCGCAAGAAGTTTCCTCCAGTGTTCAGTTGACCTTTTTTCCTTTTTAAATGTCTTTTTGGTCCTTAAGAAGAGGAGCAAAGCCTTTGGAACACGCTGAGATTCCACTTCAGATCTGTTGCTATGGCTCAGGCAGGCGAGTGTTTGGGTGGGATCTCACTGTGCACTGTAAGCACTGTGTGCCTTGTCACTTAAAGCTACTTAAAAACTCACCAGAGCTCACTACTTAAAGGGATCCTACAGCAAATCCTCTCATAAGGCAGCAAGAATACTTGCATTTGTTTAAACTGTCTGTGTTGTGGCTTGTTTCTAATGTGTAGGAGCCAGAGTTGAGGGGTCTTTCCTTAGTGCATCTGTAGAGTCTTCCAAGGCTGCTGAGTGGACCTTCATTTGCTTAAGAACAGGCAACGCACTTGGCTTGGTACCTGTCACAAGCTGACTCCCCAGTCGAGAGCAAGGCTGGCTGTAAGTGTGAGGGGCAGAGGGATCTTGCTGCTAACACACCATCTTGCTGCTGGGATTTGGGGCTAGCCTCTGACGCATGGGTCTCTGTGTTTATGAATATTCCAATGATCCCAGACACTGGAGGATGATGCAGCCCTCTCCACAGGGCTACTTCTTCCCCTCCTCCTCTCTGAATCTCAACTTAGATGACAGCAGGAACCTCACCTTACTGGTATTGGAACCCTGAGAGAGCCCAAAGCTATTCCTCTTGACCGTGGCGTAGCATTATTTCTCCCAAGGAGCATAAAGCAGCATCTCCCAAGCTCTCCTTGACCCAGCGCCTTTTGGGGTCATTCCAACATTTGCTTTTCTTAGATTCCCTCTTCAGAGAAAGGAGGCAGCATGGAAGACAGTGCAAAGCTTTCAGGGCAGATTCAGAGTCTCACCTTTGCCTCTGTGACCTGGAACAACTTAATCCCTCAGGATCTGCTTCCATATTTGTTTTGGAGACAGCAATGCCGTCTGTCAGAGGTTTGTGTGGGGAATACATTAGGGGACATGTGCAAAGTCTCTACCATGGTGTCTGGGACATGGGCATCTCAAGAGAATGACCCATGGGGATGGACTCTGAGCATTTCTCCTCTATGAGGGACGTCCCCTTTTATCATAGGACTTCTGACATGATACCATTATCATCAATTCCTTCTCATTCCTGGGAATGGAATGACTCAGTTGCCAAGCTTCTCCAAGCTCCCCCAGCTTCTGTTCTGAAAGATGAATGAGGATGATACTCCAGTCCCACAGTCGGGTTCTGCGTACCCATGCCCAGCCCCCTGTGAGGGAGTCTGGTCTGCCATATGCATACGGGCACCGCATCTACCTAAGTTACCAAAAGGCGCCTATTTGGGAATGAAAATAACAAGGGGAACAAAGTCTGATTCAGTACTTCTGAGAATCTACAAGGACTTTTGCTGAGTTCGCTGTTTGCTTTCTACTCTGAGTGGCTTTTAATTCAGGTTCAGGGCAAATTCTTTTTAACAATTAGTTTTCTATGAATCACTACCTTTCTCCTTTCTTCCAATGCCCCAGACATCCTTAAAAACCTGGGGTTTGCCAACCATTTATCCATTTTTGATTTTTAATGACGTAACTGGGGCAGCCTAGGGAATGGCTTCCAGATCTGGCAGGTGGTGTCCTTCCAGGGTCCTCTCTTCTCTTTGAAGGCAATTGTGACATCCAGGCTGGGATGACTGTGCATGGTCTGGAGTTTTCCTGCTACCCCAGGCTTTGGTTGTTTTGGGAAATGGATGTGCTAAACAAACACAGCAGGAATGTTTATTTAGTAGAAATCTGATGTCTAGAGGAAGCAGTCTACTTCCTTGCTTGTCCCTGAAGTAGACAGAGGTAGCAGCTAGGCAGAAACGTTCCAGGGCTCAGTTCTTTTTTTTTTTTTTTTTTTCAAAGGTATTGAGTCTCCAGCTCTTTTCAGGAAATCTGCAATCTCCCTCTTCACAATGCAACTGCCCAGCTCTCTATATGGTGAGGACTGGAAGTCAGGATTTCTGAAGAAGAAAAAATAAAGCCACTGGAAGCAGTGGGCCTCCAGCTTTGACTAAGTTAGCCTTTGGAGCTACGGTGAGGGCTGTCCTCCCCACAATCTGGGACACGTGGTCTCTAATCCACTCACAGCCTTGGACTTTTGTAAGGTGGCTGGACTGGGGGTGTAGCTTCAGCTATCAAAATGAAATGAGAAGAGCTCAGTGCTCCCTTGGTAGAGCTGGAGAAAAACCTCTTCCACTGAAGAAAAAGCCTCTTTTTCTCAACAAATGCAGCAAGCCTTTGCTGATAGGTCCTGAGAACTGCATCCTTTCTTGCCTACAGCCATCTCAAGGGCCTGCTGCAGTGTCAGACGCCAAGGAAGTGCTCAGTAATTGACTGAGTACGTGCACGAAGGGGTGACTCCGAATGTTCCACAGTGACCAACCAAATCACCGGGAATTTGGCCTTAGCCAAAAACCTGCCAAATTCTTCCTGGGGGGAGGCATCCTCACATTGTATGCTTCAATGAGGGTGAGCTTAAGGGCCAGCTCCCTGGAGAAAGATTGTAATGGAAGGAGAAAATCACCACAACGCCATGTTTTTCCAAGTGTTAGCCATTTATAAATAAGTACATTTGCTTTCATACATACAGTTCATTGTACAGATGACGATCTGTATACATGGGGCAGGAAAATGCATTCGTTTGAACTTTTCACATCTATCTCACACAGCTCACATGTACAGACAATAAAATTGCTCAAGCAAGTACAGCAAAGGAAAATGTCTTTCCTTATACACAGGGGGCGAGATGCCTCTGTTGGGTGTGGGACATCCCCACTGCACGAGTTCACAACTGTGTGGTGTTCAATATATCAGGATAGAGAACAAACATGCATTGGATAATATACTGTACAGAGAAAGTCCTTTACATCTGAATTATAGAAAACCTAAAGGAAAACTAAGTGCATTAAAGCTTTTTCCAGCAAGTGTCTTGAAAGGACAGCAAAGAGGAGGAAGAATCAAAATCATATTAGTACAAATCACTCTTTAATTGTAGACTGTACATGTCTGTACTAATTAAAATCATCTTGGATTTGGAGGAGACAGAACAGAGACAGAGACGCTGTGCTAGATGGAAAGGAGGCCATGCCTGAGAATGGCACCTGCCCTGAGCCCGACAAGGAACTGGCCCCACTCAGCAGGAATCAGCCAAAGGGAACAACAAAACAAAACAGGATAGCAAGTGTAACTTACAGGATTTCCAAAATAACCTGTGAGTGAAGCGGAGATCTAGAGCCAGCATCTCTTTTTTTTTTTTTTCCCAGTAAATTGGTACACAATAAGGCAGGTACATTCAAGTACTGAATTTTCCCAAATTAACTCTTGTCTGGTCCTGGGAACCAAAGGGAATAAGCTGAGGCCCCCTAACCAGATTTTCTGGCAAGTGATTAGAAAAAAAAAAAAATTCAGCCAGCAAGTGCTACCAAAACAAAGCAGCTAGGGCACTTCCTTTCCACAGAGTAGGTCTATCTGAAAAGATGAGAGTGACGCTGGCCTGCATCTACATGCATCCAGCTACAGCCTGGCAGCTCAGCTTAGTGTAGGTATCACAGAGTCAGCAGGAAGAAATGAGATGATGTGGGTGAGGAAACATGAAAGTAACACTTGATTTTTGGTGTCCAATTACGCGTTCATTTGGTACTGACTTTCAAAGCTCTGACTGGCCATCATTTGGCCACTAGCATCTCAGGGTGGCTCAGCTGCTGTGAGGCATTGGACACCGAAATGAAGGTTACCAACACTTCAGCCCTTGAGTGGTCTGTATTATAAAAGGAGTTGATGAAGACCCAGTGATTATTCAAGTAGCTCTGCACAGTGGCTCCTCCAGCCCCATTGTGCTTGTGTCCAGGCCCTCAGCCAGCCACCTTTTCTTGGGAGCAGCCAGAGCTGAGTTCAAGGCATTGCATGGTGAAGGTTTCCATGACACGTCTTTGTAGGTAGCTCTTACCCCTAAGCCCTTTGTTCATTGTTAGTCATGGTAGATGGTCGGTCTGGAATTCCTAGAGGAAAAGGAGAAAAAGCCACACCTCCCAATGAGCATGCAACAGGACAGCTCAGCCCTCGGCGTGGAAGCATCAGCGGGCTGCCTTTGCAGGTTGGCTTCTTGAGAAGCGGGCAGCCCAGGGACAGACAGGCAGGGTGGATGAGGCTGCTGGGCACTGGGAGCATCGATAGGAGACTGGGCACAGGGATGGGCACATTCTGCCCCCTGGGGGAGCCTGTTCCATTTTGTGGCAAAGATTCAGTAAGCAACTGGTTTTGTCCAAGGCATTTCTGCAGTAGAAAAATAGCTATCTTTGAATCGAACCACCCAACTGAGACACCTCTAGAGTAATAGAAGTTGGAGGCTGAGAGGAACTGAGAGGAAGGAGGCTTGTGGGAAGGAAGGGGCTCTCTACATAC
This sequence comes from Lemur catta, assembly GCF_020740605.2. NCBI lineage: Eukaryota > Metazoa > Chordata > Mammalia > Primates > Lemuridae > Lemur > Lemur catta. The sequence goes on along the minus strand of NC_059142.1, from coordinate 43,822,286 downwards.
CCATCCATCCACCAGAACAAGGGAGTTCTAGTCAACCTTCTCCCAGCCTCTGCCGGGCCTCAGGTCCATGGCATGTAGTGTTCTAAGAGTTTGTCTTGCCCTGTGGCACAGATGCACGAAGACCCCTTCCAGGCCTTTGTTCCCTTCTTCCTGAACCTCTGAGCCTGCGTGCTGCCCTAGGAGAGGCTGCCATTCTTTGCTACAAGACAAGCGTGGTGCAGAGCCACATTGACACCTAGTGGTCAAGTATGGTGAAGCACAGTTGACGTCCACATATCCCACCGTGTATGACTAAAATCTAAGGAAAAATACTTACGGATATTAGATACTGATTTTAAATTTTTCTATTGGGTACATCTCTGGAATATAAAAATACCAATATTTAGAGAGGGGATCATAAACTACTATACAATATAAGGACTGAGAATACCTTTCTCTAAGCTGTTCTGTTTACAATAATTTAGGAAAAGTGTTTAATAATCCAGGCTTAACTAAATTAGTAAAATCGTTTATCTGGACAACGACCTGGGGTACTGTACATGATTCTAATTAATGGAATTTTCCTGAGCCATCAAGTTTAAGTTAAACACATCTAAAAAGAGGGGCATATGGGAGAGGAACAAGAATGGTTTGTGCTCTATTAACTTGGGACTTTAATAGTGCACATCTGCAACCCGGACAAGATACAACAGCAGATACAAAATGGCCTCCATTTTGTCCATGCCAAATTCTCATGTTACACAGGTTTTCCCTTTACTTTGTAAATAAACATTAATTTTTAATTGTTAATTGTGTGCCTTACTGATCCAGTAAATAAAGTAACCATGTCTCAGGAGTCCCTAAGAAAATTGCTGGAAAAGCACTTTAAAATCACTGCAAATATTTTTTTGTATTAAAAAAATTCTTAATCTTTTTGATGCTTATATACAACAGTTATTTCTTGTGCTATAAATGTTGTGATCCACTGCTTGATGTCTTTCTTTCCCTTGTTTTTTCTTGAAAAATACACTAAAAGACAAGAGCGGTTCTGCTATTTTCTAATGAAGACATTACTCACACTTAAATATCCAGTATTTATCAGAGTTACAAATTCAAACAGTAAAGTGCACCCATTTATAGACATGATGTGATAGAAACTCATTAGTGCAAGAATTTTGGGCAAACGGAACATACAATTTGGTGAGAAACTTATAAGCTGAAGTTTGTCACCTCTGTCCTCCATTTCAGGGTGATGTGAACTGGGTGAGTGGAACCTACCAGCTTCATATGAGAAACTTCCCCTCACCCTAAGCCAGACACTGACTCAGCAAGTGTTTGCTGCTGGGGAAGGGGCATCTCAAAAATACAGTACTAAGATCATCCCATGGCAGTGAAGTAGCAAACAGGGCACGGGCAGTCTGCTCATAAAGAAAAATTTTGCTCCAATAAGCTTCGGTTGGCATCTTCTAGTCAAAAACAACTGGCACCCAGTAGTGATATTCCCTCCCTTTTACAATGGCAAAAAAAAAAAAAAAAAAGAATTCCATTTTGACTGTTGACATTTTAGGTGTTTGCCCAATATGTTATAGACCCTAAATCTCCTCTTTGTCCTGGAGAACCCAGAGACCCTGGGGAGAAGTGGCATCGGTGGGAGATCTGTATAGCTACAGGACCTGCTCGCCCACCTGGTCACGTTGAGTGCAGGTGGCATGTGTGGCATTCCAAATAAGCAGGGGCACTTTTCTAATAGACACTGAGGAATTCTTTGAAATGTAGCAGCTCCTCAGTGACAGGTGGTTAAAAAGGACTAAGATGCGAAGAAACCAGCAGGGCTGAGACCTGGCCAAAAAAGGAGCTGAGAGGCTGCTGGACTCCCCACTGTAGGCTGATGCTACAGCTACAGATTTCATCTTCCTGGGAGCGTGTGCGTGTGCCTGCCCTGGTCAGGATGAGGCAGTCCGTAAGCATCAGAGAGAGTGGAAAGAGTTTGGGTCTTGAGTTAGCCCAGCTGTTTGCTTCCAGCACAGAGAGACAAGTCTTGGCCTGTTTTAGGCTTGAGGGTGGGGCTGGGGGGCTCGGGGGGCAGGGTCCATCTATTTGGCAGAATCTAAATTAGTAAAGAAATGTTTCTGATCTCAGCTTCATGTTCCCTTCAGAGGACATTTACTATTATGAATGGGTCTGGTCACAGCTGGATTTTATTCAGGGAATTGCCCTTCCTGTAGCCCTTTACTAACAAGAGGGGAATGATTCCTAATAACAGAGAACTAATGCTCTTTTGTTTAGTTGGTGGGGTTGTTTAATTTTAACAGCTGATGAACAGCCAGTCCCAGGCCTGTGCTAAGGCTGTGGTTTCAATGTTCTTGTCCATTTAATAGTGGCCTCAGTCCCTCAAAAATCAGGTTAGCAAATGACCATGAGACCTAGAAGATGTGTAGACAGTGCCCAAATCAGAAACCTGTGGTCTATCTTGTGCCCCTCCCATGGCTAGAAAACAGGGCAGAAAGGGGTCTTTCTTCACCCTGAAACACTTTTTGCTGTGTCTAATTTTAAAATATCCCATACCCCAACTATTCCTAAAAAAAGAAAAGAAACAATTCCTGTAATAATAGATAATGAAATTATAGATCTCAAAATGGAATTAGACAACTGGCATGGAATGCAATGGCCCTGGGTGCAAACTCTAGGGATCAGTCTTATAGTCCCAAGAGAATCCAATTTGCTTCTGAAAGAACCAATTTCTTTACTATGCCATCTGGGTTTAAAAAAAGAAAGGCCAGTAGAACAAAATCTGGCTCTAGGTGAAGATCCAACTAACAGGATTATTGTACAGATCAACCCTTCAGGAAGTTTGCTTTTTATGGAATATTATGCTCAGTGATGTATCAGGATCTAAAAAGCATACTTCTCCAAGACAGCTTTTCTACAACTTTTCATTGAGAATCCAAAATAATCTTTCTTTTTCTCTCTCTTTATTTATTCCCTCCCCCACTTGTGGAAAATCAGTAGCTTTTAGTAGTTGTTAGCTAAAAACCTAGAGAATAACTCTCAGTGAATTCTTTTAAAATATCCATAATTCTCATCTGATTTCCCTGGCTGACTGAAATATTTAAAGGACTAGTTGTTTTTTAAATGTTCCTAAAATGCTTCTTGGAAAATCAATGTAGTGATTTTAATTATATTGTTTGTTTTCCAATTTAGCATACTTATTTCTTCTCTCTTCCTCCTTGATCCTTTTACCCCATGGGAAGACCAGCAGGAATCCTAATGAACATTCTGGACCAGACTGCAGGGAGCTGGCAGTATGGGGGTTGGGCTCATGGTACAAGAATGCACCAGGGCTGCCTATGTGGATGACACTGGCTAAGAAGGCAAAGGGGCATCACACTCTTTCTAAAGTTCCTAGAAGAAAACGAACAAGAACATCCTATTTTTTTTTTTTAAAAAAGGAAAAAGACATTTACACAACAAGAACATCAGTGAAAGCGATTGTCTCCTGGAAAAAGCTGACCAGTGTGTCTGATCTCCCTGGGTTAAAGCACACAGCAAAAATCTCCTCGTTGGCATCTGAAGAGAGGGAGAGAGCATGTGGCCGGGGCACAGACAAGAGAAACTGAAGTCCTGGCTCCCTGGAGGCCAGCTTCCCAGTCGGCTGCATGCAAAGAATTTCAGCATGTGGGCTGCCACCTCTGAACACCACAGAAACTACATGAGAAATTAAGCCAGAGAACTACCTCCAATGTGGAAACCAAGCCTGAAAATGTGCAGTGAAAACATATGGGTCTCACTCCAACAAACGTCTTCTAAACATTAGACTCCACAAATGGTCTCTTTGGTTTGATAGGGGATGTCTGCCCTTGTCGAGAGTCTCGGGACAACTGCCGGTACAGGTTGTCCTGGTACGCCTGAGCCACAGGTAGGGTCCGAGCCACCTTTACATCGGGATAGGAGGAAGCCTGGCTGACTCTCTCCAAGAGGTCTCCACGAGACCCGTTAGCCAGCATCCCATGGGGGCTGTAATAATCGTCCTCCAGCAAATGGCCATTCTGGGCATTGTTGGTTTTGTTATAAAAGGCAATGTTGCTGATGGATGATGGCGGACTGAAGGACTCAGGCTGAGGCAGGTTGCCTGGAGACGTGGGACTGAGAACGGTATCCACTGATGACACTGCCCAGGTCCGATTCTGCTGGTGAAGGTGGGGGTACTGCTGAGTCCGGGCTGTTTTATCTATGATCCCCATGAATGGTGTGGTCCTGGATCGGGTGGGCTCACTGGGGTAACCTCCTTGAGTGGGAGATACTGGTGACAGCTCGTCACATGACCTATCATATGCCGGTTTCAGTGGGATCTCCATTTGTTGAATCGACGAAGATGGCCGGAAGGAAGGAGCAAGGTTGGAAGTGGATGAGATACTATTGCTAGACGGAGAGAAGCGAAGGCCTACACTCTGGGAGTGCAGCAGTGGCCTGGGAGTTGGTGGGTGGGGTTTGATTTCACTAGGGTTGACACTGATAGGTCTCCTGATTAAATGTGAGACATCAGGGGAACCTAGTTGGCTGGAGGACCGCTCCAGATCTAGTTTTGAATGACAGACTGGGTAATAGGACGCTGACTGGCTACGCCCGATCTGTGGCGTCTGGCTGTATCTCATTCCACCTCGATATGCTGAGGAAGGTCGCTGTGGAAGATCTTCTTTGGTCAACCCTCCATGTTGACAGATGGCCCCTGCACTCAGGCTGGCTTGGACATGCTGCACTGGTCTCCCATCCCCTACAATTCCCCCAATTGACCCTTGATAAACCAAACGGCTCTGACCTACTCCTATGTCTCCTTGTGAAGACTGGTATTTACCAGCCATTGAATGGGCGACCTGGCCGTAGGCTCCTGTGGGGATTACAGTGCTTGAATGAACTGCTGAGCTGGGCTGGTTACTTCTCACGATCTGGGCCTTGGCAGGCTGTAGCCTGAGCCCCTGCTGGGGAACTGCCACAGGGAGCTGAGGCATCTGATAGGGCCGCTGGGCCATTTTGGATAACGGAGATTTGGGTCTGCCAGGAAGCTGACTGACATTCGTTTCTTGCTGATAGCGTACAGGTGAACCAGACTGGGATCTATAGACACTCATGCTTTCAGCTGGAGGGCTGGCCCGATACTGAGGGCCTCTACGGAGAGGGGATGGGGGAGGGCTTGGGTATTCTTTGCCCTGCCCTCCCATGGGAGGTGGGCTAAAACGGTAAGATCCACTCTGATGAGCTGGGGAAGTATGTGGTGGACTAGGCCTGTAATGAGAGTTCTGATGAGTTGGAGAAAGAGCAGGTGAGGTGGACTGGTAGCTCTGCCTAGTGGGCGAACCTACAGAACTACTGGAACGGAAGTCAAAAACCTGATGAGAGCCAAGAGGTGAGCCAGAGATGTAGGCCGAGTCCCGATGGGCTGGAGAGGAGGGTGGGCTCTGGATTATTGGGAGCCCCTGACTGGGCCGAGTCTCTGTCTGGAGGCCGATGGAAACATTTTCAACATCCTGTTCCAGGTACTCCTCCTCCAATATATCCTGTACAGAGTATATATCTTCATGCTGCGGTTCAGGTTCCGTTTCTTCTGGGAGCTCCTGCTGAGGCTGCTGCTGTGGCTGTTGTGGCAGCTGCGGTGGCTGCTGCTGCTGCTGCTGCTGCATCTGTCTACACTCTTCCTCCACTCTCATCAGAAGCCTCTGGATCTCACGGTTGTTTGGACATAGCTTGATGGCCTCGTTCAGGTCCTCTAAGGCTGCTGCAAACTGTCTGCTTAACAAAATGTAAACACAGGATGTGTAGTTATTCTGAATCAATGGGAATCACCAAGAATTGAGAACATGGTCACTATTTCAGAGAACTGTGGTGGCATCTGTGGGAGTCTGGGGTGTTTTGGTTTAGTTTGATTTATAAGGAAGAAAACAAGTAAGCTGTCATTCTAGAAGAGTCCAGGATGATTCCCTAGCCCATTCAGCCTCCATCTTCCTTCTGGCCTGTCTGGGATGAGTGGAGAAATGTCCCCATTGTGTCAGTCCAGCCAGGCCCATCAGGAAGATTCTCTCAGTGCCCAAACGCACACCAGGCAGTATGAGGGTTGGGTGGGGTTGTCATTTACAGGGTCACTGTCAAGTAGCTTAGGAACAAAATAGTAACTACGATATTTAAGAATCTTGCTGACGCAGCAGAAAATTTTCTTTACATTCTCAATATTTTGGCTCTGAATTTCAGGCCTGTTCTATCCTAGGCAAGAACCTGTCCTCTGCCCTTTCTACCCCTCACCCCGCAGCACTGCTGCGTCTCCACCCACTCTGGCAAAGTGGGGCAGGTTATTAGGCAGCACAGGTCTGCAGCTGAGCTGACCCCAAGGAGATTCTGATTCACAAATGAAGAAATGAACTGTCAGAGATATTCCCATCTTCTCTATTAATATTGCCTGAAAAGGGGAAATTGGCCTTGTGGGAAAGGACCAAACCAGAAAGAAAGAGAATTTGATAGTTGAGCTTCTGTAAAACCTTTGATACCCCAGCTAGTTAAGAATAATATCACTGCCACCATCGTCACTAGTTTCCACCTGGGTTTGATTTTTAGGACATACCCGCCCTGGTCACAGCAATAAACCCAAAGCAGTTCTTTCCCATGCAGTCTGGGAGAAGGTAGGGTGCTGGGCAGGAGGCATCAGGGACACTGAGAAGTTATCCAAAGATCACTGATGGCAGATTCTAGGTCCTTCTGGAGGCTTTCCTGCCCAGTGGCCAAACTGCAGCAGACGGGCATGAGGAGTGGGGGAATGGTGTTTCTTGTGGGCCCTCTCAAACCTGGCAGCAAGGACCTCCTGACTCCGTGTGTGTGTGTGTGCATGCGTGGTGTGGTGATGGTTTAGGTGAGAAGGAGGTTTGATGCTACCAGACTTGAGGAGAGCCCCAGAAGGAAGCCTAAAAAATCCAGGGATTCCCCAAACACTTGTAAGAAAAGAAAGAGGCCTGTGAAGTCAGTGACACATCCTACTTTTCCCTCTAAAAGGGTTGGCAGGATGTTTTGTTTAAGTGACCTCTTCTTTAAGTCACTGTTGTCTCTTTATGCTATCTCCTTTGGGGGTTGAAAAGTGATTGAGATAGGGCAGAGGATTCTTAGAAGAAGGTGACATTCTCCAATGAAAAAGTATTTTTCTCCCAAAGTAAAATGTTCTTGGTCTCCATAGCCCAGAGGATTTGCTGATCTTTGACTGAGCACTGCTATTGGAGCCATCCCCAAACCTTGGCCTTAAGAGTCCTCCAGGACAGAGACATATTCCGGTACATATGCCCCAGGGTGGCCTACATTGCCTTGGCCAAATTGTCGAAGAGACCGCTTGCCTTTCACCCTCTCTCTCTCTCCTCACCTGCTGCTGCGTTTTGCCCTTGCTCTTGCATAGTAAGCTTCATAAGATTTCGGTTTCAGCTCCAGGGCCTTAGTAGCAAATTCCTCCGCCATTCCAAAATCCTGTCATTATAATAGGTGTGCAAATGAGTCATTGAAGAGATATAAAGAATAGACAACTTGGGAATAAAACAAATTATTTGTACATTTCTTTGACACTTATGGATGGAACACCTGGGACTCTGGACATGCCTGACATGGCCCTGGCCATGTGGCTCACAGACTGAAAGTTCCTTCTGCCTCTGTCCTGTGTGGCCCTGCAACTGCTCACTGGACTTTATCTGCCCAGAGTATTAAAATACTGTTAATTCACCCTCTTTCTGCCTTTCTAATAAAGTTCTTTTCAGCCCAGAAGCCAAATGCTGACCCTTTACCATGAAGCTCCTGAAGTTGGAAACCTGAACTCGTTACTCACGCATGTGTGAGGCAAATGCACACACAGACACCTCAAGTGGACCCCTGTCCTACCCCCGCAACTTCCTACTGCACCCACTAGACCTTGGCTTTCTAAGGGACAAGTAAGTGTCCTGTGACATCCAGGAGGACGGCATCTGAGTAAAGGAGAACTGCACTGTCTGGAGACTAGACGGAACAGGGATGTCGGACAGACCTGGGTTCAAGTCTCTGGTCTGCTTTATCCCCCCGCGGAATGTAGTTTCTCATTCATGTAGTTTCTCATCTGTGTCTACTTCAGGGAGAACTAAGCATAAGGCCTTTAAAAGTACCACACAGTTCCTAGCACACAGGAGGTGCTCGATACATTATAGTTTCTTATTTCACAGTGGTTTCTCTGGCCTGTTTCTTCTCTTAACTGATTCTTTACTTAGGAAATATTTAAAATAATAAAAAATCAAAGCAGGAGAAGATCCTGGCTGTGACTTGGGTCCATGCTATCACTGGGGGCTCCCTGGAGGAACGTGGTCTCAGAGCTGTTTGTCCGCATTCCGAGAACCCCTGGGAACAGGACGATGCTGACAAGGCAGAGTCCATGGTTTTTAAGATACCCTTAAATGTTAAGCTAAAAAGAAAAGTTTTTCCCTTCTTTTAATATCAAAGCCATAGTATAGCACGGTGGCCTCTAGTTACACTCATGATTCCTAAGGCAGAAAACAAGGCCTTAGGCAGAAAAAGGCCCTGGGGCATAGGTAAAAATTTAGAAAAAATTAATGGGAAATTTTCTACCAAGGAAGACAGATTTCTGGTGCTTAGCACAGTGTTGGTCTATGGGAAGTGATTATTAACTGTTTCTGAACAAATGTGGAGTTACTCTGTTTCCAACCTTACCATTTACTTTTTTATTTTGGGACAATCATTATTTCTGGAAATATTAGAGTTTAAGAAGTAGATTATTTGTTAAGGAAAAAAGAGGTCAGCAGGTGGGCAGTGACTTCTGAGCTTTGCCTCATTCTCACTGGCTGGTGCCATGGGAGACTCTTGGTTCTGTTTCTTCTGTTTTGCAGCAGAAACTACAGGCATAAGAACCTCACTGCCTTTCCTCGGGATTGTCCCTTTCCTCTTCCCTCCCCAGTGGAATCTCTTCCATGTCCCTATTCTCCCCAGAGCCTGGGGCAACTCTGCCTGTTAGGGCCATGACTGTGTCCTCTGAGACAGCCAAGTTTATCCCAGGGCTCTTTTTTTTCTCTTTTTTTTGGGAAACAGTCTTGCTCTAATGCCTGGGCTAGAGTACAGTGAGATCATATAGCTCACTGCAACCTCAAACTCCTGGGCTTAAGCAATTGTCCCACCTCAGCCTCCCGAGTAGCTGCTACTACAGGTGCACGCCACCATACACAGCTATTTTTTTTTTTTTTCCTGTAGGGATGGGGTCTCCTATGTTGTTCAGGCTGGTCTCAAACTCCTGGCCTCAAGTAATCCTCCCACCTTGGCCTCCCAAAGTGCTAGGATTATAGGTGTGAGCTACCATGACTGGCCTCGAGGCTCTCTTCATTGTTAGGTTTTAGAGCCTGAAATAGATGCTATAAAGGTCATATATACAAATAATCTCTCTGGAATTGACAGCAGGTGCCTTGCCATTGAGGGTTAAATCTTGCTGTGTACAGCTGAGCTCTTTACTGATCAACATTCCTGTTTGGCTTGGATTATTTCTAACTCCTGAGGAACTGTGAGACCTCACACTGTTGGATGTCAGAGATTCCTGACACGATCTTGCTATTCCCAGGATCTGAGAGAGGTTTCTTGGCTTGGGAGTGTCTGCATGTCAAGGGAGCAGTGGCTGAGGGAGCATTGGCTGAGGACGTCCAAGACTGTATCTGCAAGGCAGGCGAGAAGGACCAAGGACTACTAGGGAGAAAATAAAGGGCCAGAAAGTTCTAAGATTCCCTCTAGGACAAGGAGGGACACGGCATGCTGGAATAAAAAGATGAGGAAAGAAGTGAGAAGTTCAAGGATAGCCTTAGAAATTAAACCCTGAAGTCCATCGTCCTGAGCCCTCTTTTCAGCCTTTCCTTAAAAGAGTAGGGAATATACTAGAAAGGAAGGGAATGACCAAAATTCCTATCTAATTGCTGCTGGAATTCTAGTGACCTCTGCTCTCACATTTTCCCAAAGACCAGAAAATTAACTTGGGGGTATAGGGGTGGGGATGATAGTATTGTAATCACCTTCAGTGGGAATTATGAAAATTCAGAAAGCTACAAAGTACTCACAGCATTAACTTTTTTACAGTGTGAGATACAGATTATACTTAGATTTGATTTCTTTCAAATTGCAAATGTCAGTGCTCTGTGAAGGACAACCAAGTTCCAAATGGGGCAGAGAAGGATTTCAGGGGCCTGGTAAAAACTAGTGACATGGACGATCAACTTCCAGGACTGCAGAAAGAAGTCGGGATGAGAGGGACTTACGTTCATTTTCCTGCGACATCGAGAGAGGTTGAGGAGGAGAGACACTTTTAGTTCCCGGAAGGTTTTCAAGTCCTCACCAAACCCTTCTCTAGGGAACTTCTTCAGAGCGTACTGGTAGCGCTGGGCAGCTTCCTTTACTTTACCTTTCTAATGGGAGTACAAGATGGCAAAACACACCGTTGGTCTGCTGAGCAGATGAGGAAGTTTGGTCCCTACTCCCTTCCTCCTCTCAGCAGTTGTTACTAAGGGTTAACCCTCCCACACACCAGCCTGGGGAGTACGTCTGGCCCTGATGGTCAGAACAGAAGGGTCTAGTCTTTTCTATAAGAAATTCACCTTGTAGGAAAGGTAAGACTGAAGGGAATACCCAAGATAGAAGCCAGAGAAACAAAGCCTTGGCAAGTGGAAGGCCTTGGACCCCAGCTTTTCAACTGGTTCCCAAAGGGGCTGACCCTGCAAGTTCATTATTCTTGAACTGATCTCGCTGGGACATGTATAATTTCCTGGTCCCAAGTACTCAACAGTTATTACTTCTTAATTTCTGGCTTATCTGGAGAACTCTTTTCTTGTCTGATGCTCCACCTTGCCAGCCCTCTAGAAGAAGTCATCCTCTCCCTTGCAAAGGGTGTGGGAGCTCAAACAGTCTAGCTGTTGCTTTTCTAATATCATGGCATAAAATAAACCAATCAGTTTTCCCTGGTTTGGAAAAGGCACGAAGTAGGATGGCAGTAGAGAAATAAAGCTTAGAATTTTGTCATTCTATCTGACTTTGTAGGAGGGATTTTCCAGGATGAAGTAAATCTATGATCAACTTAGGGATCTGATCACAGTGGCCTTGAACTTTTCTTACATTTTGTATGTGAAAAATCTATAAGCTGAGCCCAGAAAGATCCAAGAGGCATCTCTCACCCCTTACCTTATCTTTATCTACCCTATTCCTTCTGTTGCAACTCCACAGAGATCCCAAGCTTTTATTTTTCTGTTAGCACCTTTCACTAAGGAGAGATTTGGAATCTTCCAAGGTAGACTTCTGGGAGGAACTATAATAGCTCTGCCTATTTTCCTTAGGAGATAGGACTCCTTGCCTTAGGATACCAGAAGTTATTCTATATCCAGGACTTAGATTTGTGAGAGCAATACCATTCTGAAGTCCATAAATATGATATCTAAAGTAATGAGGACCTCCTTTGAATACATATGAAATCAAGATTGGGCCAGGGTTCAAGCTTCCTGAAAGCCTGAGAGTCCTAGATTACCACGACTCTCACTCAAAAGGTACTTAGAAGATAGAACTCTGCTTCCAGGAACTGGTATACTCCTGACACAAGGGGGAACAATATGCTTCACAATCATTTCCTCATCCTTTAGGCCTAAGGATATGTCAGTGATGCAAGCTGCCAAAAACTGGGTTGGATTTGTATTCATCTTCAGAAGATAATCCAGCTAATCTTAACACAAAGACATGAGTTTGACACGGAATATTCTTAAGAAACTATAGGTCATGGGAGTTTATGTTAGGGTATGGAACTTTTAGCTTGAATTGTGGGTACAAAAAGACTCCACACTTTTTTTTGTTGTCATTCAGTGAATAACTTCAAACAAATCTTCCAATTGCTACTTGTCTTGGTTTCTTTATCTGATTCAAGGATGGTAATATTATTACTATAGACTTTTAAATTTATGTTTATATTAAATGTGAAAGCTAAGATCAATAGACTGGAAATAGCTATACTACATAATTTTATTTTTACTTGTCCTATGAGTTTCCAGATCCTACTTAGCAGATTCCATGTAAAATCTATGTAACCACTTGTTCATGGCCAGGTCAAACTAGGGCTTTCTGCCGATCAGCTGTAGGAATGTGTTGGCTACCACTGCTCTCTTTTTGGTAAGGCAAATACCCAGGATCCCCAACTTATCAGACCATCGCTGAGGAATGGCATTCTCCCTTTGACTTTAGAACAAATGATGGGACTTGTGAAGACTTTGGAAGACTCTACATGTAGAAAACAGTCAGTGGCTGTTCTGAGGAAACTTTGTTTCTCCCTCCCCTCACCTTATAAAACATGTCCCCCTCTTCCATCAGCTTGCTCAACAGGATGATCATGATGTCTGGTTTGGAGGTGGCCATCGCCCATGTGGCTGGACCTGTAGTGTACAGGATGCATGATGGGTAAAAAACTCATACAATGTAAGGGTGGTGGGAAGCTGGGTGAAAAAAACACCCTGGGGGAATTTCTGCTGAGAGAACAACTTGCTCCACAATAATTACCTCATCTTTTAGACTTGGGAGTATTTTAGTGACTCCCACTGCCAAGGAGCTGCGTTGGATTTGTATTCACCTTAAAATAAGAATATCCGAACTATCTGAGCCTGCACTACAGGAGGGCAGCAAAGCCTATGTGTTGCATGGGGGCAGGCAATGGCTTAGTCTGAAATTATTTTAAATAAGGAAATTGGAAGAAAGGGTTTAAACATTAAACATCAACCACAGGATTTGAAAAATCCAAGAAGGGGAATTTATTTTGGATCTGGGACTCAAAACCCTCAGATGTTTAGTCTCTTAATATTAAAATATGTACTTTGCAGAAGGGAAACCATTAAAAACTCTAAAGGCTCCCTTAAATTATAAATACCAAACAGGACTCCCTGGGATTCGCTTTGAATCAGGAGCGTAGTTTAAATGTCAAACAGACGTGAAACAAACCAACATTATTGAGGATGACTTCACCCACAAAAAGAAAGGAAAGGTTAAATTGATTAGTTTACAGATGCCTGAATTATTTACCAACTAGGCTTTTCAGGGTTAGTTATCAAAAGTTCAAGTTATTCTCTACAACAGTCATTAAAAAAAATCTTCTTTTAAGGTGAAGTAAATTAAAAGATTAGAGGTGTAGGGAACTCATGCAGGCTAAACCAAAGAGGAGAAGGCAAAGCTGACCAAGCCATCAGACCACGCCTGATGCTGACAGCGGTGAAATATACCTCGTGGGCGACTCGGTAACGTCTGACAACCTTCAAAGAAAGGAGAAAACAAAAAGTTGTAGGAAAGGAAAAAAAAATGGATGAAGGTGAAAAAAAAAAAAGAAGGAAAAAGCAGCAGTGAGAGGCAGGCAACAAAAAAGCCAGCATATCAGCCAACCCTTGTCTACAGGTCTGTGGGATGGGGCAGCAGCTGGGGCAATGTAGCAGGGACTCGAGAGTCTGAAGCACATACAGAGCGAGGGAAAGCAAAGGCTCACAGCGGTGCAGAGATCCAGGATGCTTACAGGGTGGGGCTGGTATAGAGGCGGCACTGAGATGCGCCTAAGGCCAGAGCAGCCTCCTGGCTAAGACTACAAGGGGCATGGCGGAAAACCACATGATTCTGGATACAGGGTACTGTAGACCATGGCTCAGCTGGTGCTTTCTCTGCGCCAAGGGCCTCTCCGTTCACTTGGACAATAATTGGGCCAGGGCAGAGGGGGAGCTATATACACTCACACCAAATACCCAGGGCAGCCAGACCACTGGACCAGTCTGGCCCCTGGGCACAGATGGCCAACACCTTCTTCCTTTCTCCTACCTATTTTGGCTCCTTTCTTCAGAAGAGTGACAACAACAGAAGTGTTCCGGCACCCCACTGCCCTATCCAAAGGGCGCATTCCGCTGTAGTCAACATGCTCGATCATGGCCCCATGATCTACCAGGAACTGGACCTAGGACAAGGATCAAGCAGAGCAGTTACCACAGGTGTAATGGCTCAGCACTGCTGCACTGAGGGCTCTAGCTTCTGCCTGTCCCTTTTCAACTGCTGGTCTGAACCGGGCTATGTAGCCATGGTATTTTAGGCTTTAGCTATACTCTTGGTTTTTAATCCCATTTTGAATATTACTGCCCTCTAACAAGTATAGGTCTGAGAACTTTGTATCAGGAATCATCAAAACATTACTCTCCTTTGACCCCAGAGAGTATTATGGATGGAGAACAGTCTCCATCCCTACTCTCCTGCAGCTTGTTTAAAGGCACTTACCACCTCGGCATCACCGTAGAAAGCTGCCAGGTCCAGTGGGGTGCGGCCATTCTTGTCAGCATGGTCTGTGGCAGCTCCATTATCCACCAGAGAACGTACTACTGAGAGATGGCCCTTCAAACAAGCCCAGCTGAGGGCTGTTAAGCCTTCTTTGTCCATAAGAGCAATGGAGGCACCTACAAAAGCAAGTGATAACACAGGACTTAGGAAACATGAACATTGATAGCAGGAGTGAAAGCCAGTACTAAAGGTATACACTTTGCCAAAGAACACCTTTTGTTTCTGGACTATTTCCATTTTAAGAATGATCCTGGTATGTCAGTTATATCTCAATAAAACTGTGAAAAAATTGATCCCATAAGCTGGCAATGAAACAGAGTCTGGTGGTTGTACTGGGTATTCAAGGTCTTCCACAATTTATTCAGTTATATCAGTGGCTGAAGAGGTCCTTTTCCAGTGGACTCAGCTTGTTTTGGAATATTTATTCCTGCCACATATTATCTAGGCACATCCTTCCCCCTCCCCTGACCCAGCAGAACTGAGGGCAGATATCATGAGGCCAGATTTGTTTGTAGCTCGTATGGGGGAAGCAAGAGCCATTTTGTGCAAATCTTTCTTCTAGTTCTGACTCAACCTTGAGTCTGAGATTGTGGAAACAAATTAAACTTGAAGGATACAATACAGCTAAAGATCCAACAAGTCTCTGACCGAACTATTGTATGAAATCTTAGAAGAAACCTAATCTTCTTCCTAATTCAACTACCCTCAGCTGCTCAGGCCTGGGCATAACTCTTCAGGAGGCTGGCTTCTTTCAAGGAAAATGCATGTGCTTATGGATATAATTGCAGATGTTTAGGTTGAGTTGACTCATAGTGGAGGCTAACTGGAATGGAGTCATGGCTTTAGTCACAAACTTCAGTCACAAGCCTCCTGCTTCATGCAAATGCTCAAGCTCCACCAGATGGCACTGCGGAGTCACCAGCGACTTGAGCTTTTTCAACCACAGGTAACTGAGGTCATAGCAATTCAAAGGAGTCTGAGATGCTTTACGATGGGGGGGGGGTGTCACAACTTCCTTTAAACTTATTTCCCATTTGCCAGGAATTTGTGGATGTTGGTAAGTGTCAAAAGAAATTTATTACAACAACAGGATAATAATATACCAATTTTCCACACAGGGTCCCACTCTCAGCAGGTGTCTTAACTGCCATTGGCCTCCTTTGGATTCAAGAAAAATA
Source organism: Lemur catta (assembly GCF_020740605.2). Lineage (NCBI taxonomy): Eukaryota > Metazoa > Chordata > Mammalia > Primates > Lemuridae > Lemur > Lemur catta. Next base: position 43,806,765 of record NC_059142.1, on the reverse strand, counting down.
TTACTTGTGCAGGCTTACAAAAGAATTGATAAAGTCAAAATACAATCCTTGGAAGATGAACAGTTATTGAGTGTATATTAAAAAAAAATCAAAGTTTGCAGATTACCGATTTGAATATTTAGAATATGTTAATTTGACTATAATCCCTCAAGTCATAAGGAAATAGAGAATGCCAGAGTTAGAGGGTTCCACTGTATATAAGGAGAGATGGCCTGTCATTTTCTAACCATCTAGAGTAATAATATCCGTTCTTAACATCTCCTGGACTCCACTGCTGGAAATCATGGGTTCACTGGGCTATTACGGGAACTGGCCAGCCAGCTCTGGCATCCAGGACTCACCCTGTGCAAGCAGAAAGTCCACAGTTCCTAGGTGGCCTTCAGAAGCAGCCATCATCAGGGGAGTACGGCCCTGCTTGTCTGCCATGTTGACATCAGCTCCATGGGTGAGTAAAAGATCAACAATCTGCAAGGACAGAGAAACAGGGACTAATTAACCCAAGAAGAGCTATGAAGAAGACACACGCATATCATCCCTTATACTGTGTGAACTCCTATTGCTGTGTAGATGAGTCACCTCTGTTGTAGCTTTCCACTGTAAGAATCCACTATAAGTACCTGTACAGTCCTAGTACCATGTGATTTATTCTCTAGCTCTCTTAGGGACAGCCAAATGAGAGGGATTCAACTCTGAATATCTGACTCAGCTAATACGTAAAAAATAATTTAAGATAACAATAGCCAAGATGTAGACTAAACAATTCCATAATGGAAGTTCCAACATAAGTCACTACCTATATCAATGCCATTTTATTACCCACTAGCAGTTGCAAATTTGCCTGCAGTTAGTATTTATGACGGAACTGAATACAATAAAGTGCCTCTTATAACTCTTTGGCATTGTTTGCCTTCCACAGCCGTTTTTCTACTTAAATACTTCCAAAGATTATTATCAATATGCTTTCTTTTCCCTCCCAAGTATATAAATTAACATTTATCCAAAATCCAAACATGTGGAAAGACTGTATAACTACTATTTGCATACACTGCATTTTCTTTTAGCAAGTCTCAGACATCCCCAAGTAAGTGGTTAGTGGGAAGTTGTTGATAAATGAAACTTCCAAGGAACCTCTGGATACTGTGAAATGTAAGGAGGTCACTCCATGACCAGAACAAAAGTAGTATATATAAAAGCAATGGTTTTGAATGTTAACTTTTTGTCATATTCCCAATTAACCAGAATATTCCTCAAACCTGATCACTGCTGGGTAATCCAAACTTTGCTTGTGACCTATTTTGTTCTCTGTATCAGAAGTTCCCACCTAGAACTCACTCCCGCCTGAGGGACTGGTAGTTGCTACCCTGCTTACCTGCCAGTGGCCCTGACGAACAGTGCTGAATAGGGGCACTGCGCCTCGGCGGTTCGGTTGGGCCACTGCTGCCCCTTGTTCCAAGAGCAGGCGACACACCTCCAGTTTGCCCCTTCCTGCCGCAGCTGTGAGGGCTAAGGGCAGAGAACAAAGACTGAGGATAGGTGGTTCTTGTCCTCCAGTCCTCAATAAAGAATGGCAGTATATTTGTATTTGATTAATGTAATTGCTACTTTAACTCCAAGAATGATGACTTTAGCTGACTTTTCCATGCAGGAAAATTTTAAAGAAAAATAATAAATAAAACCACATTTAAATGGGCACATAATATTTGGGGACAATTATAATAAAAAATCTATTTAAAAATCACTTTTGATCAAACTTACTTGGTTTCATTTTTCCTAACCAGACTATTTTCTCTGCTTTGGTCTACTTCTTTCTTGGTACTTCTTTCTAACTACAAACCTTCTACTAGTCTATGCATGGATGGAATCTAAAGAGAAGGGCCTTTACAAAGATAAGGTCTTTTTTTAGAATTAGCTGGGAACGACCTTTGGCCAACCTCTACTGGGCTCTCAAACCCTCTTAGAGAACCAAAGTTAGGAACTACAGTCTAAGGGCCTTGGGCTAGGTTTCATTCTTTTTCTTCATTAGTTGAGATAGAAGTTTCTAGTATATTTGCAACCATTTTTAATATGAGAATCAGAATTGTTCAAGGCAATAGTCTTAAAGATGAGAAAAGAGGTATGACAAAGGCTATTTTCTTCTGAATATAAGATCGTGGTTTCACAGGTAAAAAAAAAATAGCTGTAGTAAGTATAAAGGACACAGCAGGAAGAAACTTAAACATCTTCTTGTGCTACTGTCCATTGTTTACAAGTCTTTGATACACTGGAGATTCTATGAATGCCTATTTTTTTTCTCAGAGTACCAATTCAATAGAAGGAAGACTTTGGAGCTACTAAGTCCATTTTTTAACAAATATGTACTTGTTTCATTTAACCAAGAGATCTTAAATGCATAGATTTATTGTTTTAAAGAATGGATGAAGGGTAGGGAGGGTGGAAAACAATGTTAGAACATGGTAGGAGTTACATTTTATTTTAAAGAAAGCAGAGAATTTTTTTCCCAAACGGACTTGGAAAATTGATGCGGCAGTCAGCAGGTCCTTCCTTTGTTATGGCCACCTGCTCCAACAAGAAATCAGAAAATGATAATATTTGGCAGGTGCAGATACTGCAGTTTGAAAATGTTGGAATCTAAACAAAGAAGCAACTGAAATTCAAATCAAATGGTCACTTGCAAATTATGGCATTCATTTTGTCTTTGGGGTTGGCCAAATTGATCCATAACTGAGTCATATGCAAAATCTACCTGTAATTTCCACAAAGATAAACCTTCATGTAATTTTTTCCTTCCAAAAGGACAGGAAGGGCTTATAAAGGAAAATGTGACAATCTTAGAAGATACATGCACTCTTAACCCAGACTGATCTATGGCTTGTCTTATGTGTATTTTCAGCTTTATTTTGGAACTCTTGACATTGACATGTCTGTTCAGTTCCTCACAGGAGGGCAGAGGCTTGGTCCTATCTGAAGTAAGGGTCATTTCCAAACCCTGAATGGACGAGCTCAGGTGTTGATGACTGTAATTATTTACTTGAAAAAGAAGTTTTGCCTCCTGTTCTTTAAACACAAGCGATCTTTCCTCTTTCCCAAGTTCATATTTCTAATAGTTCAGAAAAAAAATCGTTAGTTCTGTAGATGGGTCACAACATAAGAGTAGTTTAAGAATTTGACTGGAATAGACATTTGTTAGGAACCATAAGAACCATCTTGTTGGTGCATAAACAACATTTGGAAAATTTCTAACTCCCATATTCTGATCCAATTTAAAGTAGCTATTAGGTGATAGGGTTACAGCAAACCTCCCCATGTGTGGGAGCCAAATACATTCTTTTTCACAAAAAGAACTTACAGCATCCTGAGAAAATATAGACAGTATTTCAGAATTAAGCCTTTCACTAATGATGCTAGTTCACAGAACACACTTGAATATTCTCAATCAGTGCTCATCTGGAAAGCT